>NC_090439.1:956755255-957065811 GCF_031143425.1 Pleurodeles waltl
CATATTATAAATGGCTAGGGTTTTTGCTCTCTGGGAAAAATGAGCTTAACCTTCAAGTACTGAAAAACACTTACTGTGAGCAGAGTGAAAACAACAGCAAACAGTAATACATGCAGTATTTCCCAACTTGTACGTGAGAGCGAGAAGCATTTGCTGTGGACAAGACTGAAATTACTTTAAATTGTGTTTTCAGCGTACAAGACGAATTGTCTGAGCCTTCGCTCTTGTCCATGTAACATAAAACCCGAAAGTTACGTGCCTCGTGCGGGAGGACCTCCAAAGTACGTGGTCCATTGTTGAAGTAAAAAATGTTTACAGAAAACGTTCTTGGCACGCAATAAAACTTCATTAAGCAATGTGTTATTCGTCATTGAGATGATACAGCCAGGGTATCTATCCAAGCCGGGCCTTGCAGAGCGATGGATTCCTCGCGCAGAGGCCTGGAAATGTCCTTATATTTACAAAGCGGCTCCTTCTGAGAGGTTCGAGTGATAGCGTTCCAGTGAGTAGGGACGTGTTCCTACATCAACGTTTAACTGTGCAGCGCCGCATTAACTGGAACAAATCTGCTTTTGACGTTCTTATTCAATGAAACGATTTATATTCGTCACTCGATGCTCTTGTCTGCCAGTATATTTGCCCATGGCCCGAACAGACCCGTGAGTATCAAAACGGATTCAAGAGGATGTTTGCAAAAGCCCTTCTTGCATGTGTGCGCCCAGATCTTGGCTCCGCACGAGTTGAGTAATAGAACGGATTGCCTGCAGCAGTAACAAACTCAAACAACAGGCGAATTCACTAATGCCAGATATTGTGTAATTTCCCGTATTCATATAAAGTCGAATCATTTGGTCGTTTAGGGCTGGCCTGGGACTCTCATACTCATTTCATCAAATGAGGAGGTCTAATAACTTGAACCCGTTACTCAAAGGGTAATGCTCCTCGCCTAGGATCTGGGTACAGTATTTTTTTTCTTGTCAAAACTAATCTGCAGCCTTGTCTTTGCAGCACCTCAAGTTTGAGATGCTCCTGCAGACATAGAAATGGCCTTTGTAAAGCGCTTCACTGTTCCTCGGAGTCACTTTCCTGTTGTATTGAATACACATTATGAAACAAAAATAAACTTTATGACGGGCACAGCTGTGCAGAAGGTGCATCCCCCACCGAGATGTGTGACTGTGAGCTGCAAGTGGCCTCTTCGTCACCCTCCCACGCACTCACCTGTGGTATTAACATACACCATCTGCGGCAGAGACACCTCTGCGGTATTCTCCCAAATCCTGAGCTCAAAGCCTGTAAATTGCAGGAGGCAGGGTCATGCCGCGTTATCAACTGGCTTATTTCCATTTTATTTCAGAAAATGGAAAATACAATGCTTCAGTCGATTTAAATGGCCATGGGGGCGTTTACTTTTCAGGATTAATCCACATATCCCAGAGGTACCCATAAAGCTCCCCATTCTTCCCATCATGCGCCATCCCAGCTCACCCGACTCGTCGTTTTATCCTTTTTGACGTGACACCAGGGTGACAGTCTAGAAATAATAGTGTTGCAGGGTACCAATCTGACAAACGTCTGCCTTCCACATGACTGCAGCCTCCATCAGTTGGTGAGCAAGCTCCTCCCCAAACCTCCATAGCAGCCCCCACCCCCATGCAGCAACTCGGTCACAGAAACGGATGTACACCAGATTCAGGCGACCCCTGCGACCAGCCTCTGCTGAACAGTGGGGGGTCACAATGCTCCGTAGATTGATACAATCCCAGTCAGGAATTTCCTCCAAGCCCGGGGCTGCATGCAGTTACTATGAGATCCCACAAGGCAGACAAAGGATCATTTTTATTGTAATTGTATTTATATAGTGCTTACTACCTCTGACGAGGCGTCAAATCGATTTTCAGTGAGTAGCACTGTACTCCGGAACCCAAGAGGAATTAGTGGTGGATTAATATAGGGAAATATGAGTTCAGTATTAGTATGAGTTAATTTGAGCAGATGAAATGTAATGGTCCAAAGACATTTCTATTCATTTGCAGAGATGTAGGAAATCCTCAGACGTGGACAACAGGAGGTTGGCTTCCCAATCCTGCCTGATTCTGTGCAGTACGCTCCCACGGACTGCAGAATTTCACTTTCACAGTTTCAAACAGGCATATCAGCCAGAAATCCATTGACGAGGAAGCATTCCTCAGTGCAGCTTCCTCTGTTTGAGCTCTGCCTTTAAGATCTTTATGATGAACCCTTAGCAGAGGCCCTTCTCAGTGCTCAGAAGTGTCCGAGATGAGAGAGCTGTTTGTGTCGAACTCAGAGGCTATTGCTGTGCCTGATAAGGATGATGACTGCATGGAAGATAATGACTCAGAGTCTGACAACTCCCCTGCTTTTATAACATTGATTATGCAATATACCTGCTTTACCATAAACAAATTGCATGGTTCCTTCACCTATGGGATACATCCCTGACCCTTATTTCCCTCTTCAAGAAGAAGTCTCTTCGTTCACTGTGTTGATACGAAAAGCAGCTGAGGCGCTGGAGTTGACACCACTCTCTGCACTTTTACTGACATCTTACAGCCCCATCCTCCACAGGTGCAGAGTCCTTGTTCTCCTTAAATGATGCCCTCCTAGAACCTGTTCTAGCTGCATAGGAGAGCCCCTTTTCAGGTCATGAAGTCCACAGGCACAGTTTTTGTTATTGCTCCTTTCACCAGAATGTCTCGTGGTCCAGGTTTCTTTCGATATTGAACCCAAATATCTTTCCCACATCGCTTACTGTTAAAGAATAAAAAAGCAGGACTCTGTCTTGTAAAAATATTCAACTCTGTCACCCTCACACGTAACGCAGAGAAAACCAACTGTTTCCTGGACTGATGTGCCCTATGAGAACTGGCAAAACTCAGTCATCAACCTACCAAATAATGTGCAAAACATTTTCTGTCGTCGTTAACAATGGTTTGGATGCTTCAGAGCAGATCCTGAAGCGCTGCCTGTTACACTCTGCCACAATGCTTGGACTCCTTCTTCTGGTTTCTCTGGACACGTGTAGGGCACCGTCATAGACATCGTAGACATGCCCTATGAAGGTAGTTGGCTTTTCAGAGAGAAGGATGATTCTTTCCTCAAACTCTTGAAAAACAATAGTGCTAGAGTGTCCTTGATGGTCCTGGCCTACTTAGTAAGGCATTACCACGAGCAGTGTAAGACATTCTGAGGCTACAATCCTCCCAGCAGTACGAACCTTTGCAGTCACTAAAACAGCCAAATAGCTGTACTGCTCTTTTAGGGTAAGGTTGTTATTTTTGATACCACCAACAGCAACAGCTGATCAAATCCCAACCATCCTGTGCTGCCTCAAAACCCCTAGAACACTGAACCAAGGGGGCATAGATGTGGTGGCACAGGATATTAATTCCTTCACCTCCTGGTCACCAAAGATGGCAGTGGTCTATGAATCATACTTGACCTCTACCTCTTCATATAGCATAAGTGGGAGATGCTGTCCCTAAGATAAGTTCTGCTTCTCAGTGCAGGAATTGGATTTCATCCCTGGGCCTCCAGGATGCCTCTTTCCACCTACCAATCCCCTTCACCCGCAGGCTAAAAGTGGCGTCACTGCCTGTTTAAAGTCCTACCTACCATTTTGACTGTGAACTATTTTAGTGTTTTTTTTATAAAAGTACTGGCAGCTGCGGCAACTTCACTAAATACTACAAAATGCAGTTTGCGAATAGGTCCCAATTATGTAAAAGATTTTATTAAAAAAATAATGTAGATTTTCCTAGTTCTTTGACGGAAAGTCTTAATTTTATTAAAGACACGGAGGCGAGTATTATGCGTTTCTTTTCTTACTTTATTAAACAGCAGCAGTCAAGAAACTACAGTTCCCATAAGGCCAGAAGAAAAGGGCCAATGGGAAACAAACAGTGAACAAGAATAACAACCAATGAACATATACAAAGGCATTATGACATCACTTGACTGCGAACAGCCCTCTTTTCTTGCTAGAGGTTAGTCAGAGTTAAACAGGTGAAAAATTGCGAAAATAATCAAAATAGCCAGAACAGTGGCCAAAGGTTCTGAGCAAAAGTTCAATACTCTGGCAAAAGGAGAACGTTTGTTGCGAGAAGGATCCATGCTTCGAAGAACAGTAGCAGGAGAAAGTGAAGATAAGAAGCTGGCACTCCCGGATGCAGTTGAAATTTTATGTTGATTGTGGTGCCGCCTGTGTTGAGGCTAGGAAGACAAAAAAGGGGGGGGGAGGAATTAACAAAGTTATACCGTAGTGGAGGGATAATACTCGCCTCCATGTCTTTAATAAAATTAAGACTTTCCGTCAAAGAACTAGGAAAATCTACATTTTATGACAAGACCGGAGGCTCCTATTATGCGAGTTCAAAGCATATTAATTACATTCAATGAAATATTCTCAACAGGTTTACAGTAAAAAACTCTAAATACATTATCGTTAGACCAGTCTGCAGATTTAAGAATATCCTCAAGGCGGGACCCTGCCCAAAATGCTTTGGAAGCCATCGCGCCTCTGGAGGAATGAGCCCCAAACATGGAAGTATCGATACCCGCTAGGGACATAATCCATTTGACCCAACGTGCTAAGGTAGCTGCCGAAACAGGCTTGAAAGGTCTCCTGAAAGAAATCAAAAGTTGGGAAGCAGAGGAAGTCCTTAAATCTGCAGTTTTTTGTTCATAAACTTTTAAGCATTGTGCGACACATAGTTTGGGATGGTCTGGGAAGTAAGGATAAAAAACAGAAGTTAAATTAGTCTTTGTACGACGAGTCACTGTGAACAAAACACCGGAATGTGTAAATTGGCGATTAGAAATATCTAAGGCTCTAACATCAGAAATACGTTTGATAGAAACAAGACATAAAAGCATAGTTAACTTGGCAGATAACATTTTTAATGTAAGCATAGAATTATCAGGCCATGACAATAACAATTTTAAAACAATATTAACGTCACATAATTGTCTATATTTTGGCATTGGAGGATTAGAACATTTTACTCCCTTCAATAAACGGCAAACAAGTGGATGCTCACCAACTGGTTTCCCATTGACGAAAGAATGATTAGAGGAAATTGCCGATCTATATAAATTGATGGTACGGAAAGCTTTGCCTTTACTGGCTTCAGCCGCCAAAAAATTTGCAATGAAAATTACATCTGCCGAAGAGGGATCAATAAGTTTTCCCAAACACCAGCTATGCCATAAGGACCATGCAGATTTGTATGCCTTCTTGGTGCCTGGGGCCCAGGATTGTGATAAATATTGGGAAGCCTCTGTCGAAATGAAAGGGACAGGTTGGGTATACCCAAAATCTTCCAAACAGCAAGGGTCAGCGAGTTGTCCAAGATGAGGGAATGAGGACGATGCCTGCGGTCCAATAAAAGATTCGGGAAAGAAGGAAGGAGGTAAGGGATATCTATTGCGAGTTCTAAGAGAGTTGGGAACCAAATTTGCGACTGCCAAAATGGGGTTATGAGAATCACTGTGGCTTGTTGACGCCTGATCTGAGCTAGAACTCTGCTGATCATGAGAAAAGGAGGGAAGGTGTAGTTTACAAAACTCGACCAATCCTGAAAGAAAGCATTGGCTGCTAATGCTAATGGATCCGGACGCCAGCTGTAGAATAAGGGTAGTTGAGAATTGAGACGGGAGGCAAAAAGGTCGATTCGAAAGGGACCCCACATATTCTGGATGCGTTGGAAAATGTCTGGATGGACTTTCTAGTCGCTGGAATCTCGGAGGTAACGTGAGTGCCAGTCTGCGACGGAGTTCAGAGATTCCGGAAGATATTCTGCATGAACCGAAAGATGGTTTGAAAGGCAAAATTCCCAAAAACTCTTGGCCAGTTCCGCAAGAGCTTTGGATTTTGTGCCCGAGGTGATTTATATATCTCACTGCCGAAATATTGTCCATTCTGAGAAGAATGGCGCAACAAACCCTGTTCTTTGCCAGGCTTTTGATTGCAAAGGAGCCGGCAAGCATCTCTAAACAATTTATATGCAATCTGGACTCCTCTAAAGACCATGAACCTCCAGTCGAGATTAGTCCACACCGGGCCCCCCAGCCGGAGAGACTTGCATCTGATTCTAACACAAGATCTGGGGCTGATGGAAAGATAGTTCTTCCGTTCCATGCGTCTAAATGGTCTATCCACCATTGAAGTTCTGTGCGAGAATCGTGATCTAGGGGAATAGTGTCTGAGTATGAAAGGCCTTTTCTTAGGTGGCGGATCTTTAATCTTTGAAGAGCCCTGTAATGGAGAGGACCGGGAAAGATCGCTTGAATGGATGAAGAGAGAAGACCGACGATACAGGCCAGAGATCTTAAAGAAATAAGTGAATTTCTTAGTATCTGTAAAATTTCTGATTTGATAGATTTGATCTTTGAAGAAGGAAGCAGAAGAACGGCTGAAACCGAATTTATCTGAAAACCTAAGAATTCTATAACCTGAGTGGGAGTTAGGGAGGATTTGTGGGGAAGGGAAGTGCGGGGGCATTCGGATTTAAGTTTCGTTCTGGTCTGCTTTTCTAAGAGACAATTTATTTTGGCTGAAATATACTCGGCCACATAGTCAGCCGGAGCCCAATCGGTGGAGTTAGGGTGGAGAATTAAGGAAGGGTCAAACATGGGTAAACCTTCAGGGTCTAGCAAGAGATGGGATTTGGAATTTTCAGAAAATTTAGATTTTTTAGTAGGTGGGGGAGAGAGGGAAACATCGTCATCCATATCAGATACCACGGAATCTGAGTCCGCATCCGGCATGTCATCATCTGTATCCTGAACTGTAGAAATTATCAAGGGGGTTATAAAATTATTGGATATTGGATTTCCTTTTGTGTTTTAATGATGACTGAGAATTGTCCATATTTTTATTCTCCTTGGGGGGAGCCTTTTGAGGAACCACGTCCTCTGCCACATGTGAGGAAACCTCACTGACCTTTTGCGCCAATTTTTTAGATTTAGTATGAATAGAAGGGGACTGGTGCTGACTGCTTTCCCCCGCAGCCTGGGCTGATAGAGTCTTAGATATTAAATTAGTAAAGGAAGACTCAAGGTTCTTGGAAAGTTTATTTATGGATGAGGTAACAGCCTGTTGTACAGAGGATTTAATAAAGGAATTCAATTCCTGCCTAATATCACTAACATCCTCTAAATTATCTTGTCTGGAAGGAGAATTATCCCTTTCCATATTGAAATGGGAAACAAGGGGTTAATTGTGAAGGAAAACCAAAAACCTCCCCTGTGAGCGTGTCGTAGGAAATGCTTTGTAGAAGGGAGTGGCCAGGACACAGTAAAGGGTCAAGAAAAAATAACCTGACACGCTGTGGAGGTAATGCGGTCGTCAACGGAGGCAGGCAAGAGGAAATATGCTGTCAGGTCAACTGTGACTGAAGGTAAATAGAAATAAATGCGCGCCGAGTGACAGGAACGTCCGTTGCTCGAGCGCACTTGACGGGAATGAAGCATTTCCTCAGACACGCTGAATAGAACGCGCGTGTCTGAGGAGATGCAACCGGGGAAAAAGGAGCACGCGCAGCAGCGCTTAATGTATAATTGCGGCGACTCGCCGACTAGGAAACGAGCGCAAAGCTAAAGCAGCAAAATAGTAAAGCCAAACCAATATATATACAAGAAATATAAGTAAAATATGAACAACACGTTAGAGCAATGAATGAAAGGTACTTAACTTGACTGCGAGCAGCAAGAAAAGAGGGCTGTTCGCAGTCAAGTGATGTCATAATGCCTTTGTATATGTTCATTGGTTGTTATTCTTGTACACTGTTTGTTTCCCATTGGCCCTTTTCTTCTGGCCTTATGGGAACTGTAGTTTCTTGACTGCTGCTGTTTAATAAAGTAAGAAAAGAAACGCATAATAGGAGCCTCCGGTCTTGTCATAAAATTTATGTAGTGCAGATTACAGGAATAGCTACAACCATAAAAACAAGCATACCATTGTCAACAAAAGTGATTGTTAAACAATATATTGAAAACAGTTGTTACATTTTGATGGTATTCACTAAATCATCATCAGTCTTTGGTAACCAACCCCTTCCACCTAACTCCTGGCTAATGCTTCTTAGCACCAAAGTGCCCACCTGAGTTATCTAGATGGGTTCTAACACGTCTAACTTCTCTGGATATCATCATGGTTTTAAATCAGCTACTGCGTTTTGAGACATTTTCTCTTATGGCATTCCCGAGCTGAGAACTATGCAGAGTGCCCCTGGCTCCAAGCGCCTGTGGTCGTCTCTAGAGATGTTTGCAGTACAGGGTCGAACAAGGTTTCCAAGGAAAACTGAAGATGTCTTTCCCCAAATATGTGTCTGTAACAGATTTACAAACCCTTTTACTGATTATTTTGAGAAGCTCAGATCCCAAGATAATATAAAATGCAAGAATTAGCATGCAGATTCTGTTGCACGTTTACCAAAATATACTACACATTATAAGTCCCATTAGTACATTTATATGAGCGATTGATGTTATTTCAACCTATAATACAGCACACCTTATGTTATATAGGTGCCATTAATACTAAAAGAAGCATGCATTTATAAATAAAAGATATGCATTTGAATACATAAATATATGAAATGCAATGGGGGACATAAGCATAAAATGCAAAGCACACATTCATTTGACTGGTTCCCTGGGGGATGCATTCAGGTTCAGTTGCTCCCACGGCCTGCTGTATGCATTTCCACTGATCCTGCTTTTGTTGAATATCGTCTGGAGGCTGAGGGAAGATTGAGGATCGCTTATCCTGATCGCACCAGACTGATCAGCATGGATCGCAAACGCCGGTCTCTTGGCACTTCCCATTTGACCACATCTTCCTCACCCACACATGGTGCAGTTGCTCTCACAGTAGAATGATTAAGTCACCCTCTCCGCCCCACGCTGTTACTGTCTGCATGGAGATTGAAGGGTCCTTTGTTTCTCTTCCTGAAGTTACAGACATCATTGTGGCTGCCATACCTACTCGCTTGGGCCATAGCTTCTTTCACAGCTCTCACCAGAGACTTTCTGATGGCTGACGTCTGCCAAGCAGCCACGTGGTCCTCCTTGGATCCTTGTATACTTTTGTCAAGCATTGCTACCTCATGGGCCTAGCACATAGTGATAGGTATTTGCCCAAGCTTTGTTGCATAAGTTCTCAGGTAATCAGTACTGCTGAATCTCCCCTCCTGGAAGGAACTGCTTTGGGATTCATTCAACAGACAAGGAGTATGCGGGAAGATATATCCATCAGTGAAAAAAAAACCAAGCTTTAGTAATGACATTCCTGGTAGATACATAATATTCCTGTAGATTCCTCCGAACACACTCTCCCACATTATTAGTTAGTGCAGTGGTTAATATGATCCCAAGGAGTGCATATATGTTCTTTTGCAGTTATTGTCACTGTTGTTAAGTATCTTGGTGTTTCCTCTTTTCATGCATCAGTGGGTGTAAAAAGAACAGGAACCAATAGCAGCACGCCCGTTGTTACCTAATATACCCCGATGTCATCACATCTGGCACGCTGAAGCCACCTAGTGGTGCTGAAGAGCTGTTGCTGGGCAATGGTTTCTTGTCCAGTCTGACTCCTGGAAGGATAGTGATGAGGTGAGGAACCTGTGCTAAGATTATGTGCCCTCCAAAAATATTGTTTCTGAAAATAAATAAAATTTTCTTTGTCATATCATTTATAATTTCCTTTTGTAGTGGGTATGGTGTGTTATATGTCATTGACTATGAAGGTGGACCATACTTAACCGTACACTGCTTTTTCAACCTTAGGCTAAAACTCTGTCAACAGCCTCTTATTCTCAAGTAAACATAGACAAACAGTATTATGAATTATGATTGCAAACCTCCTCAGGGCAGATCCGCCTCTGTCTCAGCCATCACTCTTTTTGTTACAGAATCCCATTTTGGTTTACAGTTCTGTTTGCCTCGTGTCTTCCATATATATAGTCTAACGTGAAGTGAGGTGCTTTGTAGGATTTGTAGCAAATATTGATATCATGTATCTGGGCAAATCTGTGATTGCGGATTTTGCATCATTTCACACAACCTTTTGTATTTGGCATGAGAGTAGGGCACCCCTGGCACCAGGCTTTGTATGCTTTGTAGCCAATAGCACATGTACGTGTCTGTGTGATCTTCACTTGCTGATTTATCATTGAGTATACATTTACTTGTTACCATGTCTAGGAGTACACAAATGCATTACAAGGTTAACAACTATCAGCAAGAATTACAGAAGTCAGTAGTGAATGTGCAATCCTTCGAGTATTTTCAGAATGTATATGCATAAAAGATATATTTCAGGAGTACGCCTTTTTTACTGTATATGTGTAGAGCATACATATGCTGGTGATTCCACATGCATGGGATAGAAAATCTAAAAGATTTTAAATAACTCCTCATTTTCCATTCCATTGATTATGATTTTCCATGAGGATTATTTTCTTACCCCCAACCTTTGTGAAAGTTGGGATTTGTCCAATGCGTGTTTCAGTGTTTCCAGATGAATTATTCCAGTGGACGTTAAGAAGTGCAGCTAGTGTGGGGGAGTCTGTAACAGTAGCTGCAAATACCCGTGAAGTTACCACTGCGAGGGTGCTCACCTCATTTACATTGCATTTTCGGGACAACCCTCTTTTAGCTTCCTAGGAACACCCACTTTTGAACCACACAGTGCCAGTCTGCAAAGTTAACAGGCTAAGTAGCATTGTGGTGTCACCACTGCTTGTATGAAGTACTTTATATAACATCTCTCAGTATTGTGTCCATGCGTAAGCACGGTGTGCACATAAAACAAATCTATGGATTTGGCCACAACTACCAAATTGAGCAGCTGGTATCAAATTCATTCGCTACAGATACACTCAGCCCCAGTTGAGGGCAGTGTTATCTTATTGTTATTCCCATGAGTGGTTTGTTGCAATATTTTATTTCTGTTGTTATCAATAACTCCAATAGACAAAGTAGAGTAAACTATGATGGGTGCAGTTGTGCTGCTTTCAGAATGAAAACAAATGGCATTTCGAGCTATCTTTGTTTTGTAAGTGAATGGATTACGTTGCACAGACACTTTGGTAAATATTCTGTTTATTGGTACTTTGAATATGCAGTACAAGAAGACTTTGAAAGCATTGTGTTCAAGCATTACTGAGATCTTCCCTCCCACCACCACTCAATTCTTAGGCATCTATAACCGTAATTCTGCAAAACTCTCTCATCGCGTAAGGTATACCAAGAAGCTTGATCAATTGGTTAGGTTTATTCCAGTACATTTTATGTGGGCGTTGTCTCTATACTGCAACCACCTCCCCCATACTCGTGGCATGCTTCTAAGGTAATCTCCTCACTTCATATAAAGGTTTTTCCAGTGTACAACACAGGCCCATACTCACGCTCCACCCTACTCTTAATAGGGAAGTGGTCTGCCACCAGTGCTCAGCGATGTCCCTTTTACCAATAACAAGGGCTAACCACAACAGCGCCACATGGTATACCGGAAGTCACCCTTTACTAATACATCAGACACATCTCAGGCTGGCGCATCTATTCATTCGCAATAACTGATGGGGGAGGGAGGGTCAGGTAAGAATTGCCATTAAATCAGGTGAAATCACACCAATGAAGTAGACTCACTCTGCCTTTGTGGAGGGAGGCACATTCAGTAGTACTTTATCCCATGGATATATTGCAGAGTCTATATGTCGGGTTATCAGCAGAGCCATATATCCTGTCGTTCAGTACCAAGAGGTGTGATGCTTTGTGAAAAAAAGCTCTTTGTACACCATAGTCAGCCCTCCATCATTTATTGACTTACAAAAGTTGTTAAAGGCCACTCGGTGGGGGCCATTAACCTATAAAAATGTATTCAATCTTTAGTGAATGAAGTAATGCTAGCCCCATGTGTGTAGAATGATAGTATGGAAGAATAAGTCATAATTAATACCACTCATCCCAGCAGCGTCTGCAGCAATGTGTCTCTGCAAATATCATTAATAGTTAGAGAGAGACAATGTTCGCTGACCCTGTTTGTTGGACATTGTCTACAATTTCTAACCTCAAATATCAGAACTCGGTTTGTGTGAGTGATGATCAGCCCAGTCTGGTCTGCCAGTGTTCCTATCTTGTACGAGCAACCGATTGGAAATAGTCTTGCCTTTCCCAAGTTAACCCTCAAGCATGAGATCTTTCCAAATGTTTCCAATGTCTCCATAATTATCAGTTCAGAAGGCTCATGGGACCCCATAAAGTATTAGGTTATCAGCATACAGGGTGACCCTCTCCTTGCAGTTTTCAGATGATCTGAATGCAGTGATTTGAGTGCCACATCTGATTAAGTGAGCCAGGGGTGCTACAGCCAGTGTGAACAGCAAAGGGGACAATCATCACCCTTGCCTTGTGCCTTTTTTAAATTGTGAATGGAGTGGAAAGGACTCCTTGCCCCATTCCCCCTCAATTTTTACCCAGGCTTTTGGCTTGTTGTATGAGTGTTTGGATGACAGACAGAGGGGCCTGCAAACATGTGTCCCTGTATGTAAAACAAATAATGGCATGAGAGGCTATCAAAGTGCTTCTCAAAGTGCTTGCTGCATTATCAAAGTGCTTGCTCAATCACACTGCAAGTAATTTGGCTAATGTTTTAGTCTCACTATTAATTACCGAAATCAGTCTCTAAAATGTGCAAAGGTTTGATGGCTTCTAAGGTTTTAGAACAACAGTATAAGTGTCTTTTCAAGGTCCCTAGGTAGGTGTCCTTTACTTTGGGCTTCAGAATACAAGTCGAACAATAGTTTGACCGGTAAATCTGATTTGGTCTTGAACTTCATTGGGAGTCCATTTGTGCTCAGGATTTACCTGTTGATAATTGAAAGATGGCATCCTTAATTCCCTCAATGGTAAGGTTTCACTGGTCTAATGTGAGTCATAAACAATGAGCTGAGGATATGTAGTCATACAGGCAGATGGCAGAGATCGAGAGTCTGCTTGCAGGTATTCAAAGTATTGTGCGAAGGCATCTGTAATAGCCCTGGGAGTTTTGAGGAGAGTACCATTCACATCTTGAATCTGTGCAGTGTATCTGCATCCCTCCTCTCTCTGACTTAGCCAATGTAGCAGTTTTCCAATTTTATTACAGGGGTTGTAGAAGCTACCCTGTGAGGCCTGCCACAGCTTGTTGGCTTAATGTAACTGTGTTTGTTTAAATTCAAGCGTTGCTCTTGTAAGCTTATTTAAATAATTGTCAGATACTTCTCTTATATATTCCCATTTACCCACTTGTACTTCATGTTTGAGAACAGCAGTTCTCTGCCACCTGCTGCCACTCCATGAAATTAAATGTCATTTTAGCTATTATGCCAACCTGATTTCTGCCCTGTAGGATCCCCAGAAGATCCCGGCTGATTTTACGGAGCCTGTACTTAACTGAAAGTATTGTGCTGGGTTATCTCTTAGGGCTTCTCAGAAGTCTTTTTCAGTCAACCACCATGTACATGACTTATATGGCAGGAAAGACCTTGGCTTGCTGCATTGTACATGGATCTCTAGGGGTGCATGATCTGTGAGCCCCACGCATGAATTTCTATGTAAGTTATCGGACAAAGGTTTTTATATGGACACAAAAAATAGGTGATTTGGTATAAGGCTTTATGCACCTTTGAAAAAAAGATGCAAGCTCCTGCCGAACGATTATAATGATGCCAGTCGCCTCATAGTCCTATTGCTGTTGTGAAGCCCTCTAGTGGATATGACGAGGGCATAACCAACAGTGGGTGTCACTCCCGGTCCAATTCAGCAAACATGCAATCATTGAAGTCACCACCAATTACCGTGAGCCCCCCAGGGCGGAGCGCAGGACTGTTCTGAGGTAAGATAGAATTGCTTGCGAGAGTGATGGTGGTGCACAGACTGGGCATAATGTGGTGGGCAGCCATAAAGGGAGTCCACCACCCATATATATCAGTCCAGTTTATCACTGTACCATCAATAGTGTCAAGTGGGTGTTACCAAATATTGCCTCTCCTCTGGTGCCTCTGTGGAAGCCAGCATGATAGGCTCTGCTGAAGTCGCACCTTACAAGGCATTTACACTCATTACCCATCGTTGGTGGTGGGTTTTCCTGAAGTAATAATAAATCAGCTCCATACTGTTGGCTTTCTTAAGGCTTGCTTACTTTTTGATCTTATTCAGAAGGCCAGCGACAGTCCATGAGAGGCTTTTAAGTAGTTTGTCAGACTTATATGGGTGTGCAGTGGTTAACACCCAGGGCCTGATTCAGGCCTTGGAGGAGGGGAATATTCAGTCAAAATATGACAGATATCCATCCCGTCCGCCTTATTACAATCCCATGATATCCTATAGAGACCGTGATAAAGTGGACACAATATCTATCATGTTTGTGATGGAGTATTCCCTCCATCAAGACCTAAATCAGGCCCTCTGTTTGTTTAGTGAACACTGAATATTGATGGCAATCCTCAGTTCCCAACTCTTAACTTTATTTGGTGAAGTACCTGTCAAATTATAACTGGGACGAATGTACCTTATCTTGATGAACGAGGTTTCGTCCTTGTCAAATTGAATACCCTAGCAACAGAAAGTAAACTAACAAATGACATAGTAAAGCTGATGGCTCACATTTCACAAAATCATAGCAATGAATAGTCAACAGGGGATAAATTACAGTGTAGTATACTGAAAGGGGGAGCCACCCTTTGATGTAGTATAATGTTTATTGTCACTGGACTGTATTCTGATGCCCTAGAGTAATGTCCATTTTGGATCCTGAGCGTGAGGAGAGTAATGTATCTCATTTGTGTATCAACAACCTCTTTTGTGATGGTTCTGATTCTGTGGGGCCCCCAGTGTTGTCAGATGATTGTCCAGTGCCTAGGTCCCCTGTTTTGTGCCATTGACTTGGTCTGGGTCTCTGTCCTCTGCTTGTTCTCTGACATGGCAAGCCTCTGCTCACCTCCTGCGCCACATGTTGATGTATGTTGGCAAGTGGGTGGCGTTTCCTGTACCCAAGGTTGTGCCTGCTCAAGAGAATAAAAAAAATGATTGTAACTGGTATATTACTTGAGTTTAGCAGGAAATATTAACATTTATTGAATCCCCATAGATCTCAGTTTTTTGTTTGATTCAGGTCAAATACTGTTGCTTTTGAACCAATATTGTGCAGTTGGGCAATATCAGTATGTTATAACAAGCACATTTTACCTCACCTTGTGTTCTTGTTGTGCGAAGTATCAAATCTCGGTCTTGAAAACTGAGAAAGTGAACTATTATTGGTCAGGTCAGGCACTCAGGGAAGCCTTGGTATAGGGCCACAGGGACTTGTTCAAGTAGAAAACACTGTGATTGTTCCTCTCTTAGTACTTAGAAAACACTCTTGATCTATGCCCTGTACTCGTTCAGGGAAGCCCACAAAATGTAGACTGTTTCTGTGGGTTGGCCCCTACCATCCTCTATGTGGTGGGTCATTTCTTTTGAGTGATGAATGAGCTGTGTCACTGTGGATTTGAACTACTCCACACGGTCGTTAAGCTCTGATATCCATCCCTAAGCGGCTGTAACCCTCTCTACCATATTGCATGAGTCACATCAGTACTGACTTCCACTATTTTCATTTCAAGTTCATCTTTCGAATCTTCTCTATCTTGAAGGATAAAAGAAGTTGATGTCGGCTTCTCATGGCACAATTCTTCCTTCTGCTTCATCACCAAATCTACACATCTAAGGCATTTGGTTTAAAAGTCAATAGTTTGGTGAAGGTATAAATTTTCCTTTGTTTAGATGTGAGATATGCTTTTTCTCTTGTGGAAGGAATTGACATTGGAGTGGTCTTGGTACAGGGTGAACAATATCAAACCAATCATTTTCTTTTTAGCTCCCTCCTCCTGGATTTACCAGTGTGATGATGGCATCCTAGACCTCCTGTACTGTGATCTTTGGGGTGTATATATATATATACATATATATATATATATATATATGCTCCAGTGCACTGTGGCGCTTGTGACTCTTGTCTATATAACATAGACATGTTGGCCTTATTATTGCAAGCCCATGGAGCAGGGGCCTTCCTGACTGCTATTGCATATGCTGCTTTGGATGAGTCAGGCCTCCTGGTCTAGCTTCTGTCTCCACCTTAAGAGTGGACACAGCAAGGCAGGAGTCCCTGGTTAGTCCTACTCTCAAAGGATTAATGACCATGTGGCCATGTAGGCAGCTGGCAGCATACCCTCTCACCCTTGTGATTCTGTGTGGTCTGAGCGTCGCACCGAATATCTTGTCATGTAAATTTATTAAGTAGTTCAGGTTTGGCACCTTTACTGGCTCGGGCCACCTTGTATGTGTCAGTTCCAGTGTTGGTGCTCCCACGATCACAGCAGCCCTGGCTGGCACAACTGATTCCCCAGCCTATGCTTGTAGCATACAAGAAGGGCAGCTCTGCAGTAGCACAAGTGGCCAGAGTGGCTCCCGGTCCTGCCTCTTTTCCAGGCCCTACAACGTCCCAGAAGGGTGCTCCTCTGCATCTTGGGGGCACCAGCTCCCGATCCCATCTGCCTTTTGATCTACAGCAGCATCACTCCCACCACCCACCATCTTGGTCTTGCAGCAGGCCCTGTAAAGGATCGAGCCACCACTGCCACACCTCCCCAGCACTCGTAAATGCCTGCTAGTGGAGTATAGGACAGGGTGATTCTTTTGAGCTTAGTTATAGACTCTGTGTGGATCATCCAGGCCAGGATGATGCAGGGCTAGTGGCACAATGGCTGGGGTATCACAGAGATGTGTCTGCCATGTTGCCTCCCAAGCTATGCCCGCCAAACACCCACATTGTTCACCATATGCCACCCATCATTATAACTGGATTCTCTGTGGGTACAGAAATGAGCTATTGTTTTCTCTTCTTTGTTTGTTTAATGCAGAGCATAGTTCCATGTGGAAACACAGAAAGCAAAAATACATACTCAAACATTGTGTGTGCCTGGCTTGTAAATGAAAGAGCCTCTTCAGTCATTGCTGGGTTTAGGCACGGAGTATACATGCTATTATTCCTGGATTTATGCATCCCTCCTTACCCCAACTCCTCCTTGGATTCACCTACTTACATAACCGCAAAAAAACACACACACAAATCCAACAACATGCAAGATAAAAGAAACTATATATATATATATATATATATATATATATATATATATATATATATATATATATATATTGCCACCCACATACTGTGGACGTATGTTTGGAATAGCAAGTAAAAGATAGCAGTGGGTGGCTGTCATGCATTGGTAGTGCACATAGTGCATCATAGTTTTAAAGTTCCAGCATGGCAGCCAAAATGTTGATCGTCTTGTAATGGTAAAAGGACTATACGTTGTGGACAGTAGTGTTCCATGATTTTTGCTTGGTTGAGAGGCAAGGGTACACGGGAGGAATGTGGAGCTCTGCCTATAAAATGCATATAAATTTAGCAACATGCAAGCAGATTTTTAGAAGTGTCTGGGGATCTGCACTATGCTCTAAAATGAAAACAAGGAGGAGAAGAAAAGAAATAAAAGCGGATTTATAAAATTAGATAACATGAGAAAGCTAAAGCACTGTCCCACCAGCTCTGGCTCTGAAGCACAGCCGTTTTCTGGTAGATGTGCATATGTGATCAGACAAATGCTGTCACTCACTGGCAAAGAGAGCCAATGGTTGAAGTGGGCTGACTCATTGCTCCATGCTGTGCGCTGCCATGGATGGAAACAGAGTGTAAATTACACTCATACAGACCAGTGACAGGAGGGGTGGACTCAAAACCTCTTTATGTATGTATATGTATGTATACTTTAATAAATGAACGTAAGTATTATGTATTTAACATTTATTTCATTACATCATCCTGGAAGACAACCAAGCCTGTCAGGTCTTCCAAGGGATAGTAGCAAAGGTTATTCCAGTGCAAAGTCTCTAACTCTAAGGTTTTTATAAAGGTTGTAATCAGCACTAAAGTCCCTGCCTATAAAAGTAATCCATTTGATTTTCTGTAACAAAATATGTCTGCAAGCTTTACCAAGATGCACCAAAAATCCATCCTTAAAGGCCTGTTGACTTTAACAGGAGTTTAATAAATAAATCAGGCCTACTAATGTCATCATAACTTTTGATTATAAACATATTTGTTCTACGGTATATGAAATACATTTTCTCAATGAACCAATCAGGTGTATATCCTTTATAATTGACGTGCCACCATCACCAACTGAGACCTGTTTTATTGAGTAAAACATTTTTCCCGCAAGGGTATGTCTGAGGGGGGTGGCCAACCCCAAAAACCTTGTCTACTTTAGTAATTTGTTTGATTTCATGTATCACAATACCTGTCACACAGTGTGATAACACATCTGTAACACAGTGTGAGAATAATGCACTGTTACTGGCCTATTAGACTTAACAAATGCTGTTCACAATAAACTTGGTAGGCCTACTGCCTCTGTCCTAATTGTTTAATAATGAAATGATCAGACCTACGGGGCTTCAGATATAACTTTTCTCAGTGAACCAATCAGGCTTATTGCCTTTATGATTGGATGTTGACAATAACCACCTACGGCCTACTGTATTGAGCAGATGCTCCCCCACAAGGAATCAATCAAGCATACAGTCATACATTTTAAAATGTATACAAAATAACCATTTGGCTAAGCATCAAATGGGACAGGTTTATTGAGGGGTTGTGCAAGTGATGTCACACTAATTGATGCAAAGTGCCTCACTCTCTTGCTTGGGTATTTACTTTCCAGCTCAAAAGTTATTTTGTGGGTGGTGGAATTATGCCATTTTTAGCATAAACAGTTTTTTTAAACTGATTTCTATCAAGGGGGAACTTATTGGTTGGAACATGGGTATTACAGCGCAGGGACCCACCATTTTTGAATCAGAGTTCTATTCTACTAATATAGTCAGAATAAGCATTGCGTCAAACAATAACGCCTCCTTGAAGCAGGCACTAACTTGGAGAAATGTTTTATTTCTCGAAACATTCCACATATTACATGTGTGCTGCACTGAATAAAACACATCTAATGTGGGGATTGTTTTTTACAGTTTATCTAGGCATAGGATTTTGTACTGTAACTGTAACTTTCTAATACAAAACCAATGCCTGACATCAACAACACACATCTGTATCATGGTGCAAAGGTTGTGCATTGTGCTAGGAAGCCTGTTGTGCACCAGTGCAAGGGACGAGAGTAGTGCTGGCAATTTTTATAAATATATAGGGCTGTGCGCTTCTTTCTTCCCCTTGAACAACAGAGTGCAGCAAATCTGCTTTGTGCCAACAAAATAATAAATCTGGCCCTATGTCTTCTAAGAGGGTCTAACGGAAGATTATTACACTACAAGTCTTCTTTCCATGTAGTTTGTCAAAGGAGGTGTCCAACACTAAAATCTTGCCTACTGTGCTAACCTGTAAGATTCCAAGGAACAAAATACATCTTTGCAGGTTTTAAAACAAAGTAATAACAATCCACTCAAATGCTTATTTACATTAATATATAATTTCCACAATACATTTATCAGGCCTACTGCTCATATTTTAAGTGTTACGTATAAATGGATCAGGTCTATTGCCTGCCATCACCAAAGTAGTGCTGTATTGAGCATAATGTCTCCCACAAGGCAAATGGTGCAATACACTCACTCATTTGCAATGGAAGCACACAGCTTCTGACCAATGAAATGCTAAAATATAGCCAAGGAATCCAACACGTGAACGAGTCCTGAGACGTTGTCTCAGTAGAAATTCTGAAAGCTCTTTTTCAGTTAATCACAATTGTCTACCAATAGATGCGTGGTACGGCCAGACTTAAAAATATAGACGGCCAAACATTGGTTTTACATGAACATCTTCCTAAAGTGTTTTTGCATATTTTAGTTTTAAAATTCAGCCAGACTCACTTCCCAACTTCAATAGGACTGAGTTAACTCCGTTCCTAACATATTGGAATAAGTGCTTCACAGGAGATTATGTTTGTCAACATGTTTGTAATGGTGCTAAGTACAGCTCATATTTTGGAAGGTGGTTTTTTACGTCAATGTTTTGCAATCTGTTTCCACATGCTGCCCCGAGCACACGGTAGACGGTTTTACTCCAATAAAGGAAGCTATCATACGCTAACTGTATATATTTGCCCACTCAATCTTTACTTACCTAGATCAACCGCACTGTATCCGTGATAAGACTGAGCAATGTTGTGAAGCAGACCCCCGTCCTGTTTGTGTTTAGAATGGACCAAGATGGAGGGCACCATGCACATCATCCCTGTCCAGAGGCAGGGGCGCCTAGCTCCGTAACTGCGGTTTTTAGTCAAATGAAGGCTACTTTCAGTTTACTTGTGGCCCATGTAACAGATGTGGACAAGCAGTTAGATGTAAAGGTCATTTGTAAAATTGTAAGCAATTTTTTATTGAAATGTCACTAATAATAGCAATAAAGTTCAAATTCCCATTAGAGACATTTAACCTTTTTGGAAGCTTACGGGCCATCTTAAAAAAGACTGCAGTTTTGAACCATTTACTTTACTAGACATTAGAGAAAATAGTATTTTGGGAGCACTTTCAAAACTGATAGGGTGCTATGATTTTGAAACCATTTTCGCAAAGGTGACAGAACGCAGTTCTGCTAAGTGACAAGGTCTACTCTATATAAAATAAATAAAACTGCAAAATATATTTTTTCACATAGCGTACAGCTCTGTTCTTGTTTAATTAATCGTAAAGCCACGCCCCCTTTTTTAAATGAATGAGAGCATTCCAGGAGACAGACCGACATTATGTGCTTTCATTATACTTCAATGAATTTACTTTGTGTGTGAGGGTTCATGCAGACATCGGTGATACCTCCTGCACTAAATTGCATCTGTCTGACCCAAAATGGCTTCTATTTGATGATGACGCCTTTGGTTGAGATCGGTTGAAGAAAATACAAAGTTTGGCTCATTACTTGGTCAGTAACTGTATTTTCCACATAAATACAGCATTTTATATTTTATTGAATGTGTGAGTGGTGGTCTGTGCCAAAAGTAGTAGTATGTTCATCATAGCTTACCGTTATTCCCCATTCATGTTCATGGGTGTTTCTGTTTATTCTATTAACACATACCAATTACAACTTAAGATAGAAATTGCACCATTGCCATTGTAGTGTTTGTACCCCGCCACCCCCGTCGCTGTTGTTCCTTTGCACACACAGGCGTTATCTGAAGTTTAAGATTCTCCTCTAACTCTCCCCATTTAACACTTCACAGTTCTCTCAATGTTGATTTACTTTACCATCATTTTTACATCGAAGTTTGCTTTTCTTCAAACTTTCCCTGTAACCCTGAAAAGCATTTTTCCATTTAAAAAAATCATATGTTTTTTCTTACAACTGTCACGTGGTTTACCTTCTCTTTATCACTCACTGGCTCTCATTCTGACCTTAGCTGGGTTCCTACATCAGTTTTCCTGCACCCGAAGTGCCAGTAACCAGGATCATCTGTGCTTTTCGGGATGTCGAGCAATAGGAGTTGTTAACATGTAAAATGGGAATAACAATGGGAATCTGTGTTTCTTTATGAATTCCCATATATGTTTCACATTACTGGTCCTGCTTTTCAACTAGTGAAATATCTATGGGAAAATAAAACAGGAGTCCTGGATTTCCAATGACTTTTGTAACTTCCTACTAGATTTGTTACTTCAGTTGATTAACAAATCACTAATTACTTGTTGTTTTGTTGTTTGAGATGCCCTTAGTTTCGTCCATTAAAACTGCTGCCTTCCTACCAGCGTTACCGATAATGGGTACATCAGTAACTCTGGGAGCGTAGAGTTATGGGACATCTTGAGCTGACCTCTGGAGCGGCCCCTTTAGAAAAGAGGGAATGAGGAATTTCTGGCAGAAATTGTAATACCTCAGCTGCTTCCCCTGGTTATTCATCCTTTCTCCCTTATACTTCAATGGTTACTTTCTACATTGAAAATCTCTGAGTGAAATGGACGGGATCCACAATGTTCTCAACAGGAGGAGCAAAGATAGGCTTTAGAGATTGTTCGTTCCTCCTCACCTACCCCTGAAAAATGCAACATTACACACAACTGGCTGTTTTATTGATAGAAGTTCTAAGTCTGAGATCTTGACCAGTGTTCATTACTTTTGACCATATTTTTCCATAATAATATGTTATCTGTTTTATTTTCTTCCTAGATATGGTCCGGAAAAAGAATCCCCCTCTAAGAAACATTGGTACTGAAGGCGAAGCACCGAACTCCAGCGCTTTAGGTACTGAAATTGTGGACTCTGGAAGGAACAAAGGATTCTCTGCAGATCAGATGCAAGGCAGCAGTGAGCAGGGGGATCCTGTAGAGCTCCACAGCAGTGAGGACCATAAAAATTCACAAGAGGATCCCTCAAGCCTTAAGAAGGATTTGAAAAGTGTATCATTGTGTAAAAGCCCTGCTTCCAATTATGAAACCCTCAGCCCAGACAACGGTGTTCCAGCCTTCCCTCATGACAAGGTGACAGACAGAAATATGCTTACCCTTGCGTCACCAGTGGCTGGAGAATTATCTGAGCCCTCTAAGTCTCCGAGAAGGTCAGATGATTCCAAGGATGGTGCATCCACCCAATCCACTGATTCAGTTGAGACTCATGAAAAACATGAGATGGTACCAAATGAGACCGTGAAAGGACAGAGTTGTCCAGAAGACAATTATGTCTCCAGTCCAGCATCAGTTGCCTCCGAAAACCCTCAAGTGCCTTCAGATGGGGGTGCTGGACTCAGTAAAGGAAACACTACTTTGTCAACAAATGACAATTTAGATGCTGCCCCTCTGTCCCCAGAGCTTCAGGATTTCAAATGCAACATCTGTGGATATGGTTACTATGGAAATGACCCCACGGACCTGATTAAACACTTCCGCAAGTACCATCTAGGATTGCACAACCGCACCCGACAGGATTCTGAACTTGATTCAAAAATCTTAGCTCTGCATAACATGGTGCAGTTTAGTAATTCCAAAGAGTTCCAGAAGGTCAACAGGTCAATGCTTACAGGTGTCATCCAGGATATAAACTCCCAGAGGCCTCTATTACTGAATGGGACATATGATGTACAGGTCAGTAAACTGTTCATGAACATGCGCAAGATAAAGAACAATATTGTTTCTGCTCGGTACACACTTTTATTATAAGGATGAGTAGCAGGATGTGCAGTGAATTACCCTGAGGTTATTTAAATTGTGTAAGCTGCCGTGACTGTCTGGATTACGCAGATAGGTTTTCATTGGCAACATTATTTGCCATTGTTTTTTTTATATTTTAACTTTACTATACAGTTGGTCTTATTTAATGTTAAAACAGTGGGCCATGGTTGGACTGGTTTGAAACAAACATGCTCTTTCCTTCAGAGAATTGCATATGAAGTGAATTGAATGCATTCAGCACTTTTGTGTTCTGTTATGACAGGCGATATGCGTTACCAATGCTTTTTGTAAATGTAACAACTAACACATCAAACACCAGTGCAATCAGCCAGAAAACAACTAGCCCAGCAGGTTGGGTTCCTTGTAGCAGGTGATTAGCATTTTATACTGTAGGGATGAAGCAAGACATGCAAACTGAGTCGATTGCTTGGATACAGACACGAGGACAGCAGGTAATGAGCATAGATCACACCAAGGAAATGTAAGTGTGAAGAACATTTTCAGATTCAAATTGTCACCACTTCTACAGATTCCTTTTTCTCATGAGCTGGCATGTCATGTGATGTTTCCGCACATACATAATGTCAGTGGTGGTTTAGACCTGACCTCTTAATCAGTGTAAAGGCCTGGACAGGATTTATCCTACCTCCGATGAAATGTTGAGTGTCTAGATCTAATGAGTAGGTCCAATAATATGATATCCAAGAAAAAGAATGGATTTTCTTGCACATAGATCTCTTCTGTTTTCCATGAGGTTACCACTCATTAGGAAGTCTAACTAAATGCTGCACATTAGTTGCAAGAACATATGTAGCCCCGTGAGCTAGCTAACAAACTGCTGGTAATGGTTTTTGTCCAGCTGTTGACCTTGAGCTGTTTTAGGCTGATGTTGGTTTGCAGTGGTTTACATGAAAATGCATAGGCCTATATTTGCATATTTCAAAGGTTCAAATATTGTAAATAATATACTCTGATCACAATTTTTAACCTGAAGAACCGAACCCACCATTTGGTTGTGTGCAGTTCTGTAGGTGCCGTTGCCCATTAGACAGAGAAGGGATTAAGAAATCGTCTTTATACATTGCAGTACTGAGCTAGCATGTGTACAGATTATCTACTTTTCACAAGGCACATACTGAGATTACTGTAGTGTAGTTTACGCTGGCCTCCCACAGGGATAAAATGGCTACACATTCCATGAAACCAAGCTACCCCTTTCTGCAAACACTTGATCGAGGAACCCCGTTTGGCCGGTTGAATATTTGGGGGGTGATTCTGAGCTTGGCGGGTGGCAGGAGCCGCCCGCCAAGCGGGAACCGCCAGAAGACCGTACCGCGGTCAAAAGACCGCGGCGGTCATTCTGGGTTTCCCACTGGGCTGGCGGGCGACCGCCAAAAGGCCACCCGCCAGCCCAGCGGGAAACACCCTTCCACGAGGAAGCCGGCTCCGAATGGAGCCGGCGGAGTGGAAGGGGTGCGATGGGTGTAGTAGCACCCGTCGCGAATTTCAGTGTCTGCTAAGCAGACACTGAAATTCTAAGTGGGGCCCTCTTACGGGGGCCCCTGCAGTGCCCATGCCATTGGCATGGGCACTGCAGGGGCCCCCAGGGGCCCCACGACACCCCATACCGCCATCCTGTTCCCGGCGGCCGAAACCGCCAGGAACAGGATGGCGGTATGGGGGTCGGAATCCCCATGGCGGCGCAGCAAGCTGCGCCGCCATGGAGGATTCCGCTGGGCAGCGGAAAGCCGGCGGGAGACCGCCGACTTTCCGTTTCTGGCCGCGGCTGTACCGCCGCGGTCAGAATGCCCAAAGGAGCACCGCCAGCCTGTTGGCGGTGCTCCCGCGGTCCCTGGCCCTGGCGGTCAATGACCGCCAGGGTCGGAATGACCCCCTTGATGTTTTTGTTTCAGTAACTTTGAGTGTAGCATGATGCCACCTGTGTATTTGAAGTGTTCCGCCATCTTCAAGAATGTTTTGTACAGTGACTCACACTTTTACAATCTCAGCCTACACAACACAGCTACATTTTGATCAGTTTTCCTGTTCCTTGGCCAGCTATCCGTATTGTTAGGATCCTCTCAAACAAGGTATCCAAAGCAACGACAATAACCTATGTTCAATTTGAAATTATATGCATCAATATTTGTGACGTTTGAGAAGTTCTGATATGCTTTAAAGAATTTAAATGGTATTAATATTTTTCCTTCTAAATATACTTCCTTAGGGTGGTATATATGACATGATAATATTGAAAGATAAATGGGCACTGCTAAATATGTCTAAACCAAACTGCCGGGAGAAATATTCCTCACCGCAGTAATTATTCAAGATCAGTTCAATAAATAGGGAGAAAGGGATTCCTCAATGGCTCTCAATATCTGTAAATGTGCATTTTCTCGTGATTCTTCACTGTGAAATTCAGGGAAAATCATTCCATTCTTCAACCTTTAGTATTCCACTTCCCCTATACTCCCTATTTGAGAAATGTAAAGTTGTTCGCCGTGGTGTCCTGTCCAGACGTGATGAACTGCCCTTTCCCAGGAAATATGCTTTCATCTCCGACATGACCGTCTGATGGCATGGCCGAAATGATAACCTGAAGGCCTTTTTGCCCCCGCTAGGCCCATCTTCTCCTAAAGGGTACTGATGTTAAGCAGAAAGCTGTTGTAATTATTGCTTCTTTTTTAACAGAAAACAGTTAAGGTTTTTCCTGGGTCTCCTGTTGGGCATAGGAAGGGGGGCCGGGGAATGGGGGGCAGAGGTTTTTTCAATGGTGCAAACATGACCCTAAAATAATTAATGCTTTATTGACTTTAATGAGTGGTCTCAGATTAAAAATCATGTGACCCTTGCATGCTGTTTGCTGAAAGTTGTAATAGTTATCCATAGTGCAAAATCATGACTTTTCATGCCATTTTTATGCCTTTACCTGCAACTGAGATTTCTCCTGCCTCAAATGAGGTAGCAGAGGGTCAACGCCCTCTTTCCCATATTTATCTGACAATCACTAGCAACTATTACCTGGTTGCCACCTTCTCTGGATGCATCTTCTTTCATTCCTCAGAGTTTCTGACCTATGGCACTTCGTGGGTGTAGGTGAAGGCACGTTTTGCCAGTACGTAGGCATTATATTTAATACTGTATATCTATGCAAAAGCTCATGAACCAACACCACATTCTGGTATATCCATCTTATAGAGGAAATGCCAATAGGTGTGGTATGTGAAAGGTTTCAGAGGGGAGACAATTGTGTTTCACTGTTGTTATCTGTATGTCTTTCATAAGTATTTCTGGTGGATGTCATGCATTTCGTGTGTATGCTGTGTAACTGTTGCATTAGCTTTCACTGTATGAATCCTAGGATGCTCCTGGTCTTGTGCCTGCTCACACTGAGAATGTTCACCTTAACATCTACGGCTTGCCATTCATTCCTTGATGGCGACATTACATCTGAGTCATTCGGCCCTAAGGAGGCTTTGTACTGCAATCACAGCCTCAGATATTCACTCCCCCATTTACTTCTACCATTATAATTTCAGCCCATGCCCCTAGCCATATATAGGAAACTGGCTTCTGACTAGCAGTAGATTGTATTACATGCCTTCATAGGGACATCCTTTCTAGTCCACCACAGTCTGAGAAGCGTAAAGTATTTCAGTCTTAGTCATGATGAAATTCACCCACACCTTTAGGAAGGTTGATATGGCAGCAAAAGGCACTACCTTGCGATAGAAATACACAAAGCAACAATCAAACCCAGACAACTGTTTCAGGCATAACCCTACTTTTTAACACATGTACAGTACCCCTTTCAAGAAAATTGCACAGACCTAAACGCTTTTTGTTATAATGTTGATGGTGTTTCACACAGTGCTTAATTTGTAACTAAAAACATGCCGGTGCCCAAAGCCCTCCTCTGAAACTCGTGGCTCCTGCAATTAAAGGAGGGAACACGGAATACTGAGGCAGGGTAATCCTGAAGCCATCTCGGGCCTCTTCAATTCATTTAAAGCCACTCCCTGCCCCTTCAGTTCACTCTTGCAGCCTTCTGCTTTCTCCCATCGTGACACTTTTTCGTTTTTCTCTTCCTCGGTCTTTCCCATGTGTCTCTTTTGCTCGCAGAAAATGCTTGAGACAGAAAAATAAGTACCGGCCCTCAAAAATACGTGCCGGTGCTCCGCACCAGGAACAGGCACAAATTAAGCACTAGTTCCACATTATTTAGGCTTCCGACTAAACAACCTGTAGTTCTTCCAACTCCCCTCTACTCCTCTACATTGCTTTCAGGTTGTAATAAATTGTCTCTGCTCTGAACTTGCTATTACTGATTGCGTGTTACCCCTTTCCGAAGAACTTAGATTTTTCCAAGTCCCTGCTGATGCCATGTCTTCCCTACTGACCAAGCAATATGATTACGTATGGCTAAACATGTTACACATATTAGTGCCCACCGCCCACTTCAATGGACCTGTTGTTTATTGGTGGATAAGACCTTTATCTTGGAACACAATGTCTACCAGTAGTTTCTTCAATATTTAATTAATGCTACATTACTACCAGTGCCTGATTGTGCTCCTGTGCAAAGCCAAATGACAGATACTGCACTACATATTGCACCTCATAGACAAAGGACCCCTTATGTTTTGTAGACTGTATTTAATATGAAATAACTAGACTATTTAATAGTGGCACAGAGAGGTCCAATCCCAACATTCTGTTGAATCAAGTCGTTTATCTCTGGCAGGAAGTCACTTAGGAGACTCTCAGAAACCTCTGCACTCAACCATCTTTTCATTCATTCACTTGCTGCTCCTCATGGACCAGCAAAGGAACCAAGTCCTCACGTTTCACTCCTGTGCTGATGACACACATATTTAATTACAACTCCGGGGGTCACTTGTGGTTGCTGCAACCAGTTATATTTTTGAGACTTCTTTCAGTTAGCATAGGAAGAGCTGTCTTGTTCGGAGTGCACTTAAATAAATATCTTGCTTGTAGGCCATTGCCACCTGCTGAACTCCCACACATACAGCCCCACTTTTCGTTTTCTTTGACCAAATCTGCTGAAGGTTTAGGGTTCCAACGTAATGGTAGAGTGGCCTCATATAGTTGCGTTTGCTAAGTGAGCCTTCTTTTGGGTCCATTAGCACCTCAGAGGCCTATGCAACTTTGGGCATGCACGTCCTTTCAGAATAAACTATTACCAAGGCAGTGCTAATGCTCAGTAGTCTGGCCTCTATGGTTGCCTTTCAATGTGCCTTCAGTGTGTGGGGAAATTGAAGCGGTTAGTCTAAATGGACACCTTAAAATGTGTAGTCAAAAAACCTCCTCTTAACAGTTCAGTGTTGACCCGGTTTTCAACTATGAGAGAATTAAAATTGACAAGTCTCACTTTGACTTGCTTGTATTTCTTTCTTATATAACTCCCCAGTGTACTCAAACCTACGCTTACTGTAGGCACATAAGTGCTCATATTGACTAGCTCTACACCACTAAATGTAGGCTCACGAGATGCAGTATAAACCATTTCATGGTCTCCGAATTCAAACACATTAGAGTTTTCCTACCAAATACATATATATCAAAACCTAACATCCCATTCAGAAAATCCTCCATAACCCTGAAACTCCTGCCAGGTTCATTTTCTTATTTTTAATTCCTTGTTCATGCTATCATCACATAGCTCTTGTGTGAGTTTTTGTTGCAGAATGTGCAAACATTTCTGATTCCCACTGTCTGCCATCATCGAGCATGAGCTGTTTCTTTGATACATAAATTGTATTCAAAACGTACTTGCTTTTAGTGGGCCTTATCTAAATTGTATTTACCTGCTCTAATGTGAGTGCTAGTAAGGAGTAATGGCTATTTTCTTAGGTTTCTTAGTTTTTGCTGCATTGAGTTTGATGTTACTTAAGTTGTGGTCCAGCATGCTACCCTGCACTGTTTCATAAATTAAGGACCACAGAAGGGAGCTCTTTTACCTTTTTTTAAGTTTGTCATTTGCTCTCCCTTGATTTTCCTTTATATACTGTTGTGCTTATACCGCTATACACCTTTATTTAAATCAGAGTTAGTGAAAAGACTTGGGTTAAAGGAACGTCCCCAAACTTGGCGGCTGCTTATTGACCAGAATTTCTTGGTAAAACCAAAAGAGTGAAAAGTCTTGTTAAAAAATATCTGCTACAGATATAACAGCACATTGATAATGGTGGCCAGTTTTATCGTTTTAAGTTTTTGTTCTCTTCCCACCACATTAACACTAAGCAGTGACTACTTACATTATTATAAGTTGTTGTTTGGATGAACTTGTATGTGTATGATTTTGAAGTACTGTGTACTTAGGTATTACTTTGAAAAACAATTGAAATGTTACCATTTCCATGATGGAGTCAGTAATGGCTCTGCCGATTTTGCTGCAGCATCCAAAGGAACCAGCTATGCAACTGGAAGACTGGAGGGAGGCCTTGGAAACAAATTTGTAGTAAAGTGCAAATTAGCCATGTTGAAACAACCTCAAGGTGCTGAGAGTAGGAGAATGTTAAAATATTTCTTGATGCCCAGGAAAAGCAGGAATGATAATATGGATTTGGATGAAGACCATTACGATGAGCATGAAATAGAGATGAGTGTTTTTTAGAACAATTACAGTACTTGGTTGAATACTGTTGTGTAGCGCCACAGGTTCATTTACAGGGAATACAAACTAGTAGTGTGGAGCCATATGAAGCAGTATTACATAGGCTTGTGCCACTTGTAAATTTAAGGCTATTTGATTAAAAATAATTACAGGCAAGCGGAATAATTTCACCAACAAATTCAAAATTCAAGAAAATATGTTGAGTGTAAAGGCACCCTCATTATAAAAGGCCAATACTATAGCAAAGAGGTTGGAAAGCACTTCCACACATTTGGAAGAGCTGGATTCCAGAGAGGGTGGTTAATGACTGGGGAAAGAATTTACACTTTGTTGAATCGAAGGGATGATCAAAAGGAAGAGATGTTCTATGTACTGCTGTGCTTAGTGTGAAATACATCTTTCATTTATATGTGGCCTCTCTACATACCAGTGACTTCCCAAAATGTCAGCAGTAGTGGTATCATGTGCCCTTAGACCCCAAATGACCCAAATGTTTCCTTTATACCCTTCAGAGCCTAATATTTGCTCCTGAGAGACTCTGGAAATGGTTCTTAAATGGAAACCACAGAAAATAAACAGGGCGCCGGTAACCTTGTGTTTATGACTGCCTTCAAGAACTTAGAGGAGAGGGGTAGAAATTGTAGCACTAGGCGTGCCAAGAGTTTGAAGCTGTAACCCTTGGCTAACCATAATTGATGTATATGGCGCCATTACTGATAGGCCTTTTAGGATTCTTGACAGGGATAAGTGAGCATCAGGCTTAGCTCACGCAGTGCATATACAACACCTCGGCGTAAATGGAGGGATCTTCCCTGTAGTCCTTACTCTGAATCTAACTGCGTTGAATTTAAGTAAGAAAGGTTGTTGCACATTTCACTTGGAACTCTTCTTTCTTGGCTGTACATAAAACAGGCTGTTTCTAATTTTTAAATGAGTTCTGTGGTTTCATTGAGACAGATTACTTGAACACAATGGTATGACATCTAACATCTTTCATGTGGTTTTTCAGTTTTTCTACCAGCTTTGAAATTGTTAGATGTGTAAAACATTATTTGAAGTCACTTTGACCTATGTGATTTAATCTGACAGCGGTGACATTGTTTTCCCTTCTCTTCTTCTACACAATCAATAAGACTACGAAGAAGGCTCCTGCAAAGCCCTGCAGGGCAGGAGGGCCCCTTTCAGCCTAAAGCCAAGGAACAGCTGTGCAATGCAGGAGTCTCAGGAGCCTCTCCTCACATTCCTCATGGTAGCCCCACTATTGTGTTACACCAGTTCTTTGAATGCAGCTTAGGGTACACTTACACTGGTTTGGAAATGTGGCACTTGGCCACAGCCTTTTAGTTAACAAATCAATTTATAATTGACCCAGAGCAATAACTTTTAAGTGAGGATGATTTAATGAACCTCTGCAGAGTGACACAATGCCACCATGCTCAGGTTTGTGGGACTCCAGATAAAATATCATCATTTGATAATAGCACAGAGTTGTAATTTTGTCCCCCCAGGGGAATGGGAATTACCACAGAAATTGGTGTTTCCGCACTGATTTCCAAATGTAAATTATGGTTTCTGGGTCTTTTGTGCTATATATCAAATGTGCCCTTGGAAAGGAGGACCCTGGATAAAAAACAACTCCTGTCTAATACCTGCAGCACTCGTGGACGTAAAACGGCATCACAACCAGTTAGAGAGGAAATGGATAACCACTCAAAGTTACTCAGATAAAAAGCCCTACAATGAGGCCATCAGATATTATTATATAATGTGATTAAATTCACAAAATGTCATTTCTGTGGCAATAAGATCGGTCATAAAAAAACTTCTCAAGGGAAATCGTTGCTACTGTTAAATCCATGACCCACCCTACATCAGTCACCTCAGCCATTTTCCCCTCTCAAATGCTCTGGGACAATCTAGCCACCTTTTCCATGACAGTATTACGCATATTCATGAATCCTTTGATTCTCAAACCAGGATAGCGGAACCCCTCCCAGCTCCCCCCAAAAACACACCTTTGATTGCTGAGAAAAGCCTCACCAAAATTGCAGCCATCTCCACTCAAGAGTTGGTGGAGCTCATTAAAAAAGGAGAAGCCGGGCTCCCTCAGGCAGGCACTGTCCTAGGGTGTTGAAAATTGCCACAGGTCACACCCCTGCCCAAAAAAAAAATGCCATATACTGTCCGATATCTTTGTTACCAGTACCATCCATAATGCTAGAAAAACATATCAAACAACATTTATCTTCCTAGCTGGAAGTGAACGAAATCGTGGATGCCTCCCAAACTGGCATCCAGTCAGAACCCAGCACAGAAACTATCCTGCTTACTGTCTTAAAAACACCCTTGACCATGAAGGAACAGCAGTCCTTGTCTTTTTGGACGTGTCAGCAGCATTCAACACCATATCCCACTGCATCCAGATACAGAGATTATCAGATATAGTGGCAGAAGGATCACTGGGTGAAGGACGTTGTATCCAACAAACCCCAATCTATCTGCCTTCCAGCTTTTAACTTGAATTCTACTCCAGCACAGTTCCTCAAGGATCATGATTGAGCCCTATGCTCCTTAACATATCTGATCCCTCTAGCCTCACTGATGCAAGCCAATGGATTTAGAGTAATATCCTGTAAAAGTAATACTCTGCTGAGCATAGCGTTCCCTGATGAACAGGGCTATTGCCAAGAAAGATTCAGGCAGAGTGTGATTGCTGTTTCATCTTGGATGAAGGACAATTGTTTGGAACTAAACTCAGAAAAAACTGAAATACTGACCGTGAGCAAGCACCATCAACTATGGTCCAGTAATCGGTGTCCAGTTGCATTGGGTTCAGCACCTTCCTTCAAACAACAAATCATATCGGTAGTCGCAGCTGTTTGGCATCATTAAAAACTCTGAAAAAAGTGATTAGGTACCCTCCTTCTTGAGAACGGAATACGGAGGTGCACGCCCTCACCACTTCCAGATTGGATTACGCCAAATTCATCGTACTTGGGTCTCCCTCTCTGTCTGATTCAGAAACTTCAGGTGACACAAAATGCAGCAACCCATCTCTTGCTAAACGCCCCTAAAAGTTGTGCCATCTCTTCCAAACTTGTAACCTTGCACAGTCTACCGATAGAAAAAAGGATCACATTTAATATCCTCTCCTTTACGAAAGGAGCCATTTAAAAAACTGGCTCCAGCAGCCTCCAAAGCCTGATCACCCGTTGTTCCCCAATAGAATATTAATGCCCTCTCACTATGGCGGTCTTCGACCTCCCAAACACCATCTTTAGCAGTGGGGTTGTTCAGTCACCGTCCTAGGTGCGACTCTTTGGAACCAACTACTGCCCCAGCTCAGAACCATGCAGTCCTGTACTAGCTTTCTAAGCACTACAGCATCTTAAAGAGGAGTTTAACCTGTGTTCTGCTTTTCAGGCTTCGAGCCTAGAAGTCAATTTACTTGGGCAGTGTTGCACTTTACAAATCAACTCATGCTATATTATAAAAACACTAGATGCAGTAATTCTTAAGAATGAATGCACATCTTGGAATCCCAGTTCTGGTTAACTCCTATTACCGCCTGAACTGGGACTTCTGAGATACTCAGACTAAGGGCCATAGCAGTGCTAACCGTTAAAATGCTTTCATTTTTTTGGCTGTCTTGTAATTGATATGCTGGTACATAAAACATAGGTGCCAAGCCTATAAAAAGTTTCTAGACGTACCTTTTAATTGGGAGTGGAATTAATGTGTCAGATTCAGGATATCTAGACGAGCACAGCAGGAGATTAGCAAGAGCACAGTGCCTTTTCGGATTTACAAAAAATGTTGTTTATTAAAACGGCTTTCATATGCTGAATGTGTGTTCTCCGGCTTCCCTTGATGTCTCACAGAAAGAGAGCACATGTTAAATAAATGGGGACGGATCCTTGTCAGCCAGAGGAAATACATCTCACCTAATAAAAGCCTGATTTGCACCACCTGCTTAACAGTGTCTCCAACTCCTTTTTCCATGTAAAACAGTGTGCTGTCCAAGCTCTGCAGAGCCAAGCGAGCCTAATTGGGGTGGTTCTATGGTAATGAGTAAAGAGCCGTTCAATGAAATCCACCATCGATTCCCGCTTGAATCTTAGATTGGATTGTTAAACTGAAAATCGAGGAATGACTTCACATTGTATTGTTCACCTTCCCTGTCGGCTGACAAAGAAAAGCCCAAATCCAGTGGGTTGAATCCTTTCAGACATTTTTCAGATTCATGCAGCATCAGGTTTTTGTTATTTTGATCTCAATTTCAGTGTAGCCATCACTGTGTAGCGGTGCATATGTAATACCTTTGAGAGAAAATGCCAAAGTTGGTCAGTTTGTGGCAATGGTGATTCTGGGCATGGCACTGCAAGGCACTTATCTATGATGTCACCATTGTGGGACATCCTTGCTGCCCCTCCAAGCAGAACAGGTTTTGCTGTGCTAGGCGTCGACCAATGTAGTTTATCCTAAATTGAAATCACATACATCAGCGCTCATTTGAATTTTCTTTGGTGTTGTCTCTTCTCTGCTTCTTGCAAAAATATAAAGTCCAGTATTATTACTAAGCACAATTGGTAGTTCCTTTGTCCTAAAATTGTATTCCTGAGAGAAACTATTCTGCTAGCCATTTAAAATCTCTCAAGGCATCTCATCTTTGACCACTGGCTTGGGGTAGTACAGATAGTGTGCTACTCACAAGTACACTCTACTGCTAGCTAACATTGCCATGAGATGTAATGTGGTGTTCAGCATCCCTAATTAAACCATATTCTTCACTTGAATTTAATATTTTTATATTGTACATCACACAATGGCTACTCTTTTCTACCTCTGGCAGACTCAGTCGTGCAAAAAAAGAGCAAAACTTGACATAGAAAGTTAGAGTGAGTTTTTTAGACTTCTCTTGGTCTTTTCATATTTGCACAAAGTGTTGAAACATAACTTTGGAGAGCTAAATATATTTACAAACGTTTTTGTCAAATCTTTGTAACATTGTACATTTTTTCAGATTTTTTTCACTTGCTCATTCAACCCATGCCGCAGAGATCCACCAGATCTGATCTTTCGAGGTTAGAGATCAGTTTATTGTCCTGCAGGATATTTGTTCTCTGATTATGTTCTCCTGGACCCATTGCATGCAGAAGGGAACGAGCTAACAATCTCATTATCTTTCGAGTTGCCCTTGCCCCCCTATTCATAAATGGATCAGACTGAGTTTTCTCATGAGAGTAGAGTTCTAGAAACATTGGAAAGTGTGCAAAGTTTATCCATCATTTTGTTACAGGAACAGATGATTAGATTGACCGTCATGAATTAGTACATGTTATACTGATGGTATGTATAAAACGAACACCAATCCATTTGTAATAATATTGCATACTTGGGTAGTAATAAGTCCCTGATTTGTCGGAGAAAATAGCTGCAAATACATTGGGCCTGATTACAACTTTGGAGGAAGGTGTTAATCTGTCCCTCGTATCCTATGGAACTCGTAATACGGCTGGTGGTATATCCGTCACATTTGGGACGGATTAACACCTCCTCCAAAGTTGTAATCAGGCCCATTGTCTCAGGATATGTCTCGGAAAAAAAGCCAAAAGAATCTATTGGTGCAGAAACACCTATTTCCACCGTGGATTTATTGTAATACTGTGGAGATGTTGCATCCCTGACATTACGCTGCCAACAACATTGATAATCCTCTGTGCAAAATTACTGATGTGGTGTTCTGTGTACATACAAATGAGGACTTTTAGTGATTGATACGTTTGTGTTATAAGCAGTGCTACTTAGTGATACTAACATAAAAAGGCATTCATTTTAAACAAAGCTAGTTTGTATTAACGTTGTGAATTGTTGATGTTTAGGATCTGTAAATTGTGTTCACAAGTGAAATTACATATATTTCATTTTCTTAATCACATTGTTTTAGTACTTAACGATGGACCTCTCTTGCGGTGAGGATCCTTTCATATTTTGTTGGTCTGGCTTAATAGTGTAGTAGTTCGAATTCCTCATCTTTCCAATTACTTAATGTATACTTAGTGCTGTCTTTAGGTCCACTCAGGGGAGAATTTTCTCTCACCACATGCTATTGGCTGTTTCGTATATCATTCCACCCTCTAGGTGGTGCTTCAGTTGAAATGCATGAGAGACTGTCTCACATCCGAAAAGTAAACCCAATGACAACACTGTTCATCACATTGCTTATTTCCTATATGAACTATATACAGAAATCCGGCCTTTATGTTATATTTTTTAGCAGCTTTGGCAAACTCAATAGGTCTTGTTTTTCTGTGCAGGGCCGGCTTTAGAGGGGTGTGACTTGTGCGTCCGCAGGAGGCGCTGACCTGGAGTGCGGCTGGGAGCTCTGACCTCAAGGTGGAGCGCTGCATTTGGCAATAACTTATGATTCAAAAGCACCTGAGGCATAGGTCCTTGTGCCTCCAGCTTTCAGGCAGCAATAAAAATGTCAAGATAACTATTGATTAATGCTCTTTCTAGAGAAAGAGATTAGAGTTTTGTCTAGTGGCAGTTTTTACTTGCCATAAAGTAGTGCAAAGGGTTAATACGCCTGCTGCAAAGAACAGATTTTATTTTATGTGGATAGCTGAGTGGATCGGTAAACCCAGCCTTTACCAGCACTTTGAAACAAATCCAGTGTATGTGAGAGAGGGGCTACGGAGAGATGAGGGGCACTTTTACTCTGTGATACTGATGGAATCAGAGGTGGAGGTTATGGGGGAGAGGGGGTTCGAAAATGATTTCCGCACCAGGAGCCACCAGCGCTAAAGCTGGCCCTTTAGACAGTATTTCTGCATTCAACACAGGCAGAGCGCATTTGTGCACGTCTGTGTTTGCACGTATTAGCACATCGTAGCCTGGTAGATTGGCTTGCCAATGCTTGTTATCAAGGGTCATCCATTCCAAGGTTCTACGGGTACCTTAGTCCTTCCCCCTGTTTTCTCCTGGAGCATCTTTTCTTACAAACACTCCTATTTATAGCAACGTTTATGCTTAGCGTGCGCCGGTCACTTCTGATGTGCAGTGTTTTTATAAATTAAACAGATCTGTGAGCCCGGTCTGGACTTACAAAACCAGAAGTAGAACGTCTGAACCTTGACATTGCCTGCAATACTGGCAGAAACAAAACGAGACTGCAGGCAAAGATAAAACAGCGGACACCAAACGCTCTTGAAAAAAATACATTAGATAATCGAGTGAAAATCAGACTTTTTCTGTGACTTGGGAACACTTACCAAAATAGAGTAATCAGCAGGCGCTGTGGAAAGATGGGACGCTTTTGTAATTCAAAGGCAGAGCTGGAAGCGTGCATTTTTCTCTCCATGAGTACCAATTTCCCAGCCCAAATGGAGAACAGAAAATTAAATATTCCTTTGTGCCAACTGTTTGGCTTCACCACTTTCATTACCCACCAGATGTTGTGCAGAGCACGTTTGAAGATGTGCCACTGATTAATATGTGCATGCCTCCGAGTAAATACGCAGCCGTTTCCCAGCGCGGGTAGCGTTAGGGGGGTTCTCTGAAATGTCCCCTGCACCCACATAACTGCGCCGAGACCGCATTCACTGCAGCGGTGCTCGTCCCACGAGCTCCACGGCTGCTGATATGAAGTCCTCGCCTCCATCTTGCACGAATGGGAGATAATGAAAGTGTCTGTGCAGTAGCTCATCCGCGCCGTCTCATTTACATTCTGGAATGCTGTGTATCACCCCGTAATCACAATGGAGTTAAATAATGGCTCAATAGAACAAAGACTGACGTATTGATCTCATTGCAGTTTACAGACTTTAATACGAGATGAGGTTATGGTCGCGGTAAGTGGTGGATGTGAAGGTTTCAGTCTGTTAAATAAGTGTCAGCAAACTGAGAGAGTTAATTATTTTTAAAAAACTTTTCTTATCTGCCGCTTGCAGCTTATTCAGGGGGCATCAATGTAATAGCAGGGCTTTTCTCAGCAGATCACAATTAACTCAACGTGAACAACTCTGAAAAAACACAAAATGGAAGGAATACACGAACGGTTGGATAGGTTGTTGCTGTCAACATGTCATCAAACATGATATGAACATGCAGAAATGTGAGAGGCAATAAATAATCTCATTGTCTGCCTGCTTGAAGAAAGGCTATACTAGCTTGTTTTTAGATATCGCTTCATACCACACTTCGGTGATACATACATGAAAGATGGTGGCAGAGCAGGGGGTCCCCTGTGGAGCTCTGCACAATGTTCTGTTAAAATTAAGATTTTCTTAACCTCCAAGCATCCATGTGCCCATCGGCCAATATCCATTCTACCTTCTGCTTGCCACTTGCTGCCTTTTGTCCCGCATGTCTAAGATGAGGTTGTAGCTTTAATTTGTTCTGCTGCCCTCCAGTCTCATCAGACACCACTGTCACATGCCAGCCTACTGTCTACCAGTCTGCTTGTAGCTCATTGCCATGGGCACTCGTTTTAGTTGACTGCGTTTGCTTGGGCTGTGGTGCACACCCAGTGGTTATCTTCCAGACTTGAAGTATTCACATTGGATTTGTTTGGATCAGTCGGTGTGGCCCGTGGTAAGCAAGGGCGGCTCCTCTGCTAAGGCAGAAGAGCGTTGCCTCGCTGGATTTTCAAAAAAAGGAAAATATAAAATTATATTAACATACATTACGTTATTATCATTTCATTTTTCCTTGTAGTAAGGGGTGGGGCTGGGCTGGAGGGGGCCGAGGGAGGGCTATGCAACACAAGTGCCCATTTCTGCTTGGCCGGTCGTGTTGGGCATGCGCACTTTGCATGTTCTCTACCTGGGTTTATTGCACAGTCGAGTGGAGAACATGCCCATGCTCCCAATCCCAGTCTGAGCTGCGAAGCAGGCTGCTCAGACCAATCACTACACTGCTGTTGCTGGTGACAGCAGTGTAGTGATTGGCTGGGAGCTTGTGCAGCAGGGAAGGTGGACGGAGGGGAGATGAACGCTTCTCCCCTCAAAGGTGTTTTGTTTTTTAAACCCCTTCCCCATCCCGGCGCTTCCTGTCCTGCCCTGCTACCCCCATTAAATGGCCTCCGCCACCCCACCTAGTCATCTCAGTGGCGATAACATAATTGGCCAACTGTGTGCTGCACCGTAAGGGTCGGCAGCTTTGCCCATTACTTCCCCTGCGATAGTCTGGTGCTGAGTTTGCCAAAGCTGGTGTAAGCTACAGCTTTGTGGTCCTAGGTAGTTGCTAGACTGACATGTCTGTCCCTTCCCTGCAGTGCCTAATATTCTAACTTCATCTATTATTTTTAAAATTATCTTTCTTATTCATGTATATTTTACACAAAATATGAACAACATATTTCGACTGTTAGTTCTGAACATAGCTAAAGAACAACTACTGTGTCACATCCCAAAGAGTGGACAATCCACCCCAGTGACACCAACACGAAAGAAGGACTAGAACCGTCTGTAAACATAACTGAATGACAACAACCACTGTGGGTACAACACAAAGGATGGCCTATCCACCCAGAAATGCTAACATAAAAAAGGCACTGCAACATATTCCTCTTTCATAGTAATGGACTGCCATATGATTACATTATTTTGATCGGATTAAATGACCACCTTAGTTGGAAGTGACTGTCAACAATTAACTCAGACACAAAATTATTGTATTGTGATTTGATTGAACTATTATATTAAATGATGATCAATGACAAACCACTTTGATACAGTTTTTTGGCTCTGATCCTACAGTGTCACTGTGGCTGTGTCAGAACCACTCATCAGCCACTTAACACAGGATTACAACTCCTTGTGGCTCCTTGCCTTATGCTGATCCTTGAAACGAGTGGTATCCTGACTTGTCTTCTGTCAGTCCAACTGCGGGGATGTTCAACTTCGATCCAGCACATAAATAATCATCATTATACTTAGTCACAAATGGCTCTCTTCACTACTTTGGGATCAGTTCCATTGCCTCTTGCTCAGTGAAGTTTTGAAATACATTACCCACCTCCAGTTACCTCCAAACAAAGCAAAAAGAGATTTAAAACCAACATTCTCTCTGACTTCCCCGAGCCTTAATAACAGTCTCCTACATCAATGCAGTAAACAGTGAAACAACTGGAGCCCTCCTGTTCTACACCCAACACCTCTGCATGGGAAAAGGCAGTGTTCCAACACTTCTCTTCAATGAATGGTTTGACATGTAAGAGGTTGAAAGCTCGTAGTCTCTTCGGCTACTTTGACCTCTTTTACAACCATAAACATCTACAATAAGATAATGATGCAGGCTATCCAGTTTAACTACAGATCTTCAACAAGATATTGCAGAAGTTAAAAATGAAGCCTTTCTGATGGATATACCAAACTGTAGATTCCTCACCTTAGAATACTCCCTAGGTGCTAGAATGGATCTTTCTGCACTGCCCTGGGTGCGGTGGAACTGAGACACATATAAATACCTGACCTCTTGAGACCTGCTTCAAGCCCCATACTGACTCCGGTACAAGCTTTCATGCTAGCTACAAGACAGGTGCTGAGCCCTTGCGCATAAGCACCACTATTCACCAGAGAGGATACAGTACTGATTGTGATGTCTTACACTGAACTTGCTTTGGCTCAATGTTGACCAGTGATGTGCTGCAAAATTACACAAGTGTAGTTAGCTTTCGTATATCCCAACTCTGAACCAGAGCCTCTACCAGGGCAGATGTGTTAGCAGAGGCTCTATTATATTTTCGGCTCTGCCTTTGAACAATGGGCACCCTATAACGGCAATGCTGATAGTAGCGATGAACACGGTTTTCTCCACCCCCGTTTATAGATGATAATTTATACATGGATTTACAAGATTACAAGCAGTCAGAGGATTTGACACCACCCTTCAGGCAGGGATTGACCTGCCACTTGGGCCACCAATGGAATAAAGTGCCTCCTTTGCAGTGATAGTGCGGCAGGGAGCCGAAGGTCCTAGATTTACAGCCTCTCTCAATCAAGAACAAAATAAACTTCTTGACAGACATTTTGCAGGCTTGACCTTCCACATCTAAACCTTTACACCCCTTTTTTTTTTTTTTTTACAAGGGCTTCACCAACTCTTGATAACCACTTGGTCAAAACCCTGTTCCTGCCCACCAGTGAAAAGGCACTTGGCCAGGTGTCACAGAATGGCCCCTAACAATCCTGATTTTCTTTCTAAACATCCTACTTTAGAGAGCCATGTGGTTCAGGCTCCAACCAGAATCCCAATTCATTAGCCACAACTCTTATGGGTACATAGTTCAAGAGGATTGAGGCCTTTGCAAACATGATTTTCTCTGCCCTTCAAGCATTGTGGTCGGTTAATGTTGTCTGCCTATTTGGCTGCAACACAAATGTTCTAAGCAACATATCCAACGAGAGCGAGCCAGCGAGAGCTTGCCGGCGGTCCCTGAAGACGGGCTTCCAATCACTCAGACAATTAATATGTTAACTGCTCTGGCCCAGATATTACTGATTGCCTAAGGAGGTCAGTTGGCACTTGTGTTGGACTTCATCGACGTGTGGATGTGCACCACAGGATTATTTGGCAATGTGCAAGCCTCTCTCATGGATATGCTTTCTGATGGTCTATACCTTTTTTGGTGAAAATGCAGATTCTGCTTGGAGCCCGTTAAAGAAAGTAGAGACATGGTGTGCTCTCTAAGTCTGTTGACTCCCGAGGCGCAGTTTCCACAGCAGTTCAAAAATAGTTCAGAGGCTATTCCAGAGAGTTGATGTACAGGCAAAGACAGTTTCCCAAACCAGTACAGTAGTCTCCCTAGTCATTTCAAAACCAAGAACATGGGTCGGGCAGGTAGCATGCCGACCTGCAGGGCATCAGCCCTCTCATTACTCCTACCCAGCTGCAGCAGCTGCCTAACCACTGTTTGACCTTAGTGACTCATTCCCATTGGGGGAGAAAAGGGAACCTGGTTTTCCTCAGTATTCAACATGGCTATAGCCTAGCTTTTCCTTTTGCCCTTCCAAATGTTTTTCCCACATCAGAGAGAATTTCAGAAGAGCACCTGTCCATTCTTCTGCAGGAGGTGTCAATGTTACTCTCCAAGAGCGCTATTAAAACGGCACTGGACTTGGAAAGAGGAGAGGGGTTGTTACCCACATTATTTCCTTGTGGCAAAAAATGACTAGCGTCTCCGGCCTATTTTGGATGTTTGAATACCTTTCTGTGGAAGTGCAAATTCAAAATGTGCAAGCCAACCCAGATGCTGTCTGTCCTGGACCCAAGCAACTGGATGGTGTCCTTGCATTTGAGGGAGGCAGCTTTTTATATATATCAGTTCTCTAGCCTGACAGACATTACCTGCAGTTCAAAATAGGCTGTAGAGTTTACAGTTTGCTGTCCTCCCTTTCAGCCTCACCAGCACCCCTCAGGTGTTCAATAATGTCATGGCAATGGTAGCAGACAATTTTCACAGGCTGGGGATACCAGTCGTCCCCTACCTTGATGTCTGGTTATTGAAGACGGGCTTCCCACAGTCAGTGTTAGACCACCTCCGGATGATTTTAAACTTCCTAACATCAATAGGGTTCAACATCAACTAGCAGAATTTGCACTTGATTCCTTTGTAGGGGCTTCCTTTCATTGAAACTGTCTTGGACACAGTGCAGTTCCAGACCTTCCCTCTGGTGCAACGAGTCCAGGACATTCAGACTATGATCCTGATATTTGATCCTTTGTCCTGAATAATGGTATGACCAGTTCTGAGACCAGGTGGCAAATGTGGGTTCTGCAATGGAATCTAAAGCTACAATGGGCCAAGCATCAAAGAATGCTGATGGTTAACATCAGAATTTCAGAGGAGAATGCAACAGTCTGCAGTGGTAGCAGCTTGAACAAAATTGGTCCAGTGGCAGGCCCCACTTCCTTGTTATGTTATGCAAACTTGTAAAGCACACTGTCACTGAGAAGGGTATCCTAGCGCCGAGCAGGTATGAGTCTGAGAAAGCCTAGGGCCTGGTGGAACTACTTGAGAAATCAGGTCTTCAGCTTTTTGCAGAATTAAAGAACTGAGGAGGAGGTTCCTGTGTGTACTGGCAGCTCGTTTCATGCTTTGAGAGCGGTGTAGGAGAAGGCTCTTGCCAGATCTGTTTTTCCGTTTACGTGGAATTCGAAGTCTAGAGAAGCAGAGGTGTCTGGAAGGTTTGTGAAAGCAGATGCGATTGTTGAGGTATGATGGGTCTTTTTTATGTAGTGCCTTGAAAGTGTGGGTGAGGAACTTGAATTGTGCTTATATTTGATGTGGGTATGGAGTGGGAGGTTGAGAGTGATTCTGACTGCTGAGTTCCGAATGATCTGCAGCCTTCTGGTGATTTGTTTTGTTGATCCCGGCACAATGGTGTTCCCATAGTCCAGCTTTCTTGTGACCAGGACACGTGTAACAGTTTTCCAGCTGCTAATTGGGAGCCACTGTAAAATCTTCACCAGCCTCTTCAGGGTATTGAAGCATGAAGCAGTGACTGCATTGAGTTGGGCCATCAAGTCAAGTTTCCCCAAATCTGATGATGGTGACTGGATGCATCCCTGCAGGGCTTGGGATGCCATCTGAGGGAGGTGGAGGTCAGAGGACCTTTATATCCAACAGAACCTCGGGTCCACATAAACCTTGTGGGCAATTTGTCATTTGTCTGACTCTCAAAGCCTTCCTGTTGCCCGTCAAACAGGGTAGAGTGGGATCTTGGGTCCTATGCGAGGAAGCTCAGTGCATCTGGAGTTGATTGGAGCATCAGGTAATTTCTGTGATTATGAACCACCTTGTAGGGTCTCTGAATGCCAAAGCAGACAAGTTGAGGTGGCTTCTGGCAGATAATGACTGGTATCTACATCCCAAGATGGTACAGGGCCTCTTCCAACAATGGGATTACCTCTGGATAGATATTTTTAACATTGTTGATTAAACGCAATGTTGAAAGTTTTGCTCGTTGGAGTTTCTGCAGGAACCTTTTTAGGAGATTTATTCCAACTGGAATGGACTTCTTGGTGCCATTTCTTCTCCTATCTCAGCTTCTGAAAAAGGTCAAGAACAACCAAACTCACATCATCCTAGTGGCTCCTCGATTAGGCCAGGAGAGCGTGATACCCAGAACTTCTGGACATGAGCATCTACCTTCCTATCAGGCTTTCACTTCAGGAGGATTTTCTTTTGCAGTAACAGGGCAGGCTTCTCCACCCAAATCTCTGAAATTTACATCTACATACTTGGGGATTGAGTGGAAGTAACTGAGTGAGATTGACCTGCCGAGTGAGGTGGTGGACATCATCCTTTCCACCAAGCACCCTTCTGCAAAATCCTTTGATGATGGGTGCTGGACAAATCTGTGGCCAGGTGTGGTGCTTGTTAGAAGCAAAGTTATCAGACATCCTTTTGTTGATTATTAGCCCAGCAATGCCTTGCATTGAGCACTACTAGTGTCTTTTTCTAGCTCTTTTGGCCTTTCTACAATTACTGGACCAACTGTCCTTGTTTACATCACTTTTTGTGATGTGATTTATCAAAGGTTTGACACACATATTCTCTCCCAAGTTGTTTGTGATGCCACGGAGGGACCTTAACATGACCTTCTCATGTGTACACCCTTTGAGCTGACACATAGTTGCTTTCTGCATCTCCTGACTTTCAAGTCTGCCTTCCTCATTGCAATTATGTCTGCTTGTCTGTCATGTATGTGAACTCCAGGCACTTTCACATCAACCAACATACACCACCTTTTTTCCACCAGACAAGTTGGTGCAGAGCACTCGGGTTATATCCTTGTCAAACATCATAGTTTCTTGTCATGCATGTCAGTCCATCACCCTGCCTATGTTCCTTGCCCCTCTCACTCATCAAAAGAGAAGGAAAGGCTCTCAGGGTACTGATCGTACTTAGAAATACTATGTAAGCAGTCACCTTTCTGTGGGGCTCTCTAGGGCTGGAAAGAGGAAGTCATTCTAGATGAGGATCCTGTTGTGGTGAATTATCTTCTGCCTCAAGATCTGCTATGTACTGACAAGACTATCAAGAGAGCCCATTGGCCTAAGGCTGCTATCATAGCATTGGCCCGCAGAGTGTCTATCCTTGACCTAACTGCAGCTTCCTCACTGCCCTCCTGTCAACCTGTTCTGTGACGTGACCTCTGTAAATATCTAAAAAGTCAAAGATCAAGAAGCACACTGCTACCAATATTTGTCCATGATCCGTGTCTGAGGATGGGGAAGGGCAAATAAGAACCTGACATCAGCAAGGAGGGATTTGTATATATGTGTCTCTGCCTTTATCTCTTCTGGAGCAGTATGGAGCCAGTGTGGAAGCATACAACGCAGTGAAGCAGCATGTGGAAGCACTGCTGAAGAAGAGTTTCTGGATTCAGCCTGGCCCCTAAGGAGAATTCTAAGGTAAGAAATTTGTGGTTAGAAATACTATCCACATGAAAGTGTGTTACCGAAGGTAAGTAACTTGTTTGGCAAGCTCCCTTGCCCTTGTAAATTCAACCAGCTAAAGAATGACACATTTACTGTTTAATATTTTATCGGATGTAATGCAACAGTGATGAGTGAATACTATAAGCTATAACAAAAACACTGGCATGAAAACCTCAGAGTGCATAAAGAGTCCTGTCATTTACCACCCATAAATCCCCAAAAAGCATAAGGGCGCTCACATTAAGTGGATATCAGGTCCACATGATGAGTCAGGTCCCTAAAATGAGCTAAGATGGTAAAGCCTTGGGAAGATAGCCAAGCAAGGAGCCTGCCCTATGGGCTATAGGGCAGGTTGTATATACATTCACAGGAAGGAAGGTATTACCCAAATGCCATCACGAAAAGGTGGCTCTTTAAAGATGATTGAATTTAGTGTAATCTGGTTCCAGTCTGAGGTGGTTAGGCAAAGAGTTCCAGAAGGGGTACCAGATGGGGCACGGTTCAGCCACCAGATCTCTTATTCCTTAAATGGTTATGTCTCAAAACTTCTTTGTCTGCAGACCTGAGACTCTAGGTACGTTGCTATGGAACAAAAAGTCTGCATATATCATTGTTTACTGCCTTGTGGACAGAGCAGAGTTTCTTGAACTTTATTCCATCCTGCAGAGGGAGACAATGGAAAGATTTAAGAGCAGGGTTGACATGATTACAGGGTGGCATAATTTCACACCGCTGGTACTTTATTAAGGGAAGTGATGGAGAGACCACTGTGGAGACCAATACAAAAGTCCTACTTGGACAGAAATACTGAAAGGATCAATGCAATCTTTTGTTAGCAGTGTAGCAAAGGTAACATCCTCTTCAGGTGGAGGTAGAATGCATTTCCTGCACCGAGAACTTGATGTCACTATTGAAGATTACTTCCAACCTACATGCTTGGTTCACCAGGTTAGGAGAAGAACATAACTCATCACACCAGACAAAAGTGAGCGAAAGCTGACTGAGCCAAAGAGATGAATTTCGGTTTTGTCCCAGTGGTGATTGTGAGGAAGGCTATGTGACAATAGGAGAGTCTACAGGGTCCTCTACTTGTGTGAGAAAAGGCTGGGTGTCATCAGCATACAATCCATCATTTTGTTTATGGAGACAATGTAGATGTTAACTAAACTAGGAGACAAAGCAGAGCCTTTAGGAGCACTGCAATCAATGTTGAGTGTTCTACAAAGGAAATGCCAGATTTACCTTATATGTAGGAAGGACCAAGTCAGGGTTGTATTGCATACTCTAGCTGTGGATTCCAATCTGTTTAGCACACTGTGTAAAATGATGTAAAATGTAGATTGATAGGTCAAATAGTATCAGGTCAGAAAGGAGTCCTTGGTTCCAAGTGGATAGGAGCCCCTATCTTATGTGTAAGAGAGTGGGTTCTGTTCTTCTTTATGATACAAAACGTGATTGTAACTCACTGAAGAGGCTATTGGACTTGCTGGTGGAAGGATAATTACCATAAGATGACAGTTTCAAGGAGTATACACATATGGGGAAGCCGGAAATAGTCATGTATAATGTAGATTTTGTTTACAATAGTGGTCATCTTACATGCTTGAAGGCCTGGGAATGCCCCAGTGGTCAAGGAGTTATTTACAAGGTTAGTGATGATTAGTGTTAAGGGTGGGAGGTAACATTGATGGCCTTCAAATTGGCAAAATCCCAGAACAGTGAGGACTTTTTGAAGCAGATCAAGATTTTCAAGACTTCAATATCTATGCCACAGAGAAACTCATTCAAGGTGCAGCCACTTGGGGGAAGGGCATCAGTGACTTTGAATCTCAGGGTGACAATTTTCTTGGTGCAGAATTCCATAAGATTGGTGCAGAAACCAGAAGATGAAGCAGGGATGTTACTATAGGTGCTAGAGGAAACCAGATAGTTTCAGATGATGAAATGTTTCTTGGTGAATTTAGAGGATTCAGAGATTCAAGACTAGTACTACTCTTCTTTGCCCTTGTGCAAGCAGATGTGTAGCCAGCCCCTGGGAGGTACTCAGCAGGCAGTGTGAGATGCAAGTAACTTGGTTTTGCACTATTGTATTTTGTAATGCTCTGCCCACCTATCTCAGGTGACCCAATTTGTTAATAAACCAAGATTTTGATTAAGTGGTCAGTCCATTCTGGGGAATATCAAGGATCTGGAGGTCAGGGTGCAATGTGAAAAGTAAATCAAAACTATGGTCATGATTATGAGTAGGCTCTTCTTCAATTGTTTGAACTCAAGGGCACACATGTTTTCAATTAGTCACTGGACACACATATTTGATTGGACGTCTACCCAGATTTAAATAATTTGACAGAAAAGGTACATGTTTGGAGAGCTTTATAATGTCTGATTGGAAGAAAGGCAGGCATTTCTTCGGTGGGTGCTAGATCTCGATTAATATGTATTTCAAGGATATTAAAGCGGGGCTATCAAGAAATCTGATGAGAACATAGTCATAATGAACCTATGCCACATCCCCTGAATGACCCTGACTCCTATTTGCTAGTGTGATACTGTAATTGGGGGAGCAGTTTGAACCCGCTGACTAAACAGCAATCATTGAACCAAGTCTCAATCTAAAAAATGAAAACTGTAAAGATTGGTAAAGTCATGGGTATTGTATGTATTTTTGGCTGCAAAATACAATTTATGAGGGCACCCTGTAGTATATTAGCCGACGGGGTTGATGACAATGTAACATCAAGGAGAATTCTGGAGGTATGTGTACGATGAAGTTGAGTCTGGGGATGTGGAGAAAAAGATAGAGACGGCTGTGACAGGGAACAAGGGAGATTGCCAAAAATAATTTGGTTGAGTAAGAAGAGAAAGACAACAAAATAAGAACACAATATCTCCATGTTGAGTTTGGTTAGGTTGGTTGTTGTTCTTCAATGGCCATTTAAATGTACAGTTTTGTAGTTGCATTTGTATAGCTCCTCATGCCCTGGATGAGGAGCCAATGGTTATTCCAGAATAGACTCTCACCACCAAAAAGGTGGTCTCCTGACCAGGATTACAAATATTGCAGCATAGTATGTTTCAATTGTAACTCCCTCCCTTTGATAGAACCATTCTTACACATTTCCTTTCAAACAGCTTAGTGAAACACATTGAAAAACTAAATATAATGGCATCAAATGTGTAAGGATTTTCTGTACCTTATTCGAATTTAGCAGCCCAAAAATTCCATTTGTCAACGCATACATTTTGTCACTATGGTATAATTTGTGAGAATGGTAATTAGTTTTTTTGGTTGATAGTGAGCATATCTTAATGGGCCTACATGCAAATGCTGCACACCCACAATCTTATAGATTGTTTTCTTGAACCTCCTCACTTTAGTTTCCTATCCTGGACATACGTACAAAATGTGTTTCTGTCAGACAGTGAACACTGCGAGGGTGGTGGTTAACCCTATGCTCTACAGCATTGCAGCCGGCTCAATTACGAACAAGAGACAATGCTGTAGGCTGTTTCCCGCTAGGCCAGCGGACAGAAACTCAGGTTTCCACCCGCTGACCTAGCAGGAAACTCTAAAAGGGGTCGGCAGGGAGGTAGCCACTATGGCGACAACCTCCCTGTCGGAAGTTCAGTGGACGGTGTGAACCGGCCGCCAAACTCATAATCAACCATTTAGTGAGGCAAAACAAATAAATTACCAGCATTATCAAATGTGCATGATGTTCTTAACATTTGCAGTTTTCTTATCTACAGCGTTTAGACACACGAACAGAAGAATGTAAAAGCTTGAACACACTCTTCAGAAAAAAACATCCCTGCAGGCAAAATCTAATTATTTTTATGCCATTTTATTTATCTTCTCATGCCAATGAACTCCTATTTAGAACAGGATAAGTTCCCTGATGCCCTTAAGAACAGACAGGAACCAACCCTGTTTATTGAATAAATACCCCATATTCACCGACTAATGCCTCACTAGTAGATCAACTTTAAGGGGAAAATATTGGAAGTTTGTGGTTATCACAGTTGATAAACAAAAAATATTTTGCTGGTCATCAATCATTCAGGGATTCCCTCTATTTGTAATTCGGAGACTGCTTTTGCATTGGTGTATGATGGCAGTTTCTACCATCCGGAGTGGATGGTACATAATCTTCGATATGATCACGCAGGAATGGGGAGAGTACCTTTCATCCTGATTCCATGCAATTAATTTAGTACTCCTCTACAAATACTACTGGATAAACTAGAGACCTAATACCAATAAATTATGTATGTCATGCTGCAACCTATTTAATATCTAATAGAAAAAAGTCTCCTCTTTTTTCGTATTAAGAATATTTGGTTCACCTAGGAGTATACCTAATTTGTGAATTGTTGATTTTACTGCCTGGGTGTCTCCAGTGCTCCTGTAACATGAAGTAAATTTGCTATTGGCTTACTCTCTCCGGGTGTTCCATTGTCCTCGAGGTACACAATCATGGCATGGTTTTGGGATGCCTCATAGATATATAATTTACTTACAATGAATCTAAGTGCTAAATTATTATATGGGAATCCAGAAGACATTACATTTCTGCAGCCTTAAAGGCTACTGCGTACTCAAAATCTTTATCTTCAAGTAAAAAGCAAGTTTGCTGTTAGAAACATCAAAATAACAAAACAGTTGTACATATGAAAATAACAAATCAAAGAGAAAGGTATGTCCGCCAAGGGGATGACAACAGTAATCTTTAATAACCTTCCAAAAGCCCTACAAACATTCCTTCTACATTTGAATTTGACAAAGTTGTAGACTAGGCTTGGTAAATAATTCTCGCATGTTCTGCTATGCAAATAGAATAGTGTTTGACTGTGTTGTTGGTTATTTATCTGCTGCATAATTCTGCATATAACGAATGCCTTAGGACAGTAGTTTGCCGTAAAATATATGCATTAAAAATATGCTAGCATCAAGATAAAAAGCAAATGTGTTACACAGTCTTCAAAATACCAAAGTAAGTCCTGAATTGAAATATAAGTCAATCAAAAATATTGAAATCTCAAAAGGAAAACAAATTGGAAAGTCGTACAATAATAAATACCATACTTCAGGAGCCCTCACTTGCATCTGAAAAATACAATCTCAGCTATAAAGTGATCATGACAGATTCTACATAATATGGACAATGTGTAGTTGAAAGCCTAGCTTGGCTGAACAAAGATAACAGCGATGAAAATGTATCAACAATATATTGTGAGAAAGACAATGGAACAACTTTAAAGTAGGTCCTTTAAAAACATAGAATGTTTAGGGATGCATGATTAGCTTGATGATGGCAATATGTGATTTATTATGATTAAACTCCCCTGAAATAAAACTTTTGGAAAAGGTAAAAGTGTTCACTGTTGATGGAAGTCCACAAATCATGGTGTTGCAGAATTGCTATTGCTTGTAAGCATTTTGTTATTTTGTAACACTATAATGAATATTTCTATATTTATAGATCAGAGGCTTCTGATAATAAATCATGTTGAAAGCAGTTTCACTGCAGGAAATAAAGCATTTAGGGCCAGATGTACGACCCCGCATTTTGTGACTCGCAATTTGCGACTTGTTTGCGAGTCACAAGTTGCGAGCCGCAAAACCTTATGTACAACAGTGTACTTTACACTGTTTGTGATTTGCAATGGGGTCGCCAATGACCTACCTCATGAATATTCAGGAGGTAGGTCGCAATTTGCAACACAATTGGGAATGGCCACTCTCACAGGGATGGTAGCCTGCTGGAGACAGCAGACCTCCATATCTGTGACTGATTTTAAATAAAGCAGTTTTTTTTAAAATGCAGCCCCTTTTCCTTATAGGAAAACGAGATGCATTTAAAAAAAGAAAATGAAAAGTTTTCCTTTCATTTTTTCAGAGCAGGCGGTGGTCCGTGGGACCACTGTCTACTCTGAAAAAATATTTCCGCTGCCATTCACAAAGGGGAAGGGACCCCTTCCCGTTTACGAATGGGTTAGCACCAGTTTGAAACTGGTGCTAACTGCAATTGTTTTGTGACCACATTCACGGTCAAAAAACAATGCTATATCGTGCTGCGACTCGCAAATAGGAAGGGAATGCCCCTTCCTAATTGCGACTTGCAAACCTATTTTGCGATTCGGTAAATAGATTACCAAATCGCAAAATAGGGTCTGTACATACCAAAATGTTTTTTTCCTGTCGCAAACTGTCCGATTCTGCAAATCGGGCCATTTGCGACAGGAAAAATGGTACGTACATGTGCCCCTTGGTGAGGATTGTTTGCCATGTCCTCCATTATAGTGTCTTGCTTGTGTCAAGAAAATGTTAATAAGCACTGGCAAAGCCATTATGGCTCTGCTGTCTGTAATATAATGTTATGCAGATTTGTAGAGTGCACTATCACCTGCAAGGGTATCCTAGTGCTGAGCAGGTGTTATTTGAGGCACACCTAGGGCCTAGTCGGACTTCTCAAAAATCCAGCTATGCAGCGTCTTGCGGAATTCAGGCAGTGAGGAGGAGGAGGCTCCTACGTGTAGTGGCAGGTCGTCCCATGCTTTAGGGGTGATGTAAGAGAAGGCTTGACCATGAGGTCTGGGTTTCTGTATGTGTGGTATGTGTGGGATTTATGCAAGTAGGAGTGCGGATGATCCTAGGTGTCTGCGATTGCGATGCAATCACAGATGCAATTGTTGAGTTATGCTGGGCTGGTGTTATGTAGTGCCTTGAGATTGTGGTTGAGGAGTTGGAATTGTATTTGCTTGTGAATGCATCAGTGGAGCTCAGAAATTCTGAAAGTGAAGTATGACCTCTATAAACAATGTTTAGCCCTTTCGACAATAGCATTAAATTGTTGGCCCAGTGCAGGGCATAGCAGAGTTTGGCCTTTTCTCATAAGAGTTCTGCACTAAATAATTAACTGTGTGATTGGTTGTGTTTACCTTTTATTAATTTAAATTATGGAACTTCATCAACGCCAAGGAAATTGTGTTGCTCAGTAAACCAAGGAAATTAGGGGAACTATTGATATTAAGTTCCTTCCCACTGGTGGTGAGGGTTTGAAATTGTGTGAGCTTCAAGTTTTCAGGAAAACTTACCTCCAAGAATGACCTCCATTCCTTCTAGTGGAACGTGTGGTTGGAACTCTTAATTGAGGGCTTGACATCCTCAAAGAAATAGCAAAGTGATTGGATCAGGGAAGAAGATTGAGTATTTCATGGGGACCATAAGGAAGAAAGGACCAAAGATCTGACAAACAGAGTGATGTCTATTTGTGTTTTAATGCCAGCATTTCAGGAAACTTCATAAAGCTGAACTGATCTTGTTGGCTTTAGACTGAGAACCTACTACAAATAACTTGATGTCTGATGAATACTAGACAGGGGCTGTCATCTTGCATCCTGCCTGATTAACTCTAATGATCCTTGTGAAGTTGCCTAATCCTATTATCTTCCCATTAGTGCAAAGTAACATGTGTACAGTTATACAAAAATGGAAATAGAAATGGAAGGATGCTCAATCTATAGCAGGGACTGAGCTGAGGTTAAAGGGGAAGTATCCAGTTGTCTACTTATGTGTCTTATTGGAAGCACTGACAAATAAAGGAGTGGGTGCGGTCCCACTGGGTTTTATCAGGGCTGACTCTAATTAAAAGCAGCACAGTAGTTGTGCTTTAACATACACCTTCTGCCAAATGGACCGTTTATGAATCCCAAACTGTGAGCAGCAAAGCCCTCATTCAAAAGGAGGAAATGCATATCTTTGAATTAGGTAAATAGTCCTTACAGCATGTCAGTGGCTCGTTTGGATTTCACTGGTCCCTTTAATTGCTTTTAGTAATCGTTCTTTATTGATGCTTTATTGCAGAGAAAGGAACGAAAAAAGTAACAAGGGACAATACAAATGCACTGGCGACCTTGACATAGCCAGCCCATATCACAATGGAGTACACATATTAGTACTGGAAAGTACGCCTGACAACAACGTGTCGCTGCTTACATTGAGGCCTTGTTATAGAATCAGAATCATGAGAGAATCAGAATAAGTTTATTGCATAGTTAATGAAAAACATCGCATACAGTTAAAAAGTACTAATGTTTCATTCAGTATTATCAAGTGACTTTCAACTAAAACTCTTTACAAACATACTAATTACTACTTGTCGATGAAATAGTACATGTTAAAAACATACTACTTACTACTTGTGGATGAAATATTGAATGTGATGTCTTTGGGAAAGGTGAATATGTTGTGAGTATGTTGATGCCCATTTATGACACAGATGTTATTATGCGCATTGTGGGTCCGTCGTCCGATTGTGCAAAGGGAGCATTTTGTCTCAGTTTCTGAGAAACTAGTTGATTTTTCTTTTTGCACAAAAAGGTTCATACTCGTAAGTGCCATTCTCAAAAGAGTGCCTTTTTGTGGTTTTCGGTGCTTCTTTTTTATTTTGTCCACTGTCTGTGACTATAAAGTGCATGAGCTTTGTGCAAGCGGCAGATTTAGAGTGTGTGCTGGATGTGCCCTGTCCGATCTCTGTCCCAGTGCCACTAAGTTTTTTCATCACCAAATTTAAAGTTTGCTTCCTTGCTAGTTAGAGGCGTTAACATACATGCAGACAGGCATATATACATATTTTTATGAAAAAATGGGGGCACACAAACAGCTACCCTATGTCAGTGTCCACAAAGGAGAATTTTACATGCACCTCTGTGCTCCTTTCATTAATGTAGCAATTGGGGGGGGTGGTCTCCTGGCCTATATTTTATTCGCTTTCACAGAGTGATCAAAGGGCTATCCGAAACAAAAATCAGGATATTCCGGATTCTAAAATGAGGTGTTTAGAACTTCATGCAATACATCACCCGCGTTTATATACCTAGCTTAAATAATAATAGAATTTTAATGCATTACCTACCTTACGCCCAACTTTTTTCTTCTGAAAGGGACATTATTTTAAAATGGTGGTTTATCATATTGTCATGTATTTGGTTTTACATGGAGCTAAAATTGTTGAAGGTCCAAACTCCAGTTGTACTTGTATAATTAATGAGAGCTGTACTTCATGGAACATACCAGTTACTGCCTTTCCATTCTTTTGATGGTGCTTTTCGAAACTGAGCGAATCGTGTATGCTTGAAAAGTATACTTGCAAACATGTTTTGAGAAACGTGTCCAGAAACTTGTAGATGCCAAATACTGAAACTGACAACATTTGAAAACTAGTTGGGTTCTGTAAGTTAAAGTTGCAGTCCAGCACAGACATTATTTAATGTACATTCAAAACCACTGACCGTAGCATGCAATCCGTCTCTGTGCTTCAGGACCAGTGATTAGTAGGTGCCCATTAAAAAGGAATTTCACCTAAAACAAAAACAATGAAAACACACCTGGCAGGGGTGTGGGATTCATATAGCCAGACGCCTGGGGTATATTGTTTGGGGGTGAAGGACAGCAAGTTTTCAAGTTTATTTTGTCCTTGGAACAAGTAGGCCTAACACCCTGCAGCACAAACCCTTTGGCTGCCAATTTACAGTACCACATTAGAGAGCAGGGGTAGGAATTGTCTGCAGTTGAGATAATGTTTCCATATGTTAAAGCTATTCAAAATTGTATTTAAGGTTCATTAATGCAAAGCCTTTATTATAAGTGTGAGCGTTCTAAATAAATGTTGTAAGCTCGGACTGTACTACTGAGAGTGGGTACAGTAAAAAAAAAAACGTGTGTACACATTTTTACTTTTAAAATAAACTGTGCAAAAAAAATGCAACTGGGGGAAAACGATTTGTTATACTACTTTGAAATTTAGGTAACATTTCTTTGAAGCATAATTTAGTAGAATGTGTTTATGCATGCAAAAAAAATGTACATGATGGAAAGTCACTGTAACCAAATTCAACCAGATAATGGGAAACATGAATATAAACAAGCATTGGTAAAGCCAATAGGTCCAACATTGGTGGTCAGTCTTTTTGTTTTGTCAATGCATGTCTGTTTTGACATGACTTTTGTAAAACTTTATTGTTGTGGGAGCTGCTGGACCCTCACTATTGTAACAAATATTAGCAAAAAGCAAAAATATTTTTGGTCACAGTATTCGTACACTGCCACAATAATTCCTAGCACTGAACAAAAATATTTGTGTGCCGGTATCCTCCTTGTGAAAGATCAGATTGCAATCAATGTAATGTAAGATACATTTATAGAGCATGGAACTGCTCGTGTGTGAGTGTATCCTGGTGCTGAGTAGGAGCGGGTTCTGCAAGTAGGATCATTCAAGGTGAAGTCAGCCGACTGATGGGTAGAGAGAGATATCATTTTAATAAAACAAAAGGTCCTGGTTAACAGCATACCTAATTAGAGGCCAAATTCTTAAAGAAAGTCACAAAAGTGTGTCCATGGCATATGCTTATGCAATAATGTAGATTTGTGTATTTCATGAATTCACAAAAATTTACAGAAATAGACCAGAAAATCATAGCCCTAGAAAATAGTTATGAACTGTATGTTAACATGAGCAAATATGCAGGTGTAGATTTGCTAATGTGAAAAACTGTTGAATGTTCACAAGTTTACTTTCCACTTTTTTCCCAAACCTGGAAGAGGTTTTACTTCTGACAAGCTGGTGAAAAACCTTAAAACATGCAAGTTTATAGATTTGCATAGTCAAAAAAAGGCATTCCAGCCTTGGAACTATTGCTTACTGCTATCTCCCACCCCAGTATGTAGATCTACAGAACGGTGGCAAAATAAAGACATTGCTAGTATTCAAGGCCTACTATAGCATGAGCCTTGGCATAATCAGAGAGATTATTATCAGAGCTATAATATGAGATTGCTGCCATAATTTATCACATGGCAGCAAAGAGACAAGTAGTTTTTACAGGACAAGTATATTTATGAAACAACCTGTTCCATGGACAAGTAGATATTTTGTTAAATTCCACACCCCTGGCCTAGGCTTGATTGGTATCAAGCTATGATTGCCTTGCCCAAAATATAGCCTCAATTCTAAACTCTAGGGGACATAATTCACACCACAGCTGTTGTGAAATACCTCAGGAGATGCTGCCATCAGTTGCTATGTGGCTTCAAATAAAAGTGGTGCTGCTGAAGTATTCCAAGTTAACACCACTGGTACAGATTAATTTTTCAGATTTCTGGTTTGAAAGTTAGGTTGCTGTTCAATAGTTCAGGATGCTGTCAGCTATCAATCATACAAGCTTGCTTCCCAATTTCCCAGGTGCTGTTTAATATCTTTATTATCATAGGCTGAATCCACTGTGTATGCCATGGTAGGTCTGCATATTTCAAGCTACTGTGAGGGTGTTGGGCGGAAGGTATCGTAGTGCCAATGCATCACAGTATGTCTCAATATGCCAGGATTCTTCCCATAGTGTCACTCAGGTGACACACTCTCGAGAACATTCTCTATAGCCCACAGTTTTTGCCCACAATGGCTCTGCCCATGCATGGACCTCAGTGTTCTAATAAAATGCCAGTTTACTGTAATATGTATTTTTGATGCTGATTGTGTCATTGTGCTGTCCTACTTCACAGGGTGCTGTCAGGATCATGGTGCTTAATGTTTCAGCATCTTGTCTGATAAGTCATGTTACTCTGCATAAGAGTGTTTTACAGGAAATGCCAGGGAGGCTCTCCTTATGCAAAGATGTTGCACCATAACGGCCTGCTCAATATTCCAGTGTGATTAGGCCCATGTCAGGCTGTGGTACAATATGCTAGGGTGGGTCCAAGCATTATATCTGGGTGCTAATGCATCCAATTGGTCCCTCTTGTGCTTTTGTTTTGGATCTTAGACTACAGTGATACACAGTGTTCGTGCAATATGTCTGTTGAATTTACTATAATGCTACTTTTAATGGCTGGTGATGCTCAGCTTGGCAGGGCTCTGGGAGTTATTACAGGGTAATGCTCAGTTTGCATAGAGTTTACTGACAATAACAAGGTTGTTCACGATTTACAAGGATGCAGCTCACCATCCGGTGCTGCTGAATATATCAGGATGCTTAAACATATGCCAGCAGGATTTTGCAAAGCCTGGTGCAAGCTGCTAGGATATTCCAAGGAATGCTGAGATACTGCCAGAGCATCATGGTGTTCAGCATTATGCCTTGGTGCTTCTTACCATGGCACAGTGGTTCATAATGTTCCAGCTTTCTGATGCTAAGACATCACTCAATATGCCAGGCTGCTGCTCCTCATGCTAGTGCTCTCCCCACTGTACCAGGATACTGCCAGTCATATAATAGAGGCCGTCATGATGCCAGGATGATACAAGAAACATCTGGGTGATGCTCTGTTCTGACTCCCTGTCACATCTCTCAAGTCAAGTTGCATGCAGTGTTAGATTGGAAGCCTGCTGTCATCAGCATGCTCACCTCTTGAAGAGGCACAGTTATGGACCTCGCAGATTCCAACATCTGTCCCTCTACCAGGCTGTAGTGCATTCCCAGTAAGGCTACTTTGTGTGCTAGGGTAGGTTACAGCTTGAAAGTGCATCGTTCCGGAGCATGCAGAATTACGAACAAGCCAGCGCTAACTGTTGCGTACCAAGAAATCCTACTGGAGCAGACAGAGCTTGGACATATATTAAGCACAAGTAAGTTAAAGATGTGACCAGTTGGGACTCCTGTTTTTTGCACACATTGGCGAGTTATATTGGAAACCACAGTTTAATTATTCTTCACCCTGATCTATTTATATTATAAATAAATAAAAAGTATTCTTCCCTAGAATAGTTGTTGTTCAATTCACAGTTTCGTTTTAGAAATAGCAAGGGGAATTTATGTCTTTTATTTAAAGAGTGGGTCCCTCCACCTTCCCTTTTCTAACATCTTTCATTGGTGTCTCTCACAGGCTTTAATGAGCACAATTCAGTTCAGCGTTCTGCCTCTTTGAGGCAATTTGCTCGGAATTGTAAAATAAATAACACATTAAGAGGTCTTTATGGTTATTTTAAAACCTGTTATATTTGGATCATAGGCGTCAGAGTACATAAAACACACTTCCATGGGAGAGCCGCCTTTTGAGGACATTCCCGTCATCTGTATAACAGATTGTAGTTCACGATTTCCATTTCAAATTATAACTTTTGTTACGTTCAAGGAAATGTGTTCTACATGTAAACAGATTCACTTGTCTGGGCCTCATTTTGCAATCGTTTCTTATCCTTTGATGAGTTCCTCATGTCTTGAGATTTCTATCAGAGCTGTACTTCCGCCCAGATCTGAAAATTCATTATTACTGCTTGCATCTTTGATCTCGAGATTTATCACACACAACCTAATTGTAAGAGGTAGTTCATCATGGTGTTGATGGCCAGTATTTTTTTTTCTTTGTAGCTACATTTGCAGATACCAAATGGGGTATTTTCGAGTGAAAGGAATATAAAGCAGCAGCGTCTTTTTTTGCTTTCTATTATTTTCACCTCTGAAATACCCCCGTTTTCTTGTCGCATGTTACATTGTAGCATATGTCAGAAGCCCTAAGCCTGTTGTTTCTCTCTGTGCCACTTGTGCATAAGCTAGTCGCCTGGTCGGAGAGTGTTTCACCTTTCGGTGGTCACTCAACCCACAAAATTGGAGCACAATTTCAAGTCCCGAGGAAGCCCAATGGTGTAGCCCAGTGGTTCCCAACCTTTTGACTTCTGTGGACCCCCATTTTATCAGTACCGGAGCTCGGGGACCCCCATTGAATCATTATTGGAATCAGGGGGACCCCCCACTGAGTAATTACTGAAAGCTGGGGACCTAATCTATTAAAATTATTAAATTTTCCAAGCAGTCACGGACCCCCTGAAGAGGCTTTGCGGACCCCCAGGGGTCCCCGGACCACAGGTTGGGAACCACTGGTGTAGCCGACTAGGCAGCCAGAGCAGCTGACCGGCTCCCGACAGTGCCACGGATCAAAATGAAATTGCAGCATATTGTGACAAAGAAAGCTGGAGCAGGGAAATAGTAAGCAAGTGCGGCATGGCGGTGTGTAAATGGAGTGCATGTGTCAGTGATCTGGTTCCAGCTTATTTGCATACCAGGACAAGAAAAAATATTATTTATCATTTTCAGATGTCTTTTGCAGGCTGCACTCCACAGGCAGCATTGTTATAACGCAGCCGGGATGTGGCCACCATGAGGACGCTTAGGGGGAAAGGGGCCCACCCAATTGGCTCGCCCTAGAAAATACATAACAAACAGGCACATTTTCCCTCAGGCGACCATAGACCAACATTATTATTTAATAGATGCATCCATCGTGCCAGACTGATCTATTATTCAAAAACGAATGTATTGACTTTTACATGGCACGAGTGTACTGGACATTCTAAATGTAAATCAATAACAGGCAAAAACAGCAGACGTTAATCGAAAACAGATTTGTTGAGACATGACATCATCCCACCTACTGTCCTTAATTCTTAGAGATATATTAATATAGCCGTACCCATATGTTTATAATCTTTATTTATTGAACAAACATACCCCGTAACACTTCAACTTCCACCTGTTTTTGTTTCCCCACCACAGACATACTCTTTGTTATACTGTTGATGTGGTGGATAAAATTAGGTTTGGGTGGAAAACGAAATGTGCTTTCGATATCTCCTTACCTCTGCTTTGCTCATAGTTCTGTAGAATTTAAAGTCACTGCTGCCTTTACATTAGTTCAGTTAATATTATTTGATTCCATAAAGGTCTTAAAATGTGTCTTTCTGCACTTCTCTGTCTTAGTGACTCTTGGAATGTTGTTGTTTAGTGTCAGCACTGGCCTTTTGGGAATCTGCAGTCTTTAGACGGGATAGGCATGGCCCTGCTCCCTATGTATATGAAGATAACTTCCAGTATACATTGTAATGCCTAATAATGCAGAACACCTCTGGGGCTGGAAGTCGTCCCTAATGGGCAACTAAAGGTCTAGAAATGTAGTCAAGGTTGTTTCTTGTGGCTCAGAGTTAGATTCTGATGCTTATGTTACGTCATTAACATTTGGGGTATACCTTTTCTCATTAGTGTAGCACTTTATGGATATTGATGTCTCTTTTTATACAGTGCTGGTTGTGTATGGCATGTGGTTAGTGGTTTGTACAGATTTGTTTGTTTAAAGTCTACCTTACTAATGGTTCGTTTGGGCATGGCCGTTCTAAAGGATGTTGCTCTTTTCATTGAGCTGGTTCTCAATTGCCCGGCATTCTTGTATTGCTAAATTGTTTTATATTCATGCATTATTACTTGTGAATGTATATCTGTGCACAAATATGGTGGTAAGCTTGCATTTAGGCACAGTTTCGTTTTAAAAAAAGGGTTAACTAGTTGAAAGGGATGTTCTCAGTATCTAGGTACAAACGTTAAAGACATTCCTATTGCAGTTTTAGTTTCCTATGTAGTGTGGTTCCAGGGGCAGAACATCTTGACTGCTATGCCTACGGAGTCAAGATACACTTCACTGAGAATGCTCACACAGAATAAAAGAGGTTTTTATTGCTTGTTGAGTCATTTAGAAGTGCTGTGTTACAGCAGTTAGGTGAGGTCACATTGGATGTTCTTGTAGTGGCTGGGCTAAGCTGAATGAAGACAAAATAAAGACCCTGAGAGTAAATTCACCTATACCTAAATACCCTGCTTGTAAGAATTTCACTCACTATCGTGGAGTTTTATTGCTATTTGTGTGAGTGAGAAAAATTCTGGGGATTACCCACTTCATCTTCCTCCCTCTAGCCAGTGCCAAGAACATCAAACAGCCGTGTCAACTACCAAAGGGTTTCTCCTCGACTATGCCCATCCCTTTCTTCTGTGATAGAGGAAGTTGGCATAATCAAGGAGAGAGCTGCTGGCACCTGACACGACAGAAGGTTGTTTTTCTGGGGACAGGAAGAAGGTTGAGGGAGAGTAGCTGGAGAAGTGGGTGGCTCGATGGATAGTAGCTGTAGAAGTGGACAGATTAAATGGTTGGATGCGCTGACTGTGAGGAAACGCAACTACTGTGTTAGTTTGTGCCTACACGCAGCTCACGGTTTAGTGCCAGTGCTATTGAGCTCTCCGCAGGCCCACAACATATACACGATTGTTACATTGTGCAAGTGATATTTCATTATGTCATTGGTGATGCAGAAATGTAGTTCATGATTTTCTGTTTCACAATATCACATGCCATGGAAAAATGGTGCCACCCTGTGCCTCCTGCATTTATTGCTGGCATACATTGTTTTTAGAGTGTGGCTACAGAGTGAATGTGACATCAATATTATACAGGCCAAACGATTGGAAGTTGCTAACAGTTGCCTCCATTTGGAACTGCAGATGTTATAACTCAGCGGTGGCAGAGTCCTCACAAACATGCTGAGTGCCATGCGCATCTTGAGAATGGGATTTTTTTGTCTTTCCTGTCCATTTTCCACTACAGTAGAAGCTGCACCTTTAAAAATATTATCCCAATCTGTGCAAGCCAACAGTATTTCTGTGGGGAACTCTGCCCTTCGATATAGGGACAGTTATGAATGTTTGAGTGCAGAATGTTTTATCTCCCATCTTTCCCCTTACTTGCATTGTTGAATTGTTACTGCAGACAGGTTTCCTCTGAATCAATATGTTACGTCACTGTTATTTTGGATATCGTCTTAAAACGCAAACAACATGAACAGCATTTGAGGCATGGCATTTGTGCATCTATTCTAGTGGCTGTAACTTGATGAGATGCATGCTTTGGCGGGGTCATTTCAGCCCTCACTTCACACCTCTGTGTGTCCTGCAAGCCTTCCTGTTATAGAGTGGCAAATAAGGCTATAATCTCTTAAAAGTTGATTAAGCTTTGTTGGCAGCCATGAAGTTCAGAGTGGAAGAATAATTACTTATTTTCAGAGTTCTCTAGTGCTATCAGGAGTATAAGACATCAAGCCCTCTGGGGGAGTTTGAGTGCCAATGGACACAGAAGCACAATCCCCTTTGAGAAAACGTGGGAGTGGATGGTGAGGTTTGGTGTTTACTCATTGGCAAAAGTATCAACCAGCCATCAACAATATTCTAGCTCCCATCTTCACAACTGTATATGCCTGCACTGTCCTTTCCAAGACTTCACAGTATTAGCAGGGACATACTTCATTTCCAGAGAACACAACTCAGCTTCACGGGAACTTTCAGATCAAAACTCACAGATCTTTAGAAACTGACCAGGTGGTTCAGGGTTTTGTGGGATGGCTGCCTCCCTCGAGTTGTAGGGCTTTTTCAGCTTCTCATCTCCAGTCTTCCTGAGAAGAAGCTCCTTCTATCAGACTCTTTTCTTATTGCAAAGGATCAAGTTAAGAAACTTGTTCTGGAAAAACAGTTAAACATAGAGATGAAGTTAAGTCTAGGATAGAACAATCTTTCAGTTTCGACTAGACAGTAGACAGCTTTTTTGCAGCAGGCAGTTTCCTGAAGCACAGCCCTCTTGACAGGGTCTGAGCAGTGTAAATTACCTTAATGCAGTGCCCCTGAAGGTAATTATATTGTCCTGCTCCTAACAGTGCAAGATGGCACAGCAATCCCTCTTTCTGTGTATGTCTCTCTGCATGAAACAAGGAATTCTCACGCCGCAGGGCATTCTGCTTATGTTTCGCCTTTTTATGTTTTTAATTTGGGGGCAGGCGGATGCAAACTTTGAGGAAACTGGCAAAATGACTTGACATTTTTTATTAGCTGTAGTTGGATTATAAAAGAAGGATTTTTCTCACCCTTCATTGTAAATGTTGGTTTATCTGAGGTTTAAAACCCTTCGGCAGCTGGACTGGACAAAAATAAAAAACTGGTGATAGTCTACAAGAACACAGGAGGTGATTGAATATTTTTCTGCTCTTGCCTACAGAAACCTTAGCTTTCTTGTCCATCCCATCTGCTTGCTTCTTATTCAGTGGTTTTCCTTCCTCTTCTTGCATTGCCCCTCCCTCGAAGCATAGCTTCTTTGTCATTTTGAATGGAGTACTTGCATCCTTCCACTACTTATATTCAGGGAATTACATTTGTCCTTTGCTTTTAGTGCTCCATAGGAGTGCATATTTATTTTGCGCTCTCCCACTTTCCCCTGTACGCGGCTTCTCTCTTCATATTGTGCCCTGTGCTCATCGTGTCGTTCCTCAAACCCATTTTTTTCAGTGTTTCTCCGGCCCTTCCCCTTGCAGGTCAACTTTTTTTTTTTAAAATGCTACCCACCCCTCTTTGCTCAGCACCATCATCGGTTGCATAACATTGCTTCCCCCACATCCTCCCGATCATGGTTTTTAAAAGATTTTTAGATATTTTTCTTACTGTTTAAGAGGTCAGAGCAGCTTCAATTTCGTATTAGGAAACTCCTTTCACTGACTGCACACATGTATTTAATTTAATTTACTGCTAAAAATGGATGTTTGGAATCTTGAAAGGGTAAGCTAAAAGAAAAGTCTATTTTCTGCTTCTTGACACATACACGTACGTATGGTGGTGCATGCATATGCGTACATCATCTGACTATCTTGCCAGGATGTATGCATGCGCAAGCATCATGATCTGGCCAGCTTCAGGGTGTGTGTTTTGTATTCGGCACCAGCAGCATTTTTTTTCTTATTCTTGATGCTGCTTAGCAACGGCCATTGCCAAAATCAGAAGGTCAACAGGTGTGTTTCAAAGGCTAGACCACTTGTCTTTGTCGATGCTTATTAAGTATTTCTGCATGTTCCTTTATACAGATAGTGAGCACTATTAGGTGACAACCTTGCTGATGTATTCCAAATCAGATTCCGAAGGGGCTTATTTAGCCATTGCTGAGCTGTACTGCCAGGGCAGCAGAGGAATGTACAATGCTGCCCTGGTGGACAGCAGCCTGCAATCTTTAGAGGTCTCTGCCTTCTTGGCGGGGATCCCTGTGTTATGGCAGCGTCTCTGAAAGCACTAAAGCTTTGGTCTGCGAGTACCATGTTTCATGCATTCAGAAAACATACACCCAGATTTATGACAAAGTGGCGTAGCGCGGTGCTGCGCTGCTGTGGAAACGCAGTGATGCGCCGTATTTACAGGATTATGGCGCACCCCTGTGTTTCTCCCTGCACTGGCACTGAAGTAAGCTGCCTGTGCCAACACAGGCATCCTTGCACCATACTGCAAGGGTGTCTGCGTTGTGCAGCACACATAGAAGTACCAGAGCGTCATTTCGGAATGATTGTTTATGTTCAGGGAAGGACATATTCTTGCACATGAACAGTCATTCGTGTCCTTTTGCTCCTTCTATGTGTGCTGCAGAATGCAGTACACATAGAAAGAGCAATAAACACGAGGAATAAAAGTATTTCTCCTCGTGGCACCATACTAACACCATCCATGGGGTGGCCTTAGTTTTTGGCGCTGTTTCAGTTTTATACCTTCTTGTAAACCTGGGGAGGCGTCAAAAGAAATGGGTGTTGTGGTGGAACACTCACAGCAACACCCATTGCACGTCCCTCTGTCACAGAATACTCCGTCGGGGGGGGGAAGGGGCATACTTACAAGGAGACGTTAAGCCACAAAAAGTAGCTTAACACCTCCTGGTAAATATAACGCCACAAAAAGTAGCTTAACACCTCCTTGTAAATACGGTGCAGTGAAAAGTGCCACCGAAGCGTCACTGAAACATATTTTTTTGTTTTTCATAAGCAAACTCCCAGAGCAGTAGCTTGTGTCTCCAAAGCAAAAGGAATACATGTCCCGGACACATTAGGATTACTCTCCTATCGTGTGAGGGCTATTTTATTTGTTTCTTGTTCAGGACAAGACTTTACCTTTTGGTCCCAAATAAGAAGAAAAGTATGACAGAACATCTGTCCTAAATATATTGTGGATGGTCTGAGGTACTTTCAAAGGCAGCCCAATGTCAGTCGAGTCACCAGTCAAAGATTTCCACTGCAGGAGCCTGCTATTTATCCTATAGTAAATACTGCAGGCAAACTAGAAGTTTGGCAGACAGGGTACTCCACCTCCTGGATTATCCTCTCTACAAAACTCTAAATGGGGCCCTAAGAGCCACAGATAGTTTATTTATGTATCAGTGTTTCAAACTACTCTTGCTTTATACATCTCAGGTTTCATAACTGGGCCAGAATATGTATACGGCTGAGGTACTTGCAAAAAGGCTACAAATTCAGACATATATTGAGCATTGTGGTACAGTTTAGATATCAAGTTTGGATTTTTTTTATTTTACTATGGACACACAATCAAGAGAATTGTTCCTTTTCAAAATCTCACAGTACTTAAAAGCGCTTTTGATTTCTCAGAGGAGGTCAGTTTCTGTGCATTGCAGCTTGCGACTTTTATCAGGTTCTGGATGCTTTAGTGGCACACCTTTATGCAAAGAGGTACAGATTTATGTGCTCGTGCAAGAGTCACTAACAAGATCATATATACGGTTGATAACTCTCTATATGGAGTCATACTTATGGGAAGAAAGGTGGTCACTCTTGTGTGTAATAGAGGTGACCTACAGCCGGTGGTCTCTTGATGTACATATAGTATTGCCTCCAAATGTAATGTATCTCCCTGTGCACAACAGTGGAACCCTGCTCCCATCAGTTTGTGCTTGTATATTCTGTAATTTAGTTATCAATGGTGTCACCTCAATTCATTAAACTTGTTTCTTTTACTTAAATGATAATCAATAAACAATTTCAGTCCTATCTTATTTATTTCAACTATAGCCTTGATTGTTGATTTTATCATGTTTTATGTTCTACGTAATATTTCCAAGTTCAATTGAACAATTCACATGCCCTGAGATTCTGGTTTCACAATCCTGGGAGCATGTGAAACAATCACTGACAAGATCTGCAACTCCAGACCACATGATGATCACCCATACCATGGCCTTATAGGCACCAGAAAATTTACATTTCGTGAATACCACTGATGACGATGGAGGGGAATGATGTTGAACCATCTCCTAGATTCCAAGAACCATCTCCATAAACAGTCCTCTGTAATAAACAAACAAAAGACATTCCAAGACCAGACTGATTTTTTATTGATGGTTTCAATGATAATGTAGATAGGATTTCCACCTTGAGTTGTTGTCTCAGTGTAACCAGAAATGAGTGTTGCAACACAAGAGTTGGACAATATTAACATCCTCAATGATTCTTCAAGGTGGGCTGGTCCTGAACCCAGGGCTTATGGTTCCGACAGATGGTCCTGGAGATCCTCAAATTCCATTTGTGAATATTTAATACACTTTGGTTACAAATGAAGATGGTCTTCATATATAATAAAGTAATTGATGAAATGCTTGAATCAGTCTTGGCCACTGGTAATCACTTGGACCACACCCAAGTCCACCGTCATTTTGCACACTATACCACCTCAGTTTGGGCTGAGCCATATGCAAATCAGTATTGACCCTGCTCCAATGGAAACAGTCTAGTCCGAACTACCAGTCCAGGTCCTCTGTGAATCAGTACACAGGCAACTCAGTACCGGGTTGACCCTTAATAGCCCTCATCAGCCAGGTGTAGCTTAGTTCCAGTGTGAACTGGTCCCACATCTGGGTATCTTTAATCTTATTTAGTGTTTGTTCATTTAGAAAAATAGCTGTGCTACTTTAAGTTAAATATGGGGTACATAAATTGATCTGTTATTATTTTATCTTACGGGTATTTTGAATGAACAGGTTAGTTGCTTTAAGCAGTATTTAAGCAGCAAGACTGGAATATGAGTTACAATCCTACAACCTCTTAATTCAGAGTTATACTGCTAAATTTCAATGAACTAATGGTCATCTGAACAGTCATTCACAAACCAGTCTGACCCTTGAACGTACTCCACTTTAAAGCAAGCATGATCAAAGCCGAGAGCTTTTACCAATCTTCACTAACTGATAGAAAATCTACACCCAATGGGATGACATTTTTCATTATTTAGGGCATGATCTTTAGGTCTGTTGTCAATAATATTTTGACATGCAGCAATTTATAGTACAGCAGAAGCTGTGCAAACTTTTCTAAGAATAGGAACAGCAAAAAGGACATCAGCATTTGTACAAGCTTCCCATGTCCATGAGAATCTCTGAGTTCTGATAATTGCTGAACTCAAAATAGGTAAAAAATATGAAGATGCGGCTGAGAGAGCAAAATGAACATTGGGATGCAGAAAACTGGAAGAAAAGGGAGACCTGTTCCAACTGCACAGTGTATTGTTTTAAAGATAACAAATTTACACGTCTGATAGGCTCATCTGGATTGTTGTGTCTAGATATCAGCCACTTACCTGGAGTATTGCAATTAATTTAGAGATAATCTTTGCATATTGGTTCCTAAACTGTTGGCACATCTGAAGTGTTGTTTACAGTTCTGGCATGTTGATCTGTGGTATTGTGTCAAGTGCCTTAAGAGCCAATGGATTGTTATGTACGCATCTCAATGCCTCATTTAGAGTATTGATCCCACCTTCAAAGGCCACCCACACCATTTAGTGGCTCAGCCCAGAAGCTAACTAATTGCATTTTGCCCGACTATGAAAGCCACATATATAGTTTTAAGAGCAGTTCTAGATGGCCACCCCGTTGTACTTTGTTTAGTTGTGCCAAAGCTATCTGGAACGCTGTGGAAAGTGCCCAGTGCCTTGTCTAAAATTATGCAAGGACAGACCGTGGAAGGTGAATGGATGAATTGGGATTGTAAATAGATTGGTGATGTGGATGATAATTCATTAAATGGTGAATGGCTATATAGAGGACTTTAGGTGGATGGATGCAGGATTGATAATTTATTATGAATGGAGTGTTAATGGTGAATCCATGGTTAAAGGTGAATTAAAGGCTAATGGTGAATGGATGTGATTGTTGAATTTATGATACAATAATAGTGAATGATGATATTCGGTGAGTGGATGCCAAACATATGGGTGGTAAAAGAATGAATGGACGAGAGAGAGCCAGACACTGGTTGTATGTGCATCTGCTTATTGATTGTGTGCTTTGCATGTTCTCAATATCATCTTTTCAGAATCCACGCTGAATGCACTTATGTAGTCGACTTAGATTAAAGATAAAATCAAGGGAAATGATGAAACCAAAGAACCCAAAATAAAAATAGTTCTAGGCGATCGTTCTGCATTGACAGCATGTGTTATGGGTGCAGAGGCAGACATGAAATCTATTGATTGGGAAAGTGCAGTGGTATGTAGGGTATGCCCTTTCTAAATTGAGGTTAATTTCTAGACCACACATCAAAATTGTGGGGCATTCTGGGTGTATAACGTCTCCCATTGTGTGGGTTCCCTGATATTGTGCTGTGTGCCCTACCCTCTCGTGCTTGAAGAAGGGAAGATAATTGTTATTCAAAATCTTGAAATTCTCAAATAAGGGACTTGTAATAGGGTAGTTTATTCCCCAGAGGTGTCACTAGAACCAACAATGTCCTATCTCCTCAATAGCCTGTATATATTTATGGAACTTCAAGCAAACCCATATCAGCCAAGCAAAGCATTCCTGTTGGTCTGTAGTGGGAGCCTATCACAAATGTGTCAGGGAAGCACTACACATAGATTATTAGCACAATCAACTCCCGAGAGAAATCATGTAGTGACCTTAGGTACTTGGGAACATTTTTAAGGAGCCTGAGGTATCTACTCAACAACTGGTTTACTTTGTCAAAATATGATTTGAACGATAGGTGGGTGTGAATTTAAAACAAGACCTGGCAAAGGCAGTTGGTCTTGCATTTTGGCCTTGCCACGTTCAGCGTCGATAAAAAGAGACAAATTGTAATTTTATATTCTAAATTGTAATTTATGACACTGAACAGCATCTGCCAAAAAGAAAAAAATCCTAGGTGCAAGTACGGCAGCTGCCTCATAGAGAATTGCATATGCCATGATGGAGTGACCAGTTTTTTTTTTTTTTTGTATTTACCATTCCAATATGGTGGACGTGGAAACCACCCAGTAGCCTAGTAGCAAATAACAACTGAGGTGTCCTGCAAACGAAAATTTAAAAATTCTTTACAAAAGTTTTAAAAAAGATTCCCCCTGAACCCCTCTAAAAAAGGAATATGCCAGGAGTGGGTGGGGATGCAATGGAAGATCATGGGATTGTAAGTTAAAACAAGCATTTGCAACACAATGTGTCTTGCGTTTACTCGAGTTAAAGCTATTAGCGTTGTAAACTCCTAACCGGACTTTTCTTGCTACATAAACTAAAAATTAAAACAGTTTCACACAGACCTGAGGGACACTGTGAGCGCCAAGCAAACACACAAAAGGGAACAGAAGTCCGCTCGCAGTGAAACGTATTGGCAAAAGTGCAATTATCCATGTAACCGGCAAATATCCATGTAACAGGGTCGATGTCATGCAAAGTGCTCGACTTCTGCCTAGAGAGATGGTGCAGAAACCATATGGAAAACATGGAGCTTCTTATGTTTTCAGTAGTTGGCCGTTGCGCTCGAGGCAGGCTAAACACCGGAAGAGGCATGATGTATGCATGCCTTCCACTAATCAAATCAAGCTAATTTTAAAAGGCAAGCCGACGAACCAACCAAACGGATGGGCGTGGTTAAAAGCCCACAGAGAGATTACACCAAGGATGGAGCGCTTTGCGCTCAAGCCTAAAAAAAAGCTGGGTGGGGATGGGACGGTGAAGGAATGGAAGGAGCAAATCAGAGAAAAGGTGGGAATTTGAGCAGGGAAGCAACACACGATGGAGAGAGCCAAAAACACACACAGACTCCCATGAAGTGTTAAAAAGGGAAGAAAAAAGTCGTTCCCTGAATGCAAGCAGTAGGTGGACGGAGGTTTTCCAGTCAGAGCATAGTAACCAGGAAATGGTCCAGAGATGAGACAAGCAAAAATAGGGAGGAAAACCATTAAATAAGAAAGAGGGGAATGAGAAAGGCAAATAAGCCATCTAGTCATGATCAAGGGATTGATACAAAGCTGTATGGAGATATTTCAATGTATTAGAGACAACAGTTTGTTAACAACAGACTGCTAAAGGTGCCTCTTGGCGAGACTTAAACATGGGGAGGGCAGCTTTCTGGTACTTCACATCTGATTTGCGACTGGTCAGATTTATGATGTGGTCAAGAAACGGCCTTTGTTCTTTTGGGGGGGGGGAAAAGAGATGAGCCCTTTCTGGGTTTGGCCTTTTACGTCCATGCTAGAGCAATGCTGCACATTGCTACGGGGCATTGTGGAGGGTTGTGGACAGACCCAGCCGTATTAGAGCCTTGCCCTCATTTTATTTTTGGATGCAGTCAGCAGCGAATTAACTATTTTCATCCTGCGTAAAGTTCTGACAAAAAGTTACATGGGAGGAAGCCTCAGTCAGCCTGTTAATAAGTGGCCAGTCTTAAGGGTTTATTTGCCCAGGTGCACTGTTTAAGAGGGGCCCATCCAGTGCTTAATTTGTGCTTGTTTTTTCCAGTGCTAAGCACAGGCACTCATTTTTGAGGGCCGGCGCTTATTTTTCTGCCTCAAGCATTTACTGCAAGCAAAAGACACATTTAGGAAAGACGGAGGACGAGAAAAACGAAAACATTTCACAATGGGAGAAAGCAGAAAGCTGCAAGAGTGACTTGAAGGAGCAGGGAGTGGCTTCAACTGTAGTGAAGAGACCCAAGATGGCTTCAGGATTACTCTGCTTCAGTATTCCGTGTTCCCACATTTAATTGCAGCAGCCGCGTGTTTAAGAGGAGGGCTTTGGGCACTGGCACGTTCTTATTTGCAAATTAAGCACTGGGCCTATCCATGTTAGCTCCACTGGCCAATTTACGTACAGCGTCACCGACAATCTGATGAAAAGTGCTAAGCAAAGCTCCTCAGGAAATACGTTTGTACTTCAGCTCGTCCAAGATGATAAACAGGTTTGTTTCGTTGTTCAGCCACCACTACCCTCTAGGTGTAAGAACTCATTTGTTCTTTTTTTTCAATAGCTATTCTGGGTGGTTCTTCTGGATTAATATATTGTTTGCTGGCTTCATTATCATGCTGTTTTCTTGCCTAAACGTCAGTTGAGTTACTAACGTATCCTGTTTATCATTAGTTGTATTTGCCTTAATATATGAGGTGTTTCATTTTTCTTGCATATTAATGAGCCCCTCAAAAACACATGCTTTCAATGACCTTGGGGAAAACAGTTTGCTCTGCTAAGAAGCACAACTGAAGTGCACCTGAAATGTTCCCATATATAAATAAATACTTGCTACAAATATTTAAACTATTCCGATACTATAACTGCTAATAACTGCTTCATTAAATCTCATCTTGCATGCTTCTTAAAATCAAGCATTGGATTGTTTATCTTCTAGATAAAATCCATGACTATACAGGGCCCACGGCTTTTGGTGGATGGAGTTAAAAATAGTTTGGGATTTAGTCTCCGGCAGTGTGATTTTGATTTCTTCCTGCTTTGTCTTGCCACTTTAACTGTTGTGGGATTGCAAGGGTGTGAGATTTGCGTAATGGGGTGTTTGACTGTATAAAGTTGGTTATTGACTCTAAACTGATTCGGTCTTCACTATTAATTATATTTAATGATAACAGCCCTTCCCATGACCATTTTTTTGATCAATACATGTGAGTAAAGTGTGTTTTGCTGGTAGGGAAGATCCAGATTGTAAATATATGGAACTCTAATGTCAAGGGAATCAACGCCTGTTGGCTTGTTGGATGCCTCTTGAAAAGTGAAAAGGATTAGAATCTTTAAAAAATCGTTATATGGACTGGTTTGGCACATGCTTTGCAGTCAATGTTATAGGTTTAAAATATTTTTGTATTCATTTGAGTTTTGTTCCTGTCTTCCGCTTCTGTCCTTTCTATATTAGCCCAGTAGTAAACTTAATGCACATCATTGTGCAATTAGATAGACAACCTTGTGTTGGTTTTAATCTCCTGCTTTTCTTGACTTTGCTTTTCAAAAGCTTTGGTGGTTGCTTATTGTAATTGATTATTATGTCACCATATTTTTTTATAATAGAAAACATAGTTGGAGGAACCCGTGGCATTGGAGAATAGTATATATTGACAATTAGGCTTCTATACAGTCTGGTTCTTTAGCAGTGCTTTGGCCAACATAGAGTTAAAAGCAGCGTTGGTGTCTGTTCAACAAGCTGATGCTATTAAGTTTCAGTGTAAGCTGGATGCCTGGTTCTGAATAGAAAGAAGTTATTTGACAAGAGTAGATGGTGTCACCAAGTGTCGACTAACTTGTCTGTAATTATCTGGCTGAACAGATAAGCACGAAGACACTCGCTTGTAATTGCATGGTAGTGTAGTCCTCCTAAAACTGCCAACAGGTTATTTTTCATTCCAGGTGTGAGCCATGAGCTGTGTGTTGTATCAGGTATCCTGGGCAGTACAATACATGGATATGGCGATACAGAGGGTATTATTTACATCACAGGTGCCTGGTCGTGCCTGTTGCTTTTCGTGTGTGAACTGAAAGCAGCATCCTAGCACTTAAAGCACGGAAACATAAAAACTTAGAATTTGAAAGCAGATGATGACTGCCACCCCCCTCATCCAGTCTGCGCGTTTTCCAGCTACTTACCTGGTATTATTACTTATTTTCCAGTCCCTAATCCCTGCTAACCTTATTTCCTGTTTTGCCTGTGTAATTTTTGACTGTTTTTTCTCTTGTTTGATGACTTGGTAATATGACCAACAGCTCTAACAAATTGCTCCTTGTAATATGTTTGACGTTTCTTCTACATTTAAGATACTTTCGAGCGTTATTATTTATGTTAAAAACGATCGCTTTATCCTTCAATTCCTTGAGATTGTACACATTCCGATTCTTAAGTTTGTTGTGACTGGACATGTTTGTTTAATGGTTTATTGCTCGAATCGACTTCACCTAGGTTTTACACTTTTGAAGATTAATTGGCAATTCACAGTATTCCACTTATGCGTGTAATGTACGAAATCCCAAAACACCCCAGACCCCCCCCAACACATAGCTATTCAAAGGAAACTGGGGAAAAAAACTGATAGATTGGGGTATTGTGGAGAAGCACAGAGTGTTGTAGAGTGTCATGGAGGGAGCAGAGTGGAGTAAGGTGTTGTACAGTGGAGTGGTGTGGAAGAGTAGCATGGCATAGGGTGTCATGGAGTAGAGTGGAGTGGCATAGAGAGGAGTAAAGTTGCATGGACTGGTGTGGACTGAGTTGCGTACAGTGGAGTTGAGTGTTGTGGCATACAGTGTAGTAGATTGTCGTAGAGTGGAGCAGAGTGTCAGTCATAGAATGGAGTGACAGTGTGGTGGAGTGGTGTAAAGTGGAGTAGAATAGAGTGTAGTGGAGTGGCATAGAGGGTCATGGGGTGGCATGGAGTGACAGTGTTGTGGAGGGAGTAGAGTGTAGTAGCATAGTTTGGAGAAGAGTGTCATAGTGGCATAGACTGTCATAGACTGGAGTGGCATAGAGTTGATTATAGTGTTGTAGAGCAGAGTGGAGCGTCAAAGAGTGTTGTGAAATGTCATGAAGGAACTAGAGTATTGTAGAGTGGAGTGCAGTAGAGGGACATAAAATGGAGAGGCGTAGAGTGTGTAGTGGTGTAGAGTAGAATGGCATGGAGTGGCATAGAGGGAGTGGTCTAGAGTCTTATTTAGGAGAGTGACAAAAAGTAAAATGTCATTTTGTGGACTTTTGTAAAGTGGAGTAGTATAGAGTATTGCAGAGTGGGGTGGCATAGAGTGGTTTAGAGTGGAGTAGCATAGTGAACTAGTGTGTTGTAGAATTGAGTAAAATGGTGCAGAGTGTCGTAGAGTGAAGTAGAGTATCATAGAATGGCATAAAGTGGAGTAGAGTTTTGTAGAGTGGAAAAACATATAGTAGAGTAGTGTGTCAGAGTGAAGAGGTGCAGCATGTCGTAGAGTGGATTTGAATATAGTGGAGTAAAGTGTCATGGAGTTGAGTAGAACTTTGCAGCATAGAGTGGAGTAAACTGTCAGAGTAGAGAGTTGTTGTGTCAGAGTGGAGAAGAGCAGGGTTTTGTGTCATTCAGTGGAGGGGAATAGAGTGAATGGGGTGTAGAACGGAGGAGCATGTTGTAGAGTGGCAAAAAGTGGAGTGGTGTGCATTAGAGTAGAGTGGAGTGGAGTGACAGAGTAAAGTGGCTTGTTATAGAGTGGCATATTGTAGATTGTTTTAGAGTGAAGTGACATGAAGGGGAGTGGAGCACTGTGAAGTATCATGGAGTGGCGTGTTGTAGACTGGAGTGTCATAGAATGGAGTGGCATGTGATAGAAGGGAGTGTTATAGAGAGGATAGAGTGTTGTAGAGTGGAGTGGCATCCCCCCTTTACTCATCCCAAGCCTAAGTCCTATTACTGTAAACTCCCAATTAACACTTCTGGATTCTTCCCTCCTCCACCCCTCCATTACTCCAGTCAATCCAACTAACAAACTCACATATCCACCGCTCAAATTAACTCCTAATAATACTAAAACTGTACTCATATTTCCCTATACTAATCGACCACTAATTCCTTTTGGGTTCCGGAGTAGCGTGCTATTCGCCAAAAAGTGCTTTGACGCCCGTCAGGGATAGTAAGCGCTATATAAAAACTGTTACCATACTATACCATAGTGTGGACTATGCATAGTGCGACTGCACACTGCCATTACAGAAAATATATTTTCAATTGAAATGACTGTTACATCTGTAAAGACATATAGTTTTATTGATAAAAGTATACAACACACAAATGATAATGTGTGGAATTATTGTTCCACCAACTTGTTTTGATCGTATTAAAATAAATGTTTCCACCACACTTTAGAATTACAAAAAATGTGTTTCATTTTTCCCCTAATTCTGGTATATTCCTAAATATGTGCGCAGTTCATTTACAGACATTTACATTTTGCTGTGTGCTAGAAAAAGAATTTGCTTTCACAGCAAGATTGTCACATAAATCCACTCACTTTGAAGTCAGAGAAAGAAAAGTAATACCAAGCTCTCTTGGGAAACAGAGCCTGACATTTGACCTCTGTCTTTGAATACATGATAAATGTAACTAGATAAGAACAAGATTTAAAGGCCTGGTTGTAAAAAGCAAACATTTGTGGAAGAATATAATAAATAAGCTATGCTTCGCAGGAGGGACAAAGCTGGACAGCCTAAAACAAATAAAGCCAGCAAATATAAAGCGAGCAAATGTGAATTACAAAACACAAAACCAGTGGTTAGCAATAGGCAGAAGGCATTCCCAGGGAAGCTTTCAGAATGTCCCCCAGAAGCAGCGCTCTCTGGTAAGCTTCAAACCTAATAAATGACTAGGACTGCACAGCTCCCATTGACAGTTGTCAGCGAAGTGAAATCCATCATGGAACATTGAAAGTATATTTTAAAGCAGTACAGCTTGCAAAACACAGCTCAAGGAACAACAAAGAAGTCTCAGTAAATATACATTTTAAAATCCTTTATTCAATAATGTCAAATGTTCAAAATTAACAAATACAGGTTCCACCCAGTTATGTAACATGACCAAGCCGTCTGCTCCTAGACAGACTTCCCCATGGTGCTACCAAACTACCACAGAAGCAGCCGCTAGGAGTTGTTGGCGGGCACTAACTGCGTTGGCTAAATATCTGAGCTAAAGAGAGACAACTGCACGATGAAACGTACTGGTGTTCAGTCATGAGAGAAGTGTCAGTCTCACCTGCTGGAGTGAGAGAGGAAAGGTGTATCGCAGGCCTCCCAAAACACTGCAAGCTTGTAGGGTTATGAAGAGGACTGTTGCATGTTTGTGCAGAAGCAATGTCACCTCCCTGTCCACATGTGGGGGGTAAGCGCCCAAAGCATCCAAGGGGCAGGCCCACAGAGGAGGCAAAAAGAGGACTTAAGTGACAGAGAGGGCAAAGGAAACAAGTATTGACAAAGCTGAAAGGTCTCGCTTGTGCAAGAGATATTGGCTTCGTCAATGAGTTTGAGCCATGTTGTACAGCAGTAGGGCTGAACGTTTGGAAAAAAACGAAACCTAAAAAGTACTGTCCAAAAGTAAAAGAAATAACACTATACCCGCAAGGGTGCAACCATGAGTAAACACAAGTACTTGCAGTCTTTGCAGCCTGCCAGTGTGTGCTGCCTGCCTCCTGTTGCCTTTGGGGTATGCTTTGTTGTAGTTGCTTGTTCTGTAACTGTATAGAAAAGGGCACCAAGAGGACACAGAAAAATGGGCCAGGCTTTCAAAAGGGCAACACTTGCCCTGCAGGTGACAGAGGAGGCCTCTGCGCTCTGCTCACTATTGACACACACTAACAGAAGCGGAGGTGGTGATGGAGATAGAAGACAGACAAGGTTTGCACCATCTTTTGTGTATTTTTTCTTCTCCTTTTGCCATAGCTGCCTTCTTGGAACAGAAACATGGAAACCTTGCAACTCAATCCCTTAAGCTATTAAGTGTTGTTCTCCAAGTCTGTTATTGTTTTAGCTGAAGTGGCAAAGTGACTTTTTTTCAAAAGAAAAATAAATATTCGAGTTGCTTTGGAATGTAGTGGAATAAGTAGCCTATGTAGCTCCACAATGAGAATTGTAAACTAATTCCCATCATTAGAGGAGATGCAAACAACAAGACGGGAGAACGGGAACAATGATGGGACGGTGGCGGGAGGCAAACAACAGAAATGGGAGCTGGGCTGGTGCAAGAAATGAGGGCAAGCAAAAACGATGGGGGAAGCAACAAAAAGTACCTCAATCTAGGAGCTAGCAGCAGAAGGACACCTATAAAGAAGTCTATTGATACTTGGTCCATACTCCAACAAACGCACATGAGGAAATTAACCCTGCACCCGCTGACCATAAGCAGATGCAAAGATGTGAGTCATATTGAAGCCAACCAATGGTAAGTAACGGACAGGGTCTAAGCACTTTTAAGTTTCATTTTTTAATAAGAACAATAGATTTGCAGTTACAGTGCATGCACTGTCTCAGACGCGACCTAAAAACTATACTTTTCGAAATTCAAAATCTTAAGCAAGAGGCTTTGGAAAGTGCAGATGGCACTCTCAGCTGTATGGTACAGGCCTGGGATGTAACATATGTAATCTGAGAGCATGAATACTTTTACACCCCCATCCTTTAATGGTATCTCGAATGGGACACTTTAAACATCTGGAAAATACTGTGGGCTGGACTGGCAGGCCACCCAAGTCTTGACCAAAGCAGAATAGCCATTAGATGAAGGTGGCTGGCCAAAAGCCCACTCTCTCTCTGTACTACTCTATTATTTTTTTGTTGCTTGTTAGAAATTGGGTCTCTAGTTGGCAGAGGTATACACCCTTGTCCACGTAGGGACCACAGTCCTAGTCCGGGTAAGTCACTACACAACCTAAATTATCCTGTGCTCACTCTCTGATAGTTTTGCACAGAGCAGGCAGGCTTAACTTAGAAGGCAGTGTGTGAAGTATTTGTGCAATAACTCATACAGTAACACAGTGAAAACACCACAAAAAAGTACTCCACACCAGTTTAGGAAAATAGGTAATATTTATCTGAATAAAATAAGACACAAATGACAAAAATCTCATATGCACAAGCCAGGATAGTACTTTTTAAAGGTTTAAATCAGTCTCAATCCTTAAGAATCAGTAGTCGTATCCTTGTAACACACAGTACCTGGAATGCATCCAAAATAATGATGCACAGTGACTGCAGAGGAGGAGATGCATTGAAAAATAAGTCGATGTGTCACATTTTCTGGTGTGGCACAGATGATGGGTCATTTCTTTCCACGCTGCAAGGTGATGCAGCAATTTCCAGGAGCGCAGCCTTGGTTTCTCACTGCAATTCGGGGATATTTTGACGCCCAGGTATGATGCGTTGAAAATCATTGATGTGCTGGTAAGAAGGAGCAGGTGCTCCATCGATCCGGTAGGCGATGCAGAGATTTTTCAGCTGCGAGGCAGGCGCTGCATCGATTTCTGCAGGCATTGTAGCGATTTGTTGACGCACAGGTATTTTCTTCTCTTTGGTGAAGTCATTGTGGACCTGAGACTTCAGAACAGGTGGCAAGCTCAATCCAAGCCCTTGGAGAGCACTTTTGGGGATGGTAGAGTCCTTCCAGCAGAGTCAAGGGCCACTAGGCAGCAGGGCACTGGTAGGGCAGTATTCCTTCCAGCAAAGCAACACAGATGAGTCCTTTGGGCAGTCAGGCAGTCCCTCTGACAGAATCCAGTTGTAGATTCAGAAGTGTCTGATGTGGTGGGGTCAGAGACCCAGTATATTGACCCCAAAGTGCCTTTAAAGTGGGGGAAAGTTCAAAGAGTGGTTTTGAAGTGCACAAGCTCCCATTTCCCCCAGCCCTGTCTGACAGGATCCATGTGGGGGTTATCCTTTGTGTGAATATAGGCCACTGGCCTTTGAAGTCTAAGTGAGAGCCCCTCCACCATACCTCCCCGGGGAGACCCATTCAGTATGCAGGTGAATGCAGATATGACTCAGTGTCCTGAGTTTTTGGCTGTCTGGGTGGAAGGCACAAGAGGAGCTATCAACCAGCACAGACCACCATGGATTGGAGACAAGCTGTAAAGCACAGAAGGCAGTAAGTGCAGGGAAATGCCCACTTTCTAAAAATTCCATTTCTAAAATAGTAATGTTAAATCCAACTTCACTAGTAAGTAGGATTTTCCATTACCATTCTGGCCATACTAAACATGACAGGGCTACTCCTTTTAGATCAGAATCTACCACCTAAAATTACTTAAGAGCAGTTCTAATGCTAGTCTATGAGAGGAGCAAGTCTGACAGTAGTGAGAAACGTATTTGTGAGTTTTTCACAAACAGGACATGTAAAACACATAAGGTTATGCCCTGCCTTTTACTTACATAGCACCCTGCCCTATGGGTCACCTAGGGCCTACCTTAGGGGTTACATATGTAGAAAAAGGGGAGTTTAAGGCTTGGCAAGTAGTTTTAAATGCCAAGTCGAAGTGGCAGCAAAACTGCAAACACAGGGCTTGCAATGGCAGGCCTGAGACATGGTTATGGGGCCACTTATGTTGGTGGCACAATCAGTGCTGCAGGCCCACTAGTAGCATTTAATTTGCAAGGCCCTGGGAACCTCTATTGCACTTTACTAGGGACTTGAAGATAAATTAAATATGCCAGTTGGGTAGGAGCTGATGTTACTATGTTTAAGGGAGAGTGACGTTGACACTGGTCAGCAGTGGTAAAGTGCACAGACTCCTAAAACCAGCAAAAACAGGATCAGAAAATGGAGGGAGGCAGGCAAAAGGTCAGGGGAAGACCACCCTAAGGCTGTCAGGTCTAACATTGCTATATTGTTTACATCAACTCTTGCAACAGAGCTGCATGATCTGAAACCTAAAACAGATCAGGCATAAGTTAGAACGAAACTAGCAGTAAGGTGTACAAATGTTTTTTTATTTTTATTTGTTTATTGATTATTCTTATTATGGCATGATCCAGTCTCACAGCTAGGCTACAAATCGCTTTGCATTCTGATCAATGCATCCATAAAAATAGATACATTCATAGTTTCAATAACGCATAATAATAAAAAGGGCATTCATAACATAATTTGTTGATTTATATATGAGCAAGGAGTGATGGACGTCGACAACATGGAGGCAGTCAGCTGTCAGAGATCAGTTCTCTGAATAAATCGACTGCTCAATTATAAAAATGAGGAAAAACTCAAGTACATCTCTAAATGATATTTTATATCCAGATAAAACAGTGTTGTTTTCCTTCATAAAGGCAATACCACCACGAAGAGGTATTGCGTTCTTTAGGTAAATATTTCTTGAGACCTTGTATTAAACATCAGGACAGATGGAGCTAGTTTAATATAACTCGGGGGTGCATTCCAAGTTTTTACACTTTTTCCTGAAAATGAAAAGCTCTATTTTCTAAAGGATGGGATCTCGACGCACAGAAATGATTTGCTTTTTATAATTTAACGTCTACCCAATGTTTCCAGCTAGTATGCCAAGTAGTTTGGATAGTTCATGTAATTCAATCAAACAAGAACGTATACATAACACATAGGAAGGTGGAGCATGTATGAGAACAGAAATCAATTTTCATTCAAAATCGAAGGTGAAAACAATATTGCAGTTTTTGGGTTGTCCTGCACATGAGTCATTATATCCGTTACCTAATCATAGATTTGAAGAATGGGCATAATTCCCTTGCTATTTTATGCGAAGACCACCCCTGAGTTGGGCATGGATATTTGTCAATTGGCAAACAGTTGTATTGTGCGCATATGTCTAAACATAACTACTCGTTACCTCATTTCCTTTACTTTCAAAGTCCTTTGTGGGTTGGCTTTGGTGTCCCCCGAGCTAGTTAAAATTCCTCTTCCTGTCAGTTATTAATGGTAGCCAAACCATTCTTTTCTGCTGAGTTTGCCTTTCCAAACGTAGGCCCAGTGCGTGCCCGTAGCTCTTGCTATATAAGCTGGACATAGCCATGGCCACTGGAATTATGTGGCAAAACAAGATCAAAATATTTAGGAGTATTAATTAAAAGAATGCAACAATAAAGACAAGTTGCACAGTGTAATGTGTGACATTCTGTGGAAACCTTTTTTCTCTATTAAAACTGCCCGGGCAGATGTTCCCAAAAGTACCACTTTAACACATTAATAGAGTAATCGAGAAATAAAAGGTAATCATTCAACCTTTGCAAAGGGTCTGCCGATGTGCGGAACTGTGTATGCCATTTGTGGTAACTTTTGATCGTTTGGTACGTTTGTTGAAATCTCCATACGCGGAGTGGATGTCTAGAAGGTAGCACATGAAGGAACTCTGGAAAATGCTGTTCCTGCACAAGGGCTTAATTCCGGTGCCCCTAAGGTATAGCCGTTTCCATGAGAATGAGCTATGCCAACCACAATCTCTTGTGTTGTCTTTAAAACTCACCTCTAGTCCTATACCTCTGCTCCGCGTTAATCTTCCTGCTGCAGGACTTTACATTTGCAATCTTTGAAAAGCATTTGCCATGTCTAAGGCTACGTTTCACATCCACCCTGCCGCACTTGCATTCAGCGAAATGTGTACGACAAAGAACTTGAGGCCACTGCTTGACAAACAGGCACCGGTACACATCCAGGGAGCTCTTGTGTTCCGTTTCTTTCTCCTGAGATCACTTCCGGTGCAACCACTGATGCCTCGAAGATGTCATCCAGGGTGTCAGGTGGGACAAAAAAAATGCCACTCCAGGAAATTCCTTAAAACATCTTTCAGCACTGATTCGAAAGCTTATTCAATGAGCTTTATGTAAATCCCTAGAAAGCCAAAAATTTACAGAAATGTTATGTGCAGCCCTATGATGCATGATTTCGGACTTTTTACTCAAATTCTGGGGACTGGGCACATTGTGTTTCATTTTTAGCTTTTTCAAGATCACCCATATAGTACAGGCAAGAGTAGATGTTCCCCCGACCTATTCACTTCTCTGCCTTTCTGAAAGAGATCGCCACCAGTGGTAAGTGTTTTTTCTGGAAGGGGTTCTCACCACCCAAAGAGCTTCCTCTACCTGTCCCTGCTCTGAGGTACCGCTGATCCAACTTCTAATTTCAGCAAAGGCCACTCCACCTCCAGTGAAAGTGGCAGCATTCAGCGCGAGAACATGTGCCAGGGCTGCCCTCAATGAGTCTGCCTTTTGAGGAAACAGTAGATTCAAATCAATTCAGGGTTTATAAAGTGCAACTATTCACCCATAAGGGTCTCAAGACGCTAAGAGGGTTTGTCCTCTGAGCTTCAGTTGAAGAGCCAGCTTTTATAGTCCTTTCTGAATTGGGGGAGTGATGGGGACAGCCGAAGGTGCAGGGGCAGGGTGTTCGTTCAGCGTCCATGCAGCAGCTCGAAATCCAGCATTTTCGGGTCTGCCTGAAATACGTACATATAAATCTTCATCATATTTATAATGCGCTTAATACCAACAGACCACTAGGAAGGGATCCCTTTCTTAAAAATTGCATTAGAAACCATACATTGTAAATCTTTTCCTTAAGGAAAGTAGGTGTTTACATAAGCAGAGGTCAAATGGCAGACTTTTCCATATTGTTGACACCAAATATGGGAAAACCTTTTTTCTGGCTCAGGTTCTATTTACCCTGCAATGGGCTAGAAGGAATTTGCCCCAACAATGTATGTCTCTTGAACTAGCAGTGGTGTTTTAATAATATATGATTTACATGGAGCCAGTGTGTCCTTACAGCTCTAATATGATGCAGAAGTAGGGTGTCTTTCACTACCTGAACTGCAGTGCTCTGTAGAACCTGTAATTTTTTTATGTTGACTTTGGAAGTGCCTAAATATAGGGCATTACAGTAGTTTATATTAGCATCCACTATTGCACTACTTCCAATAGTGCCTGCACTTTGTCCTTCAAAAATGGTTTACAATATCAGAGTTGTAGATGATAGCTGGTGGAGGAAATGGCCATGTTAATTTTCAGGTCCAGCAACCTTCTGTCATCAAAAATTTCCTGCAGAGGTTTGACCTTTTCCTTAGCAGCTAGGAGGCAGTTTCTCAATTTATGACGGTGGAGGACCATGATTCGAAATATTCCCAGATAGTTGATCAACCACAGGGAATTTAGGGCCCGATTACGAGTTTGGCGGTCCGAGGACCGGAAAACTCATGGTAGATGTCAGACTGCTGAACTCCTGGAGGTCCGACTGCCAGATTATGATCCTGGTGGCCTGACTGCCAGGAGACCTCTGCCGGGATTAGGGTGCCTGGTGGGTTGGCAGTGGTCGGAGTCGTGGTCAGCCATGGCAGTTGCACTCTAAGGGAGATGAGGTCAATGCTGCTGCACTGTTTCCACTGGGCTGACTCGAGGAACCGTCATAATATGACATTTCCGCCAGTCAGCCAAGTGGAAACATCGTAATATGATGGGGGTGAGGCTGCCACCTTGACGGCGGCCTCATCCCTGTAGCTTTGGCAGGCCGACGGACGGACTGCCAAAGTAGTAATCAGGCCCTTAGCTTTTTCATTATTAAAACTTAGAAAGTAGGAGTCCATCCTTTGCTGTATAAGACTAAATATTTTTGTAACATCTTTGTTTCGGTCACTCTGCCTGGTGGACAAACCCAGCACTACCTGGATGTCATCTACATAGTTATGGAAGTAAACATTCTGAGAGCAAAACCGATCAAGCAGCGGCTTTATGTAGTATTGAACAGTACTGGGGAAAGATAAGAGCTCTAGGGGACTCCAAACTGAATCTTCTTGGTGAGAGATGACGCATTACTGATCAAGGTTTTGACTACTGTGGTACCCAGAAACGTTTGGAACCATTTGGTGGCTAGTTCAGAGACACCTGCCTTCTCTTGCAAACTCTGCATCAGGATACCGTGGTTGACAGTATCAAATGCTGCAGGTAGGTCTAAGAGCATCATTAGGGCAGAGTCTCTTTTACCCAAGATATCATAGAAAGAGGGCTGCATGGCAATCAGATCAGGCTTTGTACCCGTACCTGATCAAGGGCCAGTAGTACAAAGCTTTTCAGCAGTCACAAATGTTCCGATTCACAGAATCTGGGCATTTTGCGACAGCTAAAAATAACTTTTGTATGTACCAAGGCCAAATTTAGATTCAGCAGTTTTACTTTGCAATTCAGTATTAGGAAGGGGAGTGCTTAGGGCATCACTTCCTAATACGGAATCGCAGTGGTATGTATGAATGTTTTGCGACTGAAATGCGGTTGCAAAACATTTGCAGGTTACCACCAATTTCAAATTGACGGTAACCCATTTCCAAATAGGAAGGAGTCCCCACGGGATCACGTTCCCTTTGTGAATGTTTGTAAAATCCTTTTTAAGCCTACTCTAAAAAATAAAATAAAAATAAAAAAGATTTTTTTTTTTAATGCATTCCGTTTTCCTTTAAGGAAAACGGGACGCATTAAATCACAGACATGCTGGTCTGCTGACCCCAGGCCACCATCTCTGTGATTTTTGAGAATCCCAATGGTTCTCAAACCAAGACCTACCTCATGAATAATACTGAGGTAGGCCTGTGGACAACCCACTGGGAATCACAAATGAAACTCAATCCAGTTTCGTACATTTTAAATTGCAATTTCCTAATTGCGATTTGCATGGAATCACAATTAGGAACTCAATTTCAAACATAGGTACATGTGGCTCTATAAGCCTGATTTTCAGGAGATCAAAATATTCTCTGATTCAATATGTTTCTGAAGATGAGATGTGGCAGCTTTCTATATGAGAAAATATACATTTTTATCAACAGATGTTTACAAGTTTGTTATACAGGCCTCCCTAAAGAGGAGTGGAATTTCACCAGCCTTGAAGGAAATATCTTACAGATATGTCAAAGGGACAAAGAGAATGGGGACATTTTCTTTAATCTTGGCAGTGAAATCCTAGTTAAAGTAATGCCTTCAGAATCATAATAGTAAACGGACCGCATGCACGCCAAACTATTTTGAAGATAACGTCTGTGGTTCGCTGTTAAACAAGGAGACAGTTTAGTCTTTGTATTCCGTGGAAGATGTTAACATATTTCAGTCCCATCAAAATGCATAAAACAGTCGGTCTGATTTGACCTCATTAGCGCTAGTTATTCAACTTACAGAGCATGTTTTCTTGAACACAGTAAGACCTCTGCACTCCTTTTTAGGGTCGAGCCTGCATTGCAGGCGTTCGTGCATGCGTATCGCAGCGAGACGCTTTAGTTATCAGAAAAGGGCTCGGAGCCCTGTCGACATCACGTCTGTGTTTTTCATTGGTTCGTGGGCTTGCCTATTAAATCCGCTTGCTTTCATTAGTCGAAGGCATGCACACGTCATGCCTTTTCCGGTGGCTAGCCCTCCTCGAGCGCATCGACCAAGTACAGAAAACATGCGAGGCTCGCTGTTTTCTGTCTGGCTCGTGGACTACTTTTCCTCTATTTTACTAGCGCGATTTCGCTTGGCAGAAGTTGAGCGCTTTACACAGTTAATTGCACTTTTTCGGGCTACTTACATAAATACACTTTTGCCAATAGGTCAAAAGTCGGGTTAGGAGTTTACAACACTATCAGCTCTAACATGAGCAAACGCGAGACCCGTTGCATTGCAAATGCTTGTTTTCTTACTTATCACCACCATAGGTGGCAGCATCACAGGAAAAAGGACAGGGGCACAATAAGCCTGTTCACAAGTCCTAGTTGGGGCTTTTGTAAATGGTTACAAAGAGGCCTCCTTTAACTGGCACACAGTTCAAAAAATGGATTCAGAAACCGAGAATATTTAAAATACAGTGCCCAGGTGTGTACTTTATCTAAGTGAAAAATCAGATCATGTGAATTTACTAAAAAGATCGTGACAGTCCCAACTTCCATTTCTGATTAAACTTTTCTTTTTAGATTGTGGTGTAGTGTTTTTATCTCCTAAATGTTTCTCCTACTATGTCAGGACACCATGCTACTACCTCACAGTACCCAATCTTGCACTATTCTCCGCCCGGCTCCACTGAGCATTAGCATGTTTAACACAGAGCACCTCTCGAACCACAGCTTTTTTGGTATTATTCCTCCAGGACTATGGCATTTTTTCCACCCTCTGTGCAAAAATGAGGAAGAGCATCATCGTTTGCAAAAAATACTTTTTGGTGTAATTTGTGGGTTTATTGCCTGCTTTTTAACATGAAATAGATCTTTTGATAGAAGTTAATGGTTGCTATATTGTCGGTCGCAAACAGATTGTGGTTTTATATATTATTTCAATCACATAGTTGTACCTATATTAACACTGTCATGTCTCAAAAGGAAAAATGATTTGCTCGGAATCGCACATTTGGTCAAGTACCTGGACAGATTAGAACCAAGTTTTGGAAATTCTAGATTTGACATCTTGACCCATACACTGCTGTGCTCATCATTTGAATATCTTACAACTACTCTCACTAATTTGATGCATTGATTAAGAATAATTAAAACTTGTTCTGGCTATTGGGAGAACTCACCTCTCATTGATTTTTAAGATTATGATACCAATATTGGGGACCGGGAAGTGCAATGATGAAATCTTATAACAGTTTATCTGCCTAAGTATTTGATTACCATTTACTCTGAAGAAGCAACTAAGTTGTGAAGCACATGTTGGCTGTTGCATGTTTTGGATCACTGTGTTTGTGCAAATTTGAATGAACAAAAACAAATATTGCGATATTGTTTTATGGAATAACAAGCTTTAAAAGGGCATTTTAACAGAAGAGAGAAGGATTTAGTACAGTGAAATTGCTTTCAGCAGTTCCCCTGACTAGCTGGTTTTATAACAATTCAATTCTACTGGACCTTAGAATGGAATTGAAATAGGGCATCTGAAATCTCAAAAGCTTTTCACTCCTCATAACAAGCTGCGCTTTCTGAAGGAACCTCATCTAGTCTTTTAACTGCAATTTTGTAGAACATCATTAAGTGAATGTGCTCATCTTTGCCTGTTTGTTAAGCTATTTTCTCCTAATGTTCATCAGTGTTGTGAGTCTTTGTCTTTGCGTTGCATAATTTTGCCTGACATCCCTTTAAGTGTTTGCAGACTTCTTTGGAAGTCCCAAGTCAAGCAGGGGTCAGTGGGGTCTGACAATCACAGTGGCAGCTTTTTACCACTGGTGTCCTGGAGCTTTACCTTACTGTTAAACTAAAAACTGAGCATCATGTGCACCACTTTAGCCCTTGACTGTCCGTGTAGCAAAGTTGAACAGTTCAAGGATTGTTCAGGAAAGTGGTGTGAGATAGAAACTCAGAACTCAGTTACTCTCCGTTCGTTTACACGTGGTAGGACAGACTTCTGAGCATAAACCAATTATGACTCCCCAAGGCTGATGGGCACAATCTACTAGTTCTCTCCCAGGCTATGGATCTGTTATTGCTAAGACATATAAGGTTGCCACCTGCATAGCTGTCCCACTATTAAAGTTATTGGATCCTCAGCAAACTTGGTTGCACACAGTACCTTAAAGGTGCAATATCGTGTCACTCTACTGCACTTGGCTGGCTAACACGAGGAAATGCCATGTCACTCTGCTGCACTTGGCTGGCTAACACGAGGAAATGCCATGTCACTCTGCTGCACTTGGCTGGCTAACACGAGGAAATGCCATGTCACTCTGCTGCACTTGGCTGGCTAACACGAGGAAATGCCATGTCACTCTGCTGCACTTGGCTGGCTAACATGAGGAAATGCCATGTCACTCTGCTGCACTTGGCTGGCTCTCATGAGGTGCCACTCTTGCTGCCGTGTATATTGACACATGGACTTGGGAGCGGGAGAGGATTCGACCCCAGCCTTGCTGTGTCTCTGCAATGAATGCCGGGATTAGGTAGGAGTTCATCTTCTGATCTGAAAAAGTAGGGCTGCACGGGCGCAGCTCTCGAGACCATTCACTCATTCACACTCAACTTGGCTAAGGAAATCTTTGTTGCAAAATTTTCCTTAGGTGAAGAGTCTACCCAGGGTGACAGTGGTAATCCTGGACAAGGGTCTGTGACCGGTAACCATTGGCAGAGATTGGGACTTCTTCCAGGGCTAAGCCAGCATAGCTGGGTCTTCTTCCATTTGCCTTTTCTTTGCACCAGGCTGTCACGAGCACTGTCTCTGTTTGGATGAAACTGCTGATTGTAGTGCAGGCTTTCTTAGTGCCAGCCTGCCATAGACAGATCTACTTCATTAGGGAATGAACATCTTCACTCTAGGCACGCTGCACAGGCATCATGGGCGCAAGGACTCACTACACATCCTGGCAGTGCAGACCTTTTCCTGTGCTACAGCCTGCCTGAACTCTGCCCCTCCTGTTCTTCTTGCCCAGTTGTATTACTTCTTTTCGGGGCAAGGAGAGTTGACATGTAGCGACCTCAAGCCTAGAGCTTAAGTATCTTTCTGGGGCTTCACTGGTGTGGAATCCCATACCAGTTGATGAGAACTCCTGGCACAGTGATTGGGGATTGTTTTGTCCCAAACATATAACAACTTTGCTGATAGAGATTGTGTATTCCTCTGGGACAGCTCTGGGACCAGTCCTGGCAAATATTTGTGTGAAAGAATGGATGGGGCAGGGGCTTTTCACACATTTCAAAAGGACCCATTGTCCCGTATACTCCATATCCTAGAGTCTGCACCACTGTAAAAAAGCTCAGGAATGCTTAGGAGACGCCTTAAAATTATCTTTGTTCTCTGGCAAGGGTTCCCCTTAAGGTAACACTCTCCCACTGATCCATGCTCAGCCTCTACACATACATGAACCATACATGTCTCACTTGAGTTAAGCAGTTAAGACCCAGTTGCAGGGGACTGGCAGGCGGTATAAACAGGAGAGGACAGTTGGCAACTCTTCCGCTCAGACAACAGATTAAAAAGTCTGTTCTGCAAATGTAATAATTTGTCATCCTTCACAGCTCAATGAACTAACATCAGTTGTGCTCAGTAAAAGAGAGGTGCACATGATGTGCCCTGACAGATCCCGGAGCCCAGCTCTGTTTCACATTTCAAGTCATAGTGGGCTATTGACAGATATACATGTTTGTACTGCACTAAGGCCACAAATAAAAAGAACTTGGAAAACTTTAGGCCGTGGTGCATCCTTTTCTGGCCCATGCAATCTACGCACTTTCTTTTCGATATTTTATCTAATTTATTTCTCTTTTTATAAAAGGGATGCCCGTCAGTATAGCAGTTAATTTATCATTCTGGGCCTGATTGAGAAGACGATGGAGGGGAATGCTCCCTCACAAAAGTGACAGAAATCCCGAACGCTGTGTGACTATCCCATTCTATCCTATGGGGATTGAAATACGGCAGGCTGGTTATCCGTCCAGTTTGTCATGGAGTATTCCCTCCACCGACTTCCAAATCCGGCTCGCAAGTCTTACCCCATGGAGTGTATGACATCAACAACAGATAGAGGTTGACAAAATGCCATGACGATTTCCCACCACCCTAGATCGAGTTGTTTCATTTGTAATGCCTGAGCAGTTGAAGGTTTACTGGGTAAGAATTCACCTGGAGTCTTTTGAAGAGTGGGCAGACTTCGGTGCTTAGTTTTTTACGCAGTAACTTTTAAAATGTATTAGAACAATGCAATAAATCGTTTGTAAATCAAATGTTTGTATTTCTGTGGGAAAAGTACCCAAGGTTTTAGTTTGAAATGGAACATAAATATTAACACGAATTATGGAGAAAGCTGCCATAATAAAACAGGGGCCGGCTGTCATTGGTGCAGCAGGTGAAGTGGTACCTGTGCACATAGGCTTGAGGAGCGTATGTACCATGTCCTGCAGACATAGCTAGTGGTCCAGATATGATGGTCTTTTCCTTCCCAAATAACGGCTGCGGTGTCATTTTTGTACGAATTAGGGCCCATTCCCACCTTGCTACACGGTATTCTACCTTCATGAGTATTTTTTATTTTTTGCCTGATAGTCAGTGTGACCTTGTTAGTGGGTAGCTGAGTTCCAGTGCCTCAGAACATTACCCCTTAATGCTAATATGTACAGCCTATGTCTTCCTATGACAGTTACCCGGATACTACCTTCGCTCATGTAATTGATTTTAGGCTGATGGTCATTGTGACTTTGTTGGAGGATGGCTGGGTCCCGGTATCCCAAGAAGCGCCTCTAGCCACTAGTTCTTGCCACAGTTGTTTCCACTAGTCATGCACACAGTTACGACATTCAGGAGGCTCATAGGAATCCACAGGAATGCGCATTTAAATAGCCTTGCCCTTTCGTCCTCCTTCAGACTTACTCCTGATGAAAATCTGCATGAGCGGGTCCCTCCAAAATGTGTAACAAATCAAAATATGTCTTTTCCTTCCAATTCCTGGGAAATATTTTTCTGGATGAAGGCCTCCCTCCCCCATATTACTCCAATAAATACCAAAATGTTTTGGGTATTTTCTAGTCATTTTCTTCCCAGCATCCTTTGGTGTTACTCGTTGTAAGTACATAAATTGAGTGTCCAAAGACAATTAAAGGTTTTGAGAACCTAAGGCGCAGCGACACCCATTAATTACTTTCCCTGAGACGCCCATGTTACAAATGACGACACTTTCCACTAAGAAACATGCAAGGAAGCTTATTGCAAATAATAATTGCATTTTTTCATCAGAAATATATGGAAATCATTATCCTGCGAGCTGGAAGTCGTTTTTTCTGGCTGCCAACATGACACGTTGCTCCCACTGTTCGGTGAATTAGTCATGCCCTAGTCAGTAATTGATTGTCAGTGGAACTGATCATAGTGGTGCAGACACTGTACCATCATTCTTTCTGAATGTATGTCTTGATGTTACTTAGTCTGCGGTGTTTTATTCCTGACTGCTGACACTTTATTGTATGATGTGTTTCTCTAGATATGTGATAGTCTTTTCTACTCCAAGCATTGCATCGTGCTCTCGTGGCTTATGGGAACTGGCTGACAGTTTACAAAATCTGAAACATAAATAAATACATATAAAGTTCCTCCCATCTTTCAAGCTGCTTGAATAAATGAATACTGATGGCCCTACAGACCAGTTCGGTGTAGATTGTAAGGAAAATAATTCTCTTACATTTGCCTGAAATCAAAGCCCCTCGGTTCCCCTAACACGCATTGAAATTCGCCCGACATGATCTTAGTCACTGACTAGCAGTTTCGATAATTTAAAGTTCCAACATCTTGATACCACGAATGCACCACGACTAAGCTTGAACTGTGGCTTGTGTATGTGGTACTTTTTGCGTTCTACTTGGTCACAGTTACTGATGTTATCAAGTTTCCATCTCCACAGCAGGGTGCAGTGACTCGTTAATATTTAGTTGTGCATGGAAAGACTGGTCTGTAATTTTTTGTTGTACTTTGCATCTTTTATAGGTTTATTCGGTATTGCTACAGGAGTCGTTTATTATTTTAAAAATCGTAATATTACCTCAGGACTTGTTCAGAAAATGCTAAATTTACTCTTCAAACCACAGTGCAATATTTTTTTAATTAAAATGGAAATGTGATTTTTCTTAGCTGGTAGAATAGCGCAGTAGATAGTGCCCTAAAAATCGAGTGCGGGCCTCATAGAGACCCTAGTGCCAAGCCTTTGCCTTATGCAGACTCCGAAGTGCACATTCACAGCGCACGTCCAATTTGGCACATGCAAGAGTGGGCTGTCCCAGAGCCAAGAAACTGTGGGCCTTTTTTTAGAGATTGGCGGAGTCGGACATCCGCCAAAAAGTGGCGGGTGCCCCATGCGACGTATTTAGAATGCCATTGACATCAATAGTCTCAAAATAAGGTGGATGGGACTTCCGCCACTTTTTTAATCGAAGTCCTGCATCAGTTTAACTCTGCGGTTGTCACTTAGTCAATTTCTAAGTTTTTTTTTTTTACTTTATCAGGCAGTGCATTTTGGCATCCTCGACTGGATTCTGTTATCTCCCAGTAAAGACAACGTCGAGGCTCATTTATTTAATAGCAATTGCCTTGCCTTTATCTACTTGTATTTCACATTACTGAAATATTATGCCTTTTCGATTTTACTATGTCAACGTAGAGCAGCTGTCTCTCTTTTTTAATTGTGAATACACGGTTGGTCAGATGGCATAAAATGCCCAGTTAGTGTCAGTTTGTACTAATGAAATATTTAGTAAGATTTTACCTACTGTAAGTGTTTGCTATTTGATTCTATTCCCACAATTTCGCTGACTCTTGGTCCGCGCAATTTTCTTCTACTGGGTTCGCAATTTAAGACTATTCCATAGCACGCGTTCACTGAGGCCTCACCCGGAGCCCGGTGTGCCAACCTGTCTGCTGCAGCAGGAGGAAGCTTGGAGCACACTGGTCACAAACGTGAATCAGCTATCCAACGAAGTTTGTTGTCGGCTGCGAAAAGGAGTTTAATTTACCGACTGTAATAGAAACTGGGAGGGGCCACCCCTGGCTGGTGTCCGCTCTGCTTTTTCACTCATGTAACCAGGCTATCTATTACCATCCTGAAAACGTATCTTTTCTTATTTCTAAAAGAAAATCCCTTTTCTGGCGCAGATGACGCTGGCTGTGAACCAGTTGAACAGCAGCTTACGCCGTGACGTCGCATACCAGGTGTGGCGCACTCCTGGGAAGAGCCGGCTCAAGTGTCTGCTATGACAACCCTGATTTAAATAATGCGAGCCTTGGAAACCTTCACGTGCTCGGTGCTGCCTGTGCGATTGTTAATTACAGGAAGGCGTGTAGCGGCGTGTGTTGTGCAGCCGGAAGCGGGCGCCTGTTGGGGGCTTGCCTCTCGGCGCTCCGAGGGGACCGACACCTCGGGTGAAGGGCGCCCGGGAGAGCCCGGTGCCAGTTCATGGAGGAGACATCACTGCCCGCACTGTCGCCCCGCCAAGCGCAGAGCCTTTCAAAACAGCACAATAAAATCTGGGAACACGAACCTGCGCCGACCAGCTGTCAAAATGTGCCTATTCCGTTAATTGGGTAAACGTGTTTTAGTATAAAATTATGCGAGAAATAATCCTATTCAGCAGGTTCCTGGCAAATCTGTGCTTTTTATTACAGTTTATGGCAATGCTATTGCCTGACGTAATGCCCTCGAGAGTACAACTGGGCACGAGGTGTAATATTTTTGAACGTTATGAACTGAATTCTGTATCCCTGGGGGTGTTTGCACTTCTGCATGCACTGCTTGCGTTTGTTTGTGAACACTGACCTTGGTGTAGCTTGCAGCTTCTGTTTGAGGAGAGACTAGACCTCTGAATTGAGACACCTGTTCTCCTTGGACGATTTCATACCTTTGCAGCTATGTGCCAACCATATATGGTAAATCTGTGATTATATGACCCCTCCAAATGTCTTCTGTGGCTCCGGCTCACAAGGACAGAGACAATACTCGGCAGGCCTGTGGTATACAGCGCGTGGCTCGTGAGCTACCTGTTGCTCGCAGAACCCTAAACGTGGCTCACAAGTGGCTCCTTGCCTCACTTTTATTTTTTAGTGCTACATAGCACAAATAGCATGTGGAGCCTTTCCAAATCCTGTTCTTCCAACAGCTACGCAAACACTTGTTCCCCTCGGGTTTATTATGGTAGAAACACAAATAGAGCATCAACTGAGCGTAAGGCCCTACTAGCCAGAATCAGCAAAACAACACGCATTCTGGTAACTGCACATGATTAAGCGTGCACGGGAGAAGCTTTATGTGAAATAGTACAATGTTTTGAGAAATGTATAGGGCAGGACCATGTGCTACTAAATTAAGCAAACATTTATTGCAGAAGCACTCCACACTTTTATTGTATTATGGTATTTAATTTCTAACACATTTCTCCAATGTTACATACAAAATGTCATAAAAAAGTATAATTTAACGCTACATTTACTAAAAATAACTTCGTGGATATTCAAATTGTTTTTGGTAAAGTGTTTTCCATCCTTCCATGTTTTACCGAGTTACTGATTATTAGTGTTTTGAAAAAATACCCCTGGGCACTTGATTTTCACAAAACTCCCAGTGAGGAGAACTTTGAATATTTAAGGGCTATCAAATTTTGCATACCTGTTGCTGGACACATGTGCCTTATATTTCACAATTTGGTATTATTTTATCTTTAAATCAATAAAAAATATCTAATTTTCAAAGAAAATCTTCAAGGTGAACCCCAAAAATTCATTAAATTAATTTGATCTCAACTCCCGTAGCTGTGACATAGAGCAGAGGGGCTTAAAACAGAGCGATGTGTAAAGTATTTATGTATACCAAAACGGCAATAAAGTAAAAACACCAAACAATAAAAATCCCAAACTAAATTAGAGAAAAATAGTACATTTTAATAAAAAAAGAATTACACCAAAACAACAAAAATCAAACATGGGGAACTGGAGATACTAATTCTTAAAGCTTAATTTAAGCAAAAATATGCCAAAAAGCATGAAGCGCCAATGGTAGTCCATGAAAGTGGAAGACTAGGACCTAAGTGCGATGTCGTGCTGATATACTGAAAGTCTTGAAAGTCCAAAAAAGGTCCCAGTCCCAACTTCTCAGGGCTTCTGGAGCAGCTCTGCTTAGTCATTTCTAGGCTCCCAGGATCTCAGAGACAGCACTTACGGGTCAAGACTCACTCCATCAGAGGCCACTAGCGTGGTCCAGTGTAAGTCCAGCTGATAGTGGGCAGCTGGTCAGTTCAAGGGGAAAAAACCTCTTGCAGCTTTTTGGGTCCCTGTAACCTCACAGGAGGTTAGCCAACTGACCCTTGGAGTCCACTTCTTTGTCATGGGTACAAGAAGGAGAGAGTCAGGTGCTTCAGCGGTCTTCTCGGGTTACAGCAAGTAGTGATCAGTCCTGTTTTATTCTGCTGCAGGTCCAGTAAGTGCCCTGAGGAGGGATTTTGATTGGCACTAGCCAGTGGGTGACAATGACTCCTAGCTCCTTCGTAACAAATGGGGTAAAAGTTCCCATGGGTAAACCTACCCATGTTTCCAGCAGTTCCAATGTCTCCTACTGCAAAAAATCACACAGTGCACCTTACTTCTAAAATCCAAAATGGTTGTACGCTTCCTTTACTGAGCAGAGCCCTTGTGTCAACCAGGAGGTGACGCCAGGGAAATGAGCAATTCTGTCCCCTTTATGGACTCCAAACTGGTTCTGGGTGTAGCTTCTCTGCCACTGGGCTTTGAACCAGCCTGCCTAGTGTGGACCTAGGGAACAAAGGCTCTTTCTTCTGGTTTCCCCTTACACTAAAATATGAATAGGCAGGCATCACCTCTGCCCTTTCAAGTTAATGAAGTTCCCGGGCCCGCCCCACTTGTCCTTCTTGAGCTAATGGGGATCAGATGTCCCACATCCAGCGCATCCTGTTACTAGTCATAAGCCATTGTTCTGCAGTTGGAGCAGTTTTCACACCTACTTGATGCCAGGCACTGGCTGGGCATCAAGTAGGTGTCTAATGCAAAATAGCCTCCAGGAGGTTTGGTCAAGGAAAAGGTAACATCACAAAACTTATTTTTTGTAAGCATTTATTAAAAATCTAACTTTACCAATTAAGTGGATTTTTAATAAATACGAATAATACATTCTTGCTAGCCATTTCATTGTGGACAACAAGGTGTACTTAAGGAATTACTTATTAATATTTAAAGGCAGGGATTCCCCATGTCCTGCCACAAAGAGTTATTTTGACAGATGTAACAGCAGGTTTGAAGCAGGTGTAGCCAGCCTACCCATGGTAGGCCTGAGGAAATGTTTTAGAAGGCCACTCCATGAATGACACAATAATAGTCACATTCCACAGGTGGCATTTATCTTCCAGGTCCTGGGTGCATTTTCTTCACTATATACTAGAGAGTTGTAGGCAAGTTAAATATGTCAATCAAGGATAAGCCAAACTACCCATTTTTTAATGGGGATCACAGGGACTTTACGGCTGTTCAGAAAGGGTAAAGTGCACACAGTTCCACGTTCAACAAATATAGGATCAAGAAAAAGGCAAAAAGTCTGGGGTGAGCATACAGGAAAAGGTGGATTTGTTCCAGATTTGGACCCGAGCCACCCGGTATAGCATAACTCGATGACTGCATCTCATGTGGTTAATTCTCATTCTTAAGTAGTTTTAACAATTCAGCATTCAGAACATGTTTATGTTGTTTTAAATATTTGCTTATTTGTAGGTCTTGCCTCCATAATCATGCTGTAGTGCATACGCTCTCCCTTGCAAGACTCTTTTTCTTTAATGGGCTTGGAACCATCCCATTGCTTACCATTTGTTTGCAGTGTTGTCACTCTTCTTTGCTGCATTTGAATTGAGCAGGGCTTGCCATGCATCACTTCCTTTTCTTTCAGTGGTGCATGGACCAACCACAGATTAAATAAATTAGTGTGCCTCTGCTGGCTATCTACAGCTTGCACTGTGGTTCAGGTACTATATTTGTTTTATCTCCACCCTTCCACCTACCCTTCCTTCCCTGTTTCTTGTCCCCCTTATCCCCCTTTCTTCTCGCCCCTCTGACAAATCCTCCAATCCCTGTTTCTTCTCCCCACAACTCCCGACTTCTTCCAGTCATTGTTTTTATTCCACTTCCCAGAAGTGTTAAAAAACAAAACAAAAAAAACACTGTGAAATAGCCAGCACTGGTCACTTCATAGCACTCTTTTTCTATCCCATTACCTACCCGCACCCCTCTGTTACCATCCCCACCAGTCCCGCCATTACCCACTCTCAGCCGATTGCCAAAGCCAATAGCTTCCCATAGGTGAGACCTATTGGCTTTGCCCATGCTTGTTTAGTATATTATGATGTTGTGATCTTGCAGTGCATGCTTCTTGTTTTTGTAGTAAAATCATTTTTTTTGTTTATGTAGCTCCTGCTCCTACCCTTGTTAAGCTTCATGGCTCTGTGAATCAATTGTCTCCGAAGGATGAAAATCCGAGAGAGCCCTGAAGGCATTTATGCACTGACTGGCATGTTGTCGAAAATTATGAGCAGGAAACACAAAGTTATCGTTTTGTACTCTCTCTTTCAGGCACATTTCCTCCAGGCAGGCTCTCTTTGTAACTGGGAAGACCCCTGTACAGATTACATTATTTTATGGGTTTGGCTCCTTTTACTGGTAATGGCTACACTCCCCTCTGTACTGGTCGATGCTGCCAATGCTCTTTCAGGATAGAGGTTCTTTGTTATCTGATGCCTTCTGCCTACAAGATGCCTGTGGCCGGCAGCGTTGCAGTTGGGCCATATGACCCGTCTGGCATACGCAGTAACAAACCTGTGTACAGGCTTGTTCCGTAAATGACATTTACAGTGTTTAAAGCACAAGTTAAAAACAGAACAAGTTCAATGTAATATCATTTAATATAGATGCGCTGCTGCTACCACACGTTTCCTCTACATTGCCTAACCATGGCATCAACTTATTTTTCAAGGCTACTTAAGGATGTGACTGTTTTCTGCCAACAGGAACAACATATGTGATTTAATGTCTGACTTAATGAATGAACAGGCTTGTTTAGAACATTTTTTTCTGAAACAAATGATACCAACTATGCTTTCATTCATTTGACGTTCGGGTCCCTGAGCTCCTTCTTCCTGCAGGTTCATTTTCTTTTTTGACTCTTAAAAAAGATTGCTTTGAAATGTACCCTAGCAGTAGGTCACCGAGTAAAGGTTTTGTAGGTTGTGATGTCATCTGTGATCACGTTCATCATTCCCACGCAAAGGCTGGTAGTACTAGAGATGTAGCTACATTGTGCAGATATATTCTAGAATTTGGCCTACAGCGCTAGCCCTGCTAATGCACTGACCGATTCATGCTGCCAATTGGAGGAAATGCTTTGCTTAATTTTTCAGAGACTAAAAATCTAAATCTCATCTTTTTTTGTGTCATGTCCACAGGTTACATTGGGTGGAACGTTTATTGGAATTGGGCGTAAAACTCCAGACTGTCAAGGTAACACCAAGTATTTCCGCTGCAAATTCTGCAACTTTACATACATGGGAAACTCCTCAACGGAACTTGAGCAACACTTTTTACAGGCACACCCTAACAAAATGAAGGCAACCCACCCCTCTGAATTTGGTAAACTTTCAGAGAAGAGCTACAACAAAACCATCCCTTCCCCACGAACCTGCGATACTGGAGATTCAGGCAAATGGCAGGATAAGATCACCGTCAGATCTTCCGATGACATACCAGTTGGCTACTCTGTGCCCATCAAACCAATAGATTCTTCCAGGCAAAAGAATTCAGAAGAAACCAACTACTACTGGTGCAAGTTTTGCAGTTTCAGTTGTGAATCACCCAGCACCTCGAAACTCCTCGAACATTACAGCAAACAGCACAGAGGCGGACAGTCCGGGGGTCTTACGTCAGATTTTAATGACACGCTGTCCAGGGGATCAGTCATTAATCAGCACGATGTGGCCAAAATTGCTGATGGGGAGCTAACTTCAAAAACTGAGAAGGGCATAAGCTTGTTAAAAAAGAAAGATTTCTCCAGCAAAGCAGTGGAGGATGGCATGGTGACAAGCTACAATTGCCAGTTTTGTGAGTTTAGGTATTCAAAAAGTCATGGACCAGAAGTAATCGTGGTGGGGCCACTTCTACGCCATTACCAGCAGTACCACAATATTCACAAATGCACCATCAAGCACTGCCCGTTCTGTCCCCGAGGCCTATGCAGCCCAGAAAAGCATCTTGGAGAAATCACCTATCCCTTCGCTTGCAGGAAAAGCAACTGTTCCCACTGTGCCCTCTTGCTGTTACATCTGTCAGCTGGCGTGACAGGAAGCACAAGAGTCAAGCACCAGTGTGACCAGTGTCCGTTCTCCTCCCCTGATGTAGATGTCCTCCTCCTTCACTATGACACGGCGCATACAGCTCAGGCCTCGGAGGTCAAGCAGGAGGTGCATCCCTTGCAAGTATCTGACGGTCATCAGGCCATCAAAGAAAGCAAAGAATTTTCATGTAACAAATGTGATTTTGTTACACAGGTGGAAGAAGAGATATCCAGACACTACAGGTAAGAGGGTGGAGAAAAATCCCAATATAATGCCAACTTGAAATGTTATCAATAATTGTATGATTTAAAATAGCCAAGCATCCAGATGGTGTCCTGGGACGATTCTTCTCCTAAAAGATGTTTATTGCTTATTTGAGTGCTCAGGCAGGTGATAAAAATTGAAACAATAGACACAGCTACAAGAACAAAAACAACCCTTCCACAACCACCGTATCTACTGCCACCAGCACTTTGTGTTCTTTTTGCACAGACCCATTTTCCAGTATTAGATATCATGAGCTGGAGATACCTTACTAGACTATTTATGTTAAATATGGATGTCAGCTGTTATTTGCCACGTGAGCTATGCAGGTCCTCATTCTATATTCTATATTGGTCTTTGTATGGTCCACCAGCATCCATTCAGTTCTGGTATCTCTGGGTTGGATAGAGCATATAGGCGCAAAATATAATAATGTCAACAACTAATCACATGTTAAATGTTGCGAAGTGCAACATCCATAAATAGTGCTCCTTCTGTGATAAGTGTCTCAGATATTTCTGGTTTTGATCTCTGTTTTCTCGCTTATTCTCACCACAATTCAGCGCTATTACAATAAATTCCATTGTCTTTAAAACCACATAGAAGGTACATAGAGTAGAGTTTGTTTTCTTAAATATACGAGGGTCGTGTGGTGCCTTCTACACCAGTGGTGGTTTTACTGTTTAGGTGGCTAGTGGGTTTAATTTGGATGATTCAAGAGTGTGTCAGAGATATCAGGTGTGTAAAGGCCAAAATACCTAGCGGACATGGTAGATAATGACAGAAATTTTTAAGCGCTATTTCGAGCTCAGTCGTCGTACTCTGACCGATGGTGATGGTTCGAGTGAAAAGTAATTCCTTCGTTTTTCTCTTCCACATTGAGGTAATGTTCTTTACTCTGCTGGTCAGGTGGCCTTTGATGCAGCTCTTCCCCTTTCCACAAATTCCACAATTCTCTCAGGAGTGCTGCAAATGTAAGCTTTATTTCTGAATACTGGTCTCCCTAGAACCCAGAACATATTCTTGATCGCTGCTCTTATTCCAGAGCCCCACATCAGCATCTTCAGACTACTCTTTCTTCTCTTTGTATCTTAGAACCTATCAGGAGCACACAAGAGACAGATTCATTCATATTGTTGCAAAGAAATTTAATTTCCTAGATTTATGTTCGTTGTAGAGCTCTTGCACCACAATGGATTGCTTGGCGCTGAGTTCCTAGCGGAACATCAAACAAAATTAGCTCATGAGAAGAGAGAATCCTAATAGGAATATAACTGTGAAAATAACCTGATTTTCAACTTCCTTAATTTAAAATGATTAGTGGTGGTTCATAAATAAACCTAGGGGCCTTTGAATAAAGTTTCCTTGGTAACGTGTACATCACAAGCCTGCATCAGACGCCAAGGCAGGGTTTTCGGGAGGTGTGTAGCTGGAGAGGATACGTGTGCGTCAGGAAGCAGCATTCTTGCTCATTGGTGTTATCTCAGGGATCCTTTGGCAAGACAAATGTACAGAACATTTTCAACGTGTGGTCTGGGCCGCACCTGTGCAGCCACAGGCGTTCCTCAGGCTTGTTGGCATGAGTCTCCTCAAAACCTTAAGGAGCTGTTTCAGTTTAAAAAAAAGCTGGTGGATTGTAGATGCAGACTTATGGATGGACGGAGGTAACGGAGAGTCATACTTAAGCCCCAACTGCCTCACCCCTTACACTGGTTTGGGGCAAGTACCCAAATCGGGTGGCCATAAAGATGTCTCACGCCTTCTCATCCTCATCCCATATAGATTTGTTTTGAGTCGTGGGCAGCCACTAAGGCTCCTCTGCTGCACATGTCTGAAACGTAGTCACTGTTACAGCGAGGTAGCCATTTTACACCCAAGGCGTGGTGAGCGGTGCTGTCAAGTTTAAGAAAGTAGAAGCCACGGGAACCAGATGATGTGCACCAGTGGCTCAGCCTGGACATTGGAGAGGCTGACTGAACAGGGCTAATGCAAGTTCCACCTCCACATTGATCTTCAGCTACGGCATATTCAGACCAGTTTAGTCTTAACTGTATCATAGGTATTCCTGACCTTAACGAGGACGATGCTTTCCTTCATGCTAGCAGTTCTCTGTAATTTCGCATATCTAGTTCTACATGTTGATCATTTTTGTGAAGTACCAAAATAACAGCAAGGCTTTCGCAGCACGAGCTCCACATTTTTCAGAGAACGCCTGGGCATCCACCCTGACTTGCACAATGGATTTTTATCATTGTGATTGTGTAATCAGTATTTTCCCCAACCTGTGCGGTTTCAATGAAAGAGTCTCACTAAATTGTACTCCAAATATTCACTCACATAGCGGTTCCTCCTGTATGACTTCGGTCGTGAATTTAAAGCTAATTGTTATGTTTGTAAATGAGTCTTACTCACCACTGTTGACTGCCCTGCAATTATGGGAAAGCCATGTTCAGAGAAGAAATCTATGAATGTTGCTGTTAATCTACAAAAACAGTCAGCCAATCTGTCAGGCGCGATATCATCAGTCACCGATGGAACATTTACACATCGGTAAAGTGTTGTGTGACAATATTTTAGCCCAGTCCAGCTCCTTCTTGCAGGAAGAGGCTCCGTGAATTCCGCCCCATACTTGTGCCATATCGTTGGCATGCTTTTTTTATTTATTTTGCAGAGCAATCAGTTCCTAGTTATCCCAATTTAAATTTAAGTTATTCGTTTTAGGAATTGAACCAGTATTGTTTATGAGATAGAAACAGGAGGCTCTCTCAGTGACTAGCTACTTAGTGCACGAGAGATGTGCACAGCATTCCAGTCCCCTTGGAGTGAGTGAAATGCAATGGGGTGAAGTTAACCCCGGCTGTAGCTTTGTGCCTATTCACAAACGACTGCAATGCACTCCTCACACGTAATGATTTTTTTGGGGGGAAATACTACTGTTTCATCACCCTGCGTGCAGATTTCTGCGATTCAAATACCACCGCATGCATGTTTAGGTAAAGTGGTCTGTGCCTTATTAAGCTACTCGTATGTGGCAGAGTATCTCTTTATGGCCAGATGATTTTACATTTCCTGCTTGCAACATTTGGGGGGGGGGGGGGGGGAGTTGTTCTTTGTTTTACTTCCGGTTAAAGTATCCCCTTTTTTGGTTTTACTTTTACAAAAAACGCCTACTGCTTAAAGCAAAGAAGTATTTTTAAAAAATTGTGTTTCGCATTTTGACAGTGATAACATTCATTCAAATCGACTGGTTTCGCACAGTGGCAATCGCGGCGTGCCAACCCTGGGGCAGGCTGGCCATTCCCACTATTTTATTTGTACCACGTCCCTGCGTGTGCCCTGTCGAGCGTGGGTAAATATCTCGAACTTCCACCCTGTGAAGTTGCAAATCATAGTCTTAGGGAAGATGGCTGGACTTTCTTTTAATATTTTTATGGATCCTACATACATTTTTTGTTAATTCTCCTTTTAGACCTCCTTATTTGCATTGCACTGTCGAAAGCCTGGCCCACAGTTGTTAATTATTACAAACACAGGTACCCAGAACACCACCTGCTCCAAAAAATTGGAACAATCGAGAGGAGCAACTGGATGCTGACATGTTTTCACATAACTGCTTAGTCTGTCTGTTTGAAATCGCAGCGCCCTTATTCGGTTTCAATTATACTACTGAACTAAAATAATTGTAATCAAAATGTGTAACTTGTGTGAGGTTTCGGTAGCTTCCGAGCTTCTGCAATATCCTTAAAGTTTACAATATTAACATAAATCTAAACAGCTAAGCATTCAAATAAACAGTTGGGCATTCAAATAAACATAAAAAGGAAGCACACTAGAATCTCTATAAGGATCACACTCTATATATGTTGTTGTACAAAGAGAAATGCAAGAATAGTTCAATAAAAAAGCAATAACATAATTTTTAATGGAAAATAATACATAAGGATACATTTTCAGCACCGTGAGCACCCCTGGATTTGCAGGGACAGCCAGATCTCACCATTCCATAAAAAGATAAACCACATCCCAGTTTCTTTTTCGTCTGTTAAGGACTTCAGAGTCCAGTCTTTTTCCCTGACAATAGGAAATTATTTGTGGTGAAAAGACCACAATTAATTGTACTCCCTCTCTACAGAGCTGTTTCATTGACAAATAGGTATTCACGTGCTATCAGAGGAATTTAAATGGATGGATAATAGATGGATGTCATAAACAATGGACAAAAGAAAAAGGAGTAATGGATGACGAAAGGACATAAACTACAATGAATAAACATGTATCCCAACAAGGAGGCAAGTAGATTAGTTGAATGGCATTTCACAACAGCTAGCTATTGCATATTATTTGAGGATAAGTGAAGATGCAAATAGTTCTTTCTGCAAAGTTTCTGATTATTATTTCAAAAGGTTTATATTTTTTTAAAAGGTCTGCGAAAGTTGTTTTTACTGATAATGATTTGTGGGATGAAAATCCCATCAAAAACCTTCTTTATTGCACAGTTTCACTCTCAAAAAAGTTTGTCAGTGAAACTTTTCCTGATGTGGAAATTTGGCTAAGCGGATAAGCTTTGCAATAATATTGATGCATAAAGTTTGTCTGCTCCCCAAACTTTTAAGGTTAACTTTAAATTTCATATTTGTACATGGCGATGTGCGAGCTGCTTGCATGGAAAGTGTGGATTTTTTTTTCGCTACTGAGATCATTTCCAAGGGGAATTAACCTGGGTGATGAGGCTGATACACACAAACCTGGAGAAAGAGTTGTATGGCTGTAGTTATTGCTTACTTGAAAACTTAAAATCCGATTTCTTAAGTGGAAACTCAAAAAGATCTCCTCACCGTTAATTTTTTCATAGCAGCACCTGTGTCAACGGAGAAGAGAGAATGAAGGGGATATTTGGAGAATTGATATGGAATTTATATTCAAGGTCTGTTACTTAAAGCTACAAGCTCATAGCCACAATTCTCATATGAAAAGAACTAATTATTTTTAATAAAACAGGATCAATGATTTTGGCGCCTATCTCTATTCAGAACAAATTTAGAATGTGTTAATGGATTGAGCAGTCAAATCCAAATATAGAAAACCCACTATTTGCTCTCAGCAGTTCTGTTTAAAGTTAATATTATATTCATCCAGAGGTAGCCTAAATTGTTTTAGTAGTTTAAGGATGTTTGGTAAAATGACAGCAGTCATGGTTATTTTACTCAAGTGCGCTATATGGATGACATAGCAGTAAAAATGAAATAAACAACATAAATGATTCAATTCTGTAAGGAATTTGAAATACAAAAATTGTTTACAACTATTTGAAGGGGCACCGCCCATGAGTGTTCAACATATGTCTGGTAAGGTTAAGACAATGGTTTATTGTCATGATATCACTTAATAAACATATAGGGGAAGGAGAGGGACTATGAGGACAAATCCTCCTCAGTAACTTGTATACCATAGATAGTGGTGCCCGGATGTATAAAATTAATTAAAACCCACATGAGTCTACTGAAAGACCACCAGTGGTTTAAGGAGAGAAGCCTTTAACCGACTCAGAGGCGGAATCTTCACTATAAAGCCCCTCCTCACATCTGTAGAAAGGACCAACAATGTGGGCTTCTACCTTGGCCAAACAGGGGAAGCTCTTCAGGGTGGAAAACAAGAAATCCTTTCCCGTGGACTTGGATACCTCAATGATCTGGTGTGGGTCTTATGTGTGGATAGTGTCAAGAGGGGAACAGTTTAAGCTACCTTATGGCGATTCAGAAAATTTGATTAAGCTCCCCAGTGGGCAGGACTAAAACTTTTTAGTGGAATAATTCAATTATTAGGAAGACTGATATGTTTCAGACCTATTGGACGCCCAAAAATAAGGGCCATGTACTCTCTTCGGTACCTTCCCTTTCTAATATTATCACCTGAGTAGGTGTTTTAAAAAAATATATTTTTCAAAATGAGAGGCATAGATACCAAACCTAGGTCTTTATATATTGTGCTATGGTTTCCAGGAATGTATGGATTTAGTAACAACAGAAATAGTAAGCATTCAATAATGAGGTAGTTGTTATCAATTGGAACAAATAGGTCTGACACAATTTCACTGCAAACCCACATGTGACAACAAAAAAATAAGCGTTCTTCCTATGAATTTGCATAAGTACATGTATTGATGCCAAAACGGGATCTAGCTTACCCGGTTTGGACGATGGTTATGCCTTCTCTCTTTGTAACAGAACAGTCAGATAAGTTTGAAAATAGTCACATTTTACAGATTAAATTATATACATAACATGTCATTATGTTACTGTTTCCTCACATTCTAAAAGATAACGTGAAAGTAAGAAATTGGCTTATTATTTTGGGGCAGATGGGGGCGAGTATCCATCTCAAGTTAGAATTTGCAGTCCTCACCAGGGTAAACCTTCAAATTCACTAAATTAACCTAAGCAGCTGTGGCAGGGAGCAGAGAGGCTTTATAGGGGGGCAACGTGTAAAGTATTTATGCAGTCCCAAAACAGTAATAACGTCAAAATGCAAAACAATAAAATTCTCCAATCTGAATTAGAAACTTTAATACACAAAAAGTTACCAAAATGACTAAAATCTAATAAGGGTAACTGGTGATAGGTTTTTCAAAAGTTCTAAGTATGAATAGGGCCTAGAAGCAGAGAGGGCTGATTATAGCCTATGGTCGCTGTAAACCAGAACCTAGGTGCAATTTGATGCTATCCACAATGGAGTGCAGGTTGGATACACCAACCAGGGTCATCCTGGTCAAAGATTTTATCACCTGACTTTAGTCCTTAAATTCCCAGTCCACCATAGTAGTACACTAAAAGCCCCCTAGGATTTCAGGGAAGGCACTTAAAGAGTAACAGGGTAACAGGCAACGGCCAGTCTAGGTCCAACTGTCACGATAAGTCATGCAGTTGCAGGAACAGCCTCTTTTAGCTTGTTTTATCCCTGAGGCTTGAGGAGGACAGCCAGATGGCCCTTGGAGTCCACTTCTTTGTCCTGGGTATATGACAGAGAAGGTCCAGTCCTTCTGGGCTCATCTCGGGTTGAATATAGCAGCATCCGTCCTCTTCTGATGTGCAACAGTTCCAGGAGTGTTCTGAAGTGGGTGCCTGAAGATGACACATTAATGCCTGGCAAAAACTAATGTGCAGGAATGACTCCTGGGCATGCCCTAGCCAATGTGATAAAGGTTCCCGGGGGCAATCCTACCCACTTTAGACATTTTCCAGATGGCAAAAGCCTTTGGCCTCACTAAACCAGGCTCTGATGGATGGGTATGCAAGACATGTACTACAGTAAACCTAGTGTCCTCTAACATCTAACACTGAATATTCAGTCCGCAGCAGCCATTGTACCCACAATAAACTCAGCAATAGAAGTCTGGTAGAAGTAATGTAGGGTTTTACAGCAACCAGACAGTGGCTACACAAGAATTGCTTTGGTATCCTGTTTATATTCCTTTTAAGTGTGCCTCCAGTATTGTACATAAAACCCACAGACAGCAGTCTGTTAGGACAAAGCAGAGTTCATCAGAAACTAGCCATTGGATATGCAGGAATTGTCTTGACATTCTTTTCTCTGCCTTTCAGCTGAGCCCCAAACTGTTGCATGTAAACCCAACAGACCTGTCAAGCGGGCTTTGACACTTAAGCATATTCAGGGACTTTTCAGATGAGTTATGGTTGCCCATCCAGGTCAACCTAGTTTTTGCTCCTAGGAGGCATTTCATACCTTCTTCACACTTATTAAAATGCTGTTTACCTGCTGGCAGTTAGCCTCCAGGAACTTCAGAAAGGTAAAGTTAACTTTTTAAAAATTAGGGCCTCATTATGAGTCTGGTGTCACTTGCGGTGAGGAGACCGCCGTGGAGCTGGAAGTCTCCCCGCCAGCCCCATTACAAGGCTTCCACTGGACTGACTGGTGGAAATCAAGGTTTCTTCCGGTCAAGCTAGTGGAAACTGTGCAGCGGCACTGATCTCGGCTCTACATGGAGCCGAAGCCAATGCCGTCACACAATGGGCCCCTCCACACCTTTGGAATGTGCACTGTCTGCAGTGTGCATTCCAAGGGCCCTGCACTGCCCATGTTTTGGGCAGTGCAGGGCCCCTCTTTGGTCCCCAGCACTAGTTTACCGCCAGCCTTTCCATGCAGTCAGACCGCCATGGAAAGGCTGGTGGTATGTAGATGTGTAGTTAGCCAGGTGGCACTGAACTCAGTGCTGCCCTGGCTGAGTACAACTCAGACTGCTGTCGGACCATCACAAACCATGTTCCCAGTGGGGGTGGCGGTCCCCCTGTGGTCCGACCGCCAGGGTCGTAATGTGGTGGTCAGACCACCACAGTTGAAGTGGTCTGACCATCCCCGCAAGGCTGGCGGTCCTTGGACCGCCAGCCTCATAACAAGGACCTTAGTTTTCCTTACCATTTATTAAACACCCAATTTTATTATTGCACTGGATTGTTATTAACTGATAAAATGTTTATTTTTATAGCAGTCCCATTTCTGCGATAAACAATTAGGATTTTAATCTGTACTCTGGTTTTCTACATAGGAGAGCTAGGCCTGTCAAAGTGAAAGATAGTTTTGGGGTGCTAGTCACTGTTAGCATTAACTTTCTCCATATCCTACTTTTAAATACCGTGTGCCTTGCCTTGTGGACTAGAAGGCCTACATATGGGTGACTTATTAACATTTAGAGGAGAGGTTTTGGCCTGTCGAAAGGCTTTAGTTTGCCAGTTCCAACTGCAGTATGTACACTGGTGCTGTCAAGCTACACAGGGATAGACTGAAACAAAGTTTTCACTATGACAGCTGCCACTATTGCATTTGACTTCCAGGCTCTGAGTACAGCATGAACAATATACTAGGAACTTACAGGTAAGTTAAATATACCTATTAGGAGTATGCCAATTTGACCATGTTTAAAGGGAAAGCACAGGCACTTTACACCTGTTTAGTAGGGCTGAAGTGCACACAGTTCTAATGCAAGGAAAAATATAGTATCCAGCAAAAGGCAAAAAATACAGGTAACAAAAGGGTTGCATACACTGAATATTGAAAACCAATGAAAAAAGAAAAAGTGCAGTATAACTGGTGTTACTTCTCAACTCTCTCTCATCTTCACATCTGTACAGATGCTTACATTAATGATTTGCATACTTGCAGTCCTCCCAGATATCACTTTCATGTTTCTAATCTATCCTTACAATGGTGCACTAAATATTAATCAAGAAATGTGTGTTACACCCATATTACCCAGTCTTCATTATGGTTTCTCTCCTATATTTCCTAATACATGCTCCCTTTGACAGTCTCCCTTAGTCCCCTTAGGATTCCTAAGCATGCCCTCATCTCTGAACCTGTTCTCAAGTCGTAGGCTTTGCCTCATTTTTTTCATTTCTGTCTCTAACCTTCAATATGCATTTCTGGCTAACATCGGAATGTCCTGACAGTTCCTATGCTTTTCACTTACCATTTTAAATTAAATACTAGAACCCATATGTGGTATCTTATGTCACTGCAACCAAGTGTTTGGTATCTATGTGATGATGTTTCCTTGTAACCAAGACATCATCACTGGAATGTCATGATTCGAATTGTGTGATAGTCAGTTTTGTGTGGTGACTTAGACCTTTGCTGCCACTGAGAATGGAGCCTCTTTATTATAAGGACTTAATAAAAGAAAGTAATTCTTCTTCAACTCATCGCTGCCTGTGACCATTATTTGAATGTTAACATTGGCAACAAGCCGCTTTATCACGTCCCTCATCGAGGAGTGATCGATTTCATCACGTCACTCAGTGAGAAGGATTTTGCACAAGATATGAGAGACCTCAACACTACCACCTGCCAAGAAATTTGCTGAGCAGTTGATCAATAACTGGCAAAGGATTGTGGATGAGATGGAGACTCGCTTTCCAAGTGGTTAAACTTATACGGAGAAACGTCACATAAGGAAAACTTTGTTACCTTTTAAACTATTGCAGTGACTGTTTCCTGTGCGTGCCCCTCCCTACATGGCCAGCTCGCTCCAAGCCGCAAGCCAAGGCCTAGCATATTTCTTCATTGGAACTCATCACAGGCGATCTGTGGATTGCTGCGAACACTCCACAATTCAGCCCAGCAGGCGTCGGTTTCGTAGAACCTTAGCTCGAAGGCATTCTCACGCATTTTGTCAGACTTTTTTGACATTGAAGCACAACGTTGGAGGCCATCTTGGATCTAGTTGCGCCCTAACATTATCTCTTTGGATGTAACGGAGATGGTGTACCTCGCTGTGATACACTCACATATTAGCATTGTGCGCATCTGCACATCTCACTGTGATATGCGCACATAACAGCAGTGTGCGCGTCTCTGTGGAAACATTCTGATTTTTGTGATACACACACACAAACGGCGTACAGCAGCATCTGACAAAATGTGCATCAAATACAGGGAGTGCAGAATTATTAGGCAAGTTGTATTTTTGAGGATTAATTTTATTATTGAACAACAACCATGTTCTCAATGAACCCAAAAAACTCATTATTTTCAAAACTGAATATTTTTGGAAGTAGTTTTTAGTTTGTTTTTAGTTTTAGCTATGTTAGGGGGATATCTGTGTGTGCAGGTGACTATCACTGTGCATAATTATTAGGCAACTTAACAAAAAAAAATATATACCCATTTCAATTATTTATCATTACCAGTGAAACCAATATAACATCTCAACATTCACAAATATACATTTCTGACATTCAAAAACAAAACAAAAACAAATCAGTGACCAATATAGCCACCTTTCTTTGCAAGGACACTCAAAAGCCTGCCATCCATGGATTCTGTCAGTGTTTTGATCTGTTCACCATCAACATTGCATGCAGCAGCAACCACAGCCTCCCAGACACTGTTCAGAGAGGTGTACTGTTTTCCCTCCTTGTAAATCTCACATTTGATGATGGACCACAGGTTCTCAATGGGGTTCAGATCAGGTGAACAAGGAGGCCATGTCATTAGATTTCCTTCTTTTATACCCTTTCTTGCCAGCCACGCTGTGGAGTACTTGGACGCGTGTGATGGAGCATTGTCCTGCATGAAAATCATGTTTTTCTTGAAGGATGCAGACTTCTTCCTGTACCACTGCTTGAAGAAGGTGTCTTCCAGGAACTGGCAGTAGGACTGGGAGTTGAGCTTGACTCCATCCTCAACCTGAAAAGGCCCCACAAGCTCATCTTTGATGATACCAGCCCAAACCAGTACTCCACCTCCACCTTGCTGGCGTCTGAGTCGGACTGGAGCTCTCTGCCCTTTACCAATCCAGCCACGGGCCCATCCATCTGGCCCATCAAGACTCACTCTCATTTCATCAGTCCATAAAACCTTAGAAAAATCAGTCTTGAGATATTTCTTGGCCCAGTCTTGACGTTTCAGCTTGTGTGTCTTGTTCAGTGGTGGTCGTCTTTCAGCCTTTCTTACCTTGGCCATGTCTCTGAGTATTGCACACCTTGTGCTTTTGGGCACTCCAGTGATGTTGCAGCTCTGAAATATGGCCAAACTGGTGGCAAGTGGCATCGTGGCAGCTGCACGCTTGACTTTTCTCAGTTCATGGGCAGTTATTTTGCGCCTTGGTTTTTCCACACGCTTCTTGCGACCCTGTTGACTATTTTGAATGAAACGCTTGATTGTTCGATGATCACGCTTCAGAACCTTTGCAATTTTAAGAGTGCTGCATCCCTCTGCAAGATATCTCACTATTTTTGACTTTTCTGAGCCTGTCAAGTCCTTCTTTTGACCCATTTTGCCAAAGGAAAGGAAGTTGCCTAATAATTATGCACACCTGATATAGGGTGTTGATGTCATTAGACCACACCCCTTCTCATTACAGAGATGCACATCACCTAATATGCTTAATTGGTAGTAGGCTTTCGAGCCTATACAGCTTGGAGTAAGACAACATGCATAAAGAGGATGATGTGGTCAAAATACTCATTTGCCTAATAATTCTGCACTCCCTGTAATTATGGTGATGTGCGCATCAGCATGCAAACGTTTTGAATTCCTGTGACACACACATCTTGTCTGTGATACCAGGTACCGGCACACCTCAAGCACAGACTGAAGAATTCAGGTACTGGCAGCCCTCCTGCCCAAACTAAAGAATTTAGTATTCACTTGGACAACCTCCTTGCTGGTTCCCTTGTGATCCATTAATTTGTTACTGGTATGATCTGTGTTCTAAGAAGGAGGCAAAGACCATACCCTTTGTATAAGGGTTGTTGCTTTAAAGGGGGGGCAGAACATTTTTCTGCACATTATGACACAGACTGAAAGCATTTAACCATGCAGAATGTCATTGCTCCCTCTCAATTTTCTTGTCACCTGGTGATCTACCACTACCTTGGATTAAGTGGAAGAAAGAATTCACTCATTATGTAGAAAGAAGAATGTCATTGTTATTACACTGTCTTGGTCCCGACGGACAAGACGTGTTTGAGCATCTTCCTGATGGGTCTAATGGAGATGCCGAAGGCCTTAATGAATACAAAATGTGTCTCAAAAAATTGATTTGCATCATCTGCCCAAATTGAGCACAGTTCTTGAGCGCTATCAGTTTAGGAAAAGAATGCAACGCCAAGGTAAGACTGTGGAGCAGTACATTACAGAACTCAGTAGGCATGTGCTTCAAGTGAGGAATGGTTGAGGGATCAATTAATGTCGGGCTCCACACTAGAAAAGGCCAAAGAAACCATGTGGCAGAAAGACAACCTCACTCTGCAAGAAATCTTGACTATAGCAAAGACTCATGAACATTCAAAAGCATGTGTAGAAACTATTTGGAATGCTATGTCTCGTGCTGTCAAGGGAGATGAGGTAACTTTTAAGCATGATGTGTCCCTGTAACCAAGAAATCATCACCAGAATGTCCTGGTGGGAGCTGTACGATAGCCAGGTGGTGCGATGACTCGCTGTGAATGGGCTCTCTGTATTATAAAGGCTTAGTAAAAGGAAGCAATTCTTCTTCAAATCATCGCTGCCTGTGGCACCAGCTTGTAAAAATGTTGTTTCCATTTTATATCTGTTTGCGCAGCCAGCCCAGTCTGCGACGGACATAGCATAATACCATAACTTCACGTCATATGAGCTGTAGCTAGAGGTTCCCTCAACCGATTCCCCAGTTTTGCCAGATATGCACCATTTGTATGGGTTCTAAAGTACCTTGGGTTGGTTGTGCTCTCTTGATCTTCGGTGGAGAGCTCTTAGCTTTCCTTTATTTCTGTCTTTTAAGCATGTGTCGACAGAAATAAAAATATGTTTAAAAATGGAACAGTATAGAAATGTGAGCTGTTTTTGAGTGCCTACCCATGCTGTTAATAACATGGCAGGTCACTCTCTAAGCACGTTGAGAAGATAGGGAGTTAGAAGAAGGAACATGGTTTCCTGCCTGATAATGCTTTACCAGCTTCATGTGTGCCCAGGTTCCTGTAGTGCACTGCCAATAGTTTCAGGTGCGTGTATGTTTCATATCACTGCTATAACTCTACAGGCATCGAACTGCGAGTATACACTTATCAGTTGCAATAATGTGGAAATATACTACCTGCAAGTTATTGTTTTCAACTAATAAAAAATAAATGAGACAAATACTGATAAAATGATAAAATATAAATAGAGATAAGTGTAGGAGAGAAAGTAAAAAAAAAAAAAAAGAAAAAAAAAAAGAAGAAAAAAAAAAAAACATGGAACCCTGAGGCTTTTCTCAAATATGTGAGGCTGCATAACATTACTCCATTTAATGTAAAAAATGACGGAAGTATAACACGTAGATAGCACTTTATACAAACAAAATAAAAAGGTGTGTTCAGTTGAATTAAAGACATATCTGCCCCTGATTCTATGTATAGCTACTCTTGTGTATAATTGACGTTGTCCACAACGGACCAATGACAGCGTGAAACTATTTAACATACCAAGCTCACAGGCTGTATCCAATGGGCAGACTGAGTGCGCTGCTTCGTGTATTACTCCGCGAGTTGAAAGCGGTGGACTGCGTCTGCTAGAAGGTGAACCCAAACAGTGTTACTTTTGTCTCCCTGCAGTCTGTTTTGTAGGCTCGCCCTGATGAAGTTGTCATATTCTTGCCACACATCTTTGCAGACTAGACACGCCGCGAAGGCAGGACGTGTGTAATCCTGATTGAACGTGTCCACTTTCTGTAGAGGAAATCATTCGGGAGGTCTGAGGCCCTGGCTGCAAGAGACGTGGGAGTCAAGTTAGTAACTTCCTGCAATTTCTGACACCATATCAAGTTGCATGGAACATAATGACACACAGACAGCAGGAACTCATTATCCATGTTTATTCTAGCTGCACAGCACGGTAGACTGGGCTCCCACCCTCTATACCTCATCCTACTCGCTTCCAGAGCATGATGTCTCCCGGTTACCACTACGTTTAATAGACATATAAAACGTTCCTCACATTGGACTCCTTTACAAGATATCAAACATTACACCCATTGGAAGAAATGTGCACAGAAGGAAGATAAGGGTCCTGGCCTATGAGAAAAAGGATTCTTTTTTAATGAAGTCTCCATGATTCGTATTTCATTGTTGGCTTTTAGACTATTACACTCATGTATTTCACAGAGGGATTCCTGATTTGTGTAAATAGTCAGTAAATGTACTACTGTGCTTTCCTATCCCACAAATATTTAGAATTACACAATAGTAAACCCTGGGCAAGAGGGAAGAGGTGGGTGGGGCTTGGAACAAGCTCGATTGTGAAAACTCGCAGAGATGGAAGAGAAGGTGTTTCTCCATGTGGAAAAATATGTGCCCTGGGGAGGAAAGAAAAAAGGGGAAATGGAACTCTGGGGAATATGTCACATGCAATTCCAAGTAGTATGCCTGACATGCTGGGACTGATGCACATTTTCAGGTGTGCTACTGGAAATGCTTTTAAATTGCTAAAAAGTGTAAAAGTGCTTTTAAACAGAGTTGTAAACCTCTGCACCTACTTTGACACTTTTTTTGTTATCCAGGCCAAATGTTCTCTTCTGACAAAGAGGATTTTTCCCTTAAATTCTACAAACATGTAACAGGAACCTGTCCAGGGTCATGACTCATAAGAAGATTCAGTCATGGCTGTGGGCTCAACAATGGTAATAAATAGCACGTCTTCATGTATGGTTTATGGCGTGCTATTCTTTCAAGTGCATACGCATGGGTGTTTTAGAAGCCCCAGAGAAGTCTCATTGCATTGTCCTATATAGCGACAGTGATGAACCAGGTGATCAAGGTCCAGAACATCCAGAAGATGTAGCTCTGTTATTGCCGAACAATGGGATCTAACCATTCCATTGTAATAATAAATGACAGAATCTTATTGGCCCAAATGTATTTTCACTGGCATGCTATATAACGTTACAAAGATTCCTTGATAGGACAACATACTCAATAAGGCTAAGTGGTTTGTACATGTCACCAGGACTCTGGGTTTGAAAAATAGGGCCATATTCCACGTATTTTATATATTACAGGTGTATTTTGGGGTATTTAACACGAAAACAATGTTTTTCAAACAGGGCCATATTTTCTTAAAACATCCAATCATCTTTACATCAGATACTTGGTCCTGTGAAATTGCACACTGCAATAAGGTAAGCATCGATTCTTGCATAGTGGAGTCCAAAGCTGGTTTCATATGAAAGGTCATTCGTAGTAACTGTAATGAATCTGCCTTTTCTGCATAGTCACGCCAACCTTTTCACCCCTTTCTGGACTCTGTTTTTACTGGCTTCAGGACTCTGTGCACGTTACACTTTACCACTGCAAATCAGTAGTACATTGCCTGTGCTTCCTTTCTAAAACCTGCTCTACATTGGAACTAACTCCCTTTAAGCCCATTGTAAATTGTGCCTTATGTGCACCTATGGAATGGAAAGATCAGTTTCCATATGTTGGTTCAAGTGTGTATTTTCACCACTCACATATATGACAAAAATACATGTCTGCCACGATCACCACAGTGCTCCGGCTGGGTGCAGTTTTAATGCACTACAGTGACACATGGCAGGGAAAAACACCTTTGTTATGTAGGAAATGCCTATATATAGTAATACGTTACCCCGAAATTGTGCTTATGACACCCTCATGACAGGGTGGTGATAAAAAACAGAGGCCACTCTACATTGTAGGGTTTGTGCGCTTTCATAGTGAAATAAAAAGCAAAAGCTATTTTACTCTGTAGGTGTAGATTTCTTCTAGCTAGGCCATGTCAAATTAAATCGTTATTTTCTACCTCCTTGTAGGAAAGGGTTATAAAAATGCTTCAAAGTTATTTTCTACTTACTTTTTAAAATCTGACAATGGTGAAATCAGATGTTGTAAAAATGTATGTTAGGTTGCCTGAGCCAGAATAGTCTTAAAGCCAGTTCTGCTCATCATTCCACAGCTGGAATGCACATCCTTGTTTGGGAAGGTAAACAGCTCTGCCTCAGACAACAATGGCTTGCTTATGGGTACAGGAAATGCCAATGAGTGTTAACTGTTGACCCCATAGAAGGGATTATCTATTTATATTGGAACAGGAACAGGTGGCAGAACTAGGAACAGGTTTAACACTACATTTGTTTTTTGATTTGGTACTACATTGAGGAATTCTATTCATACCTAGGATCCTCCAGCCATAGGCAAAACTAGTTTTGACCCAGTCAGTTAGAGGAGTGACCACGAAGCTGAAGACAGGACTGCCTGGTGGCAGCTGGGCTCTGCTAACAGGGCTCTTGGGTCATTATACTGTAAATCAAAGAGAAAGTGCTGCAAAGGGAGGAGGAAGGACTGCAAGAAAATTATCAGTATTGGGTGGTATGATTTCCCCAATCACTAGTGTGTGCACAGGATAAAACAGCCACCTCCACCACCATCTCCTCAGAACATTCCTGGGCCTGGGAAGACTACATCTGGTGGAGGAGGCCTTGCTGGAAGAAGAATCCTGCCTTCTGACTCCTGGCCCCTTCTGGAAGACAAGGACTCTCACAAGAACAGGCCTCCTCTTGACCTACTTCAGGAACACAAAAAGGCAGGAAAGACTTCTGATTCCAAAAGGGCCTTTTCTGTCTAAAGAGGACTAGCTCCTACCGGAGACCTGGCTGGACCGAGCCCCAGTGCTTAGAATCATGCCTATGGAGTTAAGGGATGCAGAACTGTGAAAATAAGCTTTCCCAGTAGTTGGAGGCTCAGGGCCTGATTACATTCTTGGAAGATGGGGTTACTCCATCACAGACAAGAAGGATATCCCGTCCGCCATATTGTGATTCCATTATAACCTATGGAAGTTATAATATGGCAGACAAAATATGTCAGATTTGTGACAGAGTATTCCAACCATCAAGATCCTAATCATGCCCTAAGTCTGATGGTAAAACCTTTGACCAAGGCAACCTGCATGGTGAATTTAACCTTCACTCCATCGCAGTTGGCCTGAAACTGTGCCTGTGTCTCAGTCCAACAGAAACTGTTGTTTTTCCATAGTGCTAGACTTTTTCTAGGTGCCTTTTAACTTAAAACTATAAAAATTCATACCTACGGTTCACTTTATTTTGATGATCTTGGTGTTTTTTTGCTCATTAGGTCTTCTCTATTTTTCTAAATCGGACTAGGAGTTTTATTTTGCTGTGATCCGTTAATAGTGTTACTACTAATTGAACCTTAGCATGCACTTCCCCATGGATTGCCTGCTGATTGTGCCAAAGCTATGAAGCATTCAGCAGACATTCTATCAGAACCATGATGTGACTTAACCAGAGTGGGGTTATTGAGTTGACGTGGCGCCCCATTCTAAAAAAAAATCCTTTTCTGACAGTAATCAACATACGGACTCTTTAAATCTTACAAACTGCATTTATACTGACTGTTTTGCTGTTCATATGTAGGCTTTGCTTCTTGGTCGACTTGGCCAAACCTGTGCTGCTTATGGTAAGAAATATGTACAAATGCAAACTGGATTAAAGATTGTCCTGTGATTTCACAAAGTATAATGTACAACTAGCTAAACTGAGGTTAGGTTTCCTCCTGCCCATTTATGACTATAGAAATAAACAGTAAAACCTTGATGAATCTAGAGTATGTGCCATTTGCTTATTTTATGGCATGTGGGATTGGCATTATCATGTTTGACTGTGTTGGTGGGGCCTTGTAACAAATGGCTTCATATTCTAACCATTGAAGCTGTAATGATGTTGAGCTGTCTGAATAATGGGAAAGAGCAGCTTGAGGTGCACTATCACCAAACATATTTATGTATCTCTTTTGATATAATGGCAGTTTGTTTTCATCACGTTTGCTTTAGGTTTTATTTGTTTATCTATTTTTTATCTTAGAACATTAAAAAAGTTGTTTAAGGAATATTGGCGTAAAGTCCTCCACAATGGACTTTTGACGTGGTTCAGACTTTTGGTGTTTGCGTTGGAGGTCAGCTCCCCTAACACTGAATATGTAGTGAGGTGCTTGCTGAGCGGTGCCTTCAAGGCAGAGGGTGCGTCCTGGTGGGCCACCAGACAAGCCAAAAAGACTGAATCCTGCACTCATGGTTTTCTAACAGTATTGTTATCAAAATGTTTAACTTGTTACCATTGCCTCTGAAAAGCAGTTACCTTTAGCATTAACATCACAAATGCAATGATAATGTATGCAGATATGTATTAGTTGTTGGTGTGTTGAGCATCAGGTAAGGTTTTGGAAATACTGATCACTGTTCTAAATCTGTAGATTTCTAGCTGTAGGTGTGGTAGCTCATTTTGCCATTGCATAAATGTACCAAGGTTTATATGCTAGGAACATATTGACATGCTCAACATATAAAACAAAGATAAATATATTTAAATGTCCCTTTTTTCTTATTTATTAGGCGAGCGCACAACTGCTACAAATGCCGCCAGTGCAGTTTTACAGCTTTAGATACACAGTCTTTGCTGGAGCACTTCAACACCGTCCATTGCCAGGAGAGTGATCTCCCTAATGGAGTGGACTACCATGGCACTGTTCTTGTCAAGGAAGAGTCAAAATCCGACCTGAAGGTGTATAGTCTGGTCAATTTGGATTCCAAAACAGGAGAAGCCGTCGCTGACTCAACAGTCAAGAAAGAAAAACAGGAAGAAAAAGAAGTCCTCAGGGAGAAAGTTTGGTCCGACAGCTCTGGCGACGACATCCGGAGTGTGTCCTGGAGAGGAGCGGATATCATGAGAGGGAGCCCCTCATACACGCAGGTGGGCTTGGGTCTTCTGACCACTGTGTCTGTTAACCAAGAGCAGCCAAAGCCTTCGAGGGAGAGTCCAAATGTAGAGGCTGCCCATCTGGCCCGGCCAGTGTACGGCTTAGCAGTAGAGGCCAAGGGATTCTTTCAAGGGGTGTCACCTGGAGAAGGAGGAGGTGGAGGGGAAAAATCTGGATCACTTACTCCACAGTTCTCTGCGTCTGGAGAGAAATCGAAAGATGAATCCCAGTCCCTTCTGCGGGTAGGAGTTTTTCTTGTATTATAAAAGCTCGATCTTGCACATTTTATAAAGGGTATAGTATATAAAATTGCTTTGCTCTACTTTATATGGTAATGCGACTGTTCAAGATGAACAAGGATTTCAACATAATCAGTGTAAATATACATTGTTATTTTTGTGCATAACTCTGTGGAAGCTTTTCATTCTCTACGAACAAACTGTTAGCCATGGTTAAATCCTGTTTAATGTTGCCTGCTGATTAAGTAAAATAATGAGGATCCTTTTGGATTTGAAATGCTTTAAGTCCCAGACGGCTGCACATCTGCTGCACTAAAATATCTGAATTGCTGCTAAATTCTACAGCGGCGTGGTGCAGTACACAGAATATCAATTCTAGCATTAGTGTTCCTCGTAGAAGAACGGTGCAACATGGCAGCACAAGTAACAGCGTTTGTTTCTTAGCATTGACAGAAAAACAAACAGCTGAATAAGAACTTACTAGTCTGTTTTGATGGAGTCTAGCAATTATTTTCTCATCTTGCAAAGCAGTTCTTTTCTACCTCAGGTTCAGAGAACAATGGTCTCCATCAGGATTGTTATCAGATTTATGACAGATGGTGTGCAAAGAAGTGCTGGGAGTTGTAAAGTCAGGTGGGGAAAGTTTAGTACTCTGATTGCTAAAGTTAGGGCATGAGATGGCTGTTCAGCAGATGTCTCTTAGGGCCCTGGCCCTTAGAGGATCAGGTGTAATAAGATTGACACCACAATGTGATTAACTGAAATAATGACAGTCCTTTTTTCCCCGAGGACAGTGTGCACAAAGCACTACCCTTATGCCGAAGGGCTGCTGCCTTCCAGTTCCAGTACCAGGCCTGTGAGGCTTACACAGCTACTCTCCTGTCTCTTATGACATTGCTCACATTATCGGTCACATACTGGGACATGTTTGCCTAGAAGGAAGCCCAAGTATGCTGCATTTTCCAAGCAAAATATCAATTAATTCTCTGCTAATTCAACTTATGGGGCAAATAGCAAACAATTAGATATATGGACTAAGAAATGTATGCCTAAGTAAGAGAACAAATATAAGAATCCTACGCTATTGTGGAACTGTATTTTTTGGAGTTTCGTTTACAAATACCCATCTTACAGATGTGTAAGATACAAATCGTTGAAACATATGCTTAGTAACTATATAGTAAGGAGTATGAACAGCTCTTCAACTATGTCTACAAATTTCAGGTACCTATTCTCACTGAGCATGTGCAAATAGCATGGAACAGGACAGCTTTAGCATCTTTCAATAATTAATTGAGAGGAATGATTTGCCTGCCATGTTATATTTATTATTGCTAGAGTGGTAATTGTAAGCTCACTTCATAAACGAAAGCTATTGCAAAAATTGTTTTGCAGGGTCAAATTTTAGTTCTATTCTTTTACCATATCTATGTATATGACTGAGCCCTATCAATATATGACCATATAATCGCCCCCAAAGCATGCCACAGGTCCTGACGAAATCAATGCATCTTTGTGATCAAAGAGCAAACAGTGATATTTATAAAATGTTAAATACTGATCATCGTCAGATATACAAATTATGCACTCAAATGGCGTGTGCTGTGATAATCTGGTCTAAACCCAAGTTCATGAGTTCAGTTGATGTTTAGGGACCTCTTGACTAGAGTTTCCAATTCTGTATGATAATATAACTATATAAGAAATAAATATAATAAGTGAATAAATATTTTTTTAAAGTTTAAACTTGAAAGATGATAAAACATAATCATTTACCCATTATCAAATTAACAATACCAATACACTATGGGCCTGATTACAATCTTGGCGGATGGGATACTCCGTTACAGACCTGATGGATGTCCTGTCTGCCGTATTATAATTTCCATAAAATATAATTGGAGCTTGTAATATGGCGGACAGATACCTGTCACGTTTGTGACGGAGTATCCCATCCGCCAAGATAGTAATCAGGCCCTATGTTTTTTGTCTCCCTTGTATCTTCAGCAGCTTAACAACACATGGATAACCTAACGACCATGTAAAATTGTAACAAATGCCCACACAGTAGCGGAACTAAATGGCGCACATGTTCTAAAATATTTTTCCCAAAAATGTACAAAAGTCAGTTCACCCTTTGCAAAAATGCATCATGATGGTTAATTAGAGATGTAAAATATTTAGCTATTTTATACCTCTGCTTTGTCCTTCTGAGTTACTCCCCTTTAGCAATTGTTGAACTGTATTGGTTTTCTGTAAATGTTGAAATAGCTCCTTCTGTGTTTTATGTGTGTAAGTTCATCTTTGATATTTTACATCTACAACATGTCTAAGTGTGCATAGTAAAACATCAAATCAATATCATAAAAAATTAATTGAAAGTCATAATCTCAATCCAATATGCACCCTTGTTTAGGATTTTATCATTTGTACTAAACTAATGTTTTCACTAGTAACAATAATGGACTTGAGTCAAGTACCGTGCGACGTTATGCAAAAAACATGCGCATCATGTGTATTTTGCATTACTATTCTCCTTGCGCAACAATCTGTAGATAATGATGTTGGTCATCACTAACTTTGGCTTTTGACCACCTCTATGCAAAAGAAACAATTGACCATCAAATCTGGAAGTGTCATGGAAAACATATTACAGGTACCACGCAAATATCACAGCTCTACTCTACAACCAATACAGAGCCCAGAATAGGCAAGACAAACAAAACTCGCACAAAAAACTGTGAGACCTCATAAGCAACTTTAATGAATTAATTGTAAACCATGCAAGGCGTTCTATGTGAGACTATGCTTGCATAATAAAAGGCATGTGTATAACCCTCCCAGTGACCATACAACAAATGGTGTGCATGTATTCTGTAGGAGGGAGTGTATAGCAGTAAGAACAATCAGCAATATGTTAAAAAAACAGTAATGATTAAAAAATGTAACTTGTTCAACAACAGAATGTCATTAGCAGTCATGGTGAGATAATTGTATTCTGAACAACAAAATCCACCTGGGTAAACCAGTGTGAATGCTAGTGAAATCCATGCCAACTGTTGTTGGTGCAAGCCATGAAGGCATAGCATCTCCGAATATAACTATTGTATCATGTGTGTTTAATATCGGAGATTGGCCATTGACTCAGCAGTACAGCTGATATTGCAGTGTGCGTCCACACTCAGAGATAGTATTCCACCAAAGTATTAAGTATTTGACAAAATATTAGGTAACGACTATCCCTTGGTAGGTTGAGTAGAGGGAGACAACACTCAAAAGGACTGGTGGCTGGGTAATAACAGTATCCTTCATGCTGGAGTAATAAAAAGGGAGGTCATCCACCTCTGCCAGTAACAAAGCTTACAATTGACCATGTTGGGGCCAAAAGGTCCTATCCAGAAACATGATTGATCTTGAACCTTTCACCTATGGAAATATAAATGTATGTGGCTACGTGTGTAAATGCTTCATATCCGAAGATACTGTGTCCATCAGTCAATTTTAGACGTTTGGCTCTGATATGCAACCCGATTCCTTTTTTGTTTATTGTCTGACGAATGCAATTGTGGAAGTCTGGATGATTTTTGAAGGATGTTTGCAGTGGAATAACTGGTATGTGGAATTTACAGTAATGGAGAGGATCCCATAGGACTGTCAGTTTCATTTGAATCCTGCAGTTTTGTGGCTTCTGTCTCTTTCTGCATAACTGTGATTTTGCCAAATAACCTAGATCAAGTGGAACAAAAATTGCTCCTGTTTGTAAAGGTCAATTGGTCACCCTTTGCTCACTTATTGGTTTTGATACTCCCTGAAGTGGAAAGAATGCTACCCAAATCCAGTGTCATCTAAAAGATGTTGGGAACCTTCGTAAAGACATGTTTTACGGGCCTTTTCAGAACGACTTTGTATTTTGTCACCCATTGTTGCTACTTCAAGCCCAATGAAGCCAAACAATATTGAATAACCGAGTAAAGGCTGAGATAGTGAAATAGACCGAGAAATAGACAGAGGTACAGAGAGAGAGAGACATTTCACTTTCACATGGTAACTACTGTACCCATACTTAAATAGATATTTTGATAGTGCACCACTTTTAAGTATATCAAAGAAAGTCCAATACTCAATATTGTCTCATTGTTATCTTCACTTTATTCTGCTTTTCTTGCAAGCAATTCATCAAACATCAGCCAACGCGCTTCGTCCTCAACACAGGACTTCTTCAGGGCTTATTTATTTAATTTTTAATTTTTTTATATATCTTTAGATCTTTCGTTTTGGCGATGGCTGCCATTGCGGTGATAAGAGGCGCAGTATTTGTGATGTGATAAGGTAGTATTCCATATGGAGGCAGCATGATGTGGACAGTGAAAGCAGCGACTTGAACAAACATGATGGGAATTGATATATAAAAAAATAAAAAAAATAATAAATAAGCCCTGAAGAAGTCCTGTGTTGAGGACGAAACATGTTGGCTGATGTTTGATGAACTGCTTGCAAGAAAAGCAGAATAAAGTGAAGATAACAATGAGACAATATTGAGTAACTGGACTTTCTTTGATATACTTAAAAGTGGTGCACTATCAAAATATCTATTATCTATAGTTCCTTTCCAAGGATAGCATCTTGGCGACAGGTGTCATGATAAGTGCACACATATGATTATGGAAATTTGATTTATGTTTTTTTCAAGCTGAATATTTGAACAGGGGCTAGGGGCTTTTTTTGTTTTCAACCTGCTGCCAAATTCATTATTAATGTATCCATACTTTAAAACGATTCTTCTCTAAAGTTGTTAAAACTCCCAATGCTTCAATTGGCGAAACTGGTAGAGTGAAACTTTCTTTTCTATGGAATGTTATACATGACTGTTGTTGGCAATTCAGGATTCCATCACAGTATTTTCAAAGCAGCTATTATTCCTATATTATTTCTGTATTATTTCTAGAGAATTATAATGGGCAATACTTTTCCACTTTTCCACAGTGTTAGTTTTTCTGTAGAAGGGCTGCTCTGAGATACCCACTCCATATGTAGGCATGAGTTTTGCTAAATGTGTCACTATATTCCTTTGATACAAACTGTTGACAATCTTGTTGACAAAATGCATGTTTCTGCAGGTCTCTTCAAGGCAGGCAGCTATTCCCTCGATTGAGTACAAAAAGATAAAGGGCCTGATTACGCCCTTGGCGGATGGGATACTCAGTCACAAACTGACGGATTTCCCGCCCACCGTTTTACAAGTTCCTTAGGATAAAATGAAACTTGTAATATGGCGGAAGGGATATCTGTCACGTTTGTGACAGAGTATCCCATCCGCTAAGTTCATAATCAGGCCCATAGTATGAAAGACGTGTTTCCTTCCTAGGGAGAATGAGCTAACTCGCACCTCAGCTTTCCACCCTCTCACCAGAGCGTCAGGAAGGAACTAAAAATATTAATAAAAACTATCCTTCTTTTTATGTTCCAGCATCCCACAATCTGTCTCACCCTGGCATCCACCCCCACATCCTCAATTTCAGTCTCCCTCTGCCTCGTTCCCCAAAAATCATGTACTGATGTACGCTTGGTCCCATGCACATTCTGTTACCTTCTACTCTTGACTCTTAGTTCCTACTCTATAAATTGGTATCCTGCCCCACTTAAAATGAAAATAAATTAATTGATTTATTAAGAATAACATTTTAGATAAAATCTTCTGAATATGTATTTTTTTGTTCCTTAAAAAACTCTTAAAGTGTCAGGATCTATTTGTTGTCAATACCTAAGTGTGTTGCAGCAGCATAATAGATAGATGGCCTACATAAAATGTGTTCCTGCCTTGCTGCATTATTCCAGTGGCTCTTAATGCAAATTGCAGTGATTCTAGAATCCTTAGATGTTATTATAGGCAGATTTCCCAGTGTATTTGTTCTGCTTTGGTGGAAAATGTGATGCTCACTTTAATGTTAACCATTAAGATACTGATGTACCGGGCAGTTAGGCGTAATGTAGCCTATGCTGGTGTACAAACGATTAGTATAACTCCTTATCCCAATACTGTAATTATAATTTTCACCATGGTATAGAATATTTTGAAACGTGTGAGCCCCAGTGGTGAAAATAACACAGTGTTGGAGATAAATGCAACTGACTACATGATGGCACTATGAGAACATGTTTCAAAGAGTTTGACATCTTCTACTTGTAGGCATTGTCCTTTCTTTGCTAGTTTGTTAAATAATTGTGATACCACATTGACCATCAACAAATACCTCTGCATTTATAAATGTAGACTTAGTAAGTGCACAAAATATTGCTTTGAAACCACAGAACTAAACAAAGATACCTGGGTTTTTGCATAGGTCTGAAGCTGGATGTGTGAAAGGCAGTGCAGTTTTTCTTGATTTCTAGTCCCCTCTGCAGGATCACAGGTATTAAGGAATTGTCTCCGCATGTGCAATATAACATTACGGTGATTGTGTGGTGTGCAGCCAACCATTACATTAAGTAACTGGATCAAATAGAGAAGGTACATCAGTTTTTAATTAAGGCGCACATAAATACGACTTTTGAGTCCAGCAGTATAGACTTTCTTTAAACAAGACTGTGTTCTTCTGGGTTTTTTCTCTTCGGCCTTCACATATGGCAAGCATTATTCTTCAAATTGCTGATAATGTCCTTGTTTCATTATAAATAAAGCGGTGCTATTCAATAGGGGCTCTGTTCAGCCGCAGACTGTGGTATAACAGTCTGCACCAGGCGGGTGTTTGGCCTTCTGGCGCTTCATACGCGCTTGAAGGCAGTGTGAAGCCTGTTTGTAACGGCTGCAGTTATGTGCATGAGCTGGTATTGTATGCAAAGGTGGGAATTGTTTTCCTGTAAACATGTGCCTGTTGATAGCAGCAGTGCTTTATTTGTAAATAAAAAGGTGCCGGTGCCCAAAGCCCGCCTCTTAAACACGCGGCTGCTGCAATTAAATGTGCGAACACTGAATACTGAGGCAGCGTAATCCTGAAGCCATTTCGGCCTCTTCAATCCATTTAAAGCCACTCCCTGCTCCTTCAGCTCACCCCTGCAGCGTCCTACTTTCTCTCATTGTAGCGCTTTTTTGTTTTTCTCTTCCTCCGTCTTCCCCATATATGTCTTTTGCTCGCAGCAAATGCTTGAGGCAGAAGACTAAGCGCCGGCCCTCAAAAATAAGTGCCGGTGCTCAGCACCAGAAACAACCAGCACAAATTAAGCACTGGATAGCAGTCAGCCTAGCACTTGGCTGTCAGTATTGTAGCTGGTGCTGTTTGGAAGGAAACACTTTTCAACTTTAAGGTACTGTCATGTGCTCTGAAAAGTGTATTGATTTCATAGATTGTCTCTATAAGCAGGAAAGGGAGCTCAGAGAATTAAGTGCTCGCCACTGACATCTGCTGTGATTAGTGGGTGATGTATTCACATCCCTGCATGTTTTCCTTAGGCTTTCATTTGCCCTCCCCCAAGGTCTGTAAAGAGGGTACCTTTGAAAAGTGCTTAGAATAGATGTGTTACGCAACAATATAAATGAGATACGTTCAGAATATTGTAACATCATGTTTGCTCGCCTAGATTACCTTAATGCAATCCAGTCTGATTCCAGGTTTTAACACATATATGGTGACTAGTTCTGAAATAATAATAATTACCGTAAACTCCATACAAAACTGTAATTTTTTTAACTCCATCAGGATTAGTGAAAATATGTGAAAGTATATTGTATGGAAAGAACTTAGTATGGGGTGAGGCGGATGTCGGTTTCCATCATCGTAAGAGCATTGGGGCGGCCGTTTGGAAAGGCAGTGAACACCTATTCAGCTGTAACCTTGATGACATTCACCATCTTAAGAAGAATGATTTGCACATCATTGCTTTTGTAGTCATGGGAATTTTTGTGAAACCTCTATCATAAAAAAATCGGTGCAAATCTTGCATCTTAAGTTCACTCATTTCTGATCGCCTTCTTGGTATACTGGTCTCTGTTCAATATCATTCTAATATATTTCAGTGCCAAAAACATTTATTGTAGCCTTCCTCCTATAGATCAGGGGGGTCCTTTCTGAAAGGTAGGGATATACGTGCAATCTAGGCTTACTACTACTTTTCAAGCATTCACCTATTTGTGACCCATAAGCAAATCACGCATGTCACAATGTATGAGAGTTTGTGAGGCAAAAATGTACAGTGGTAATGTCTGCCAATATTCGTGACCCTGTATATGTGTGCTGTATGCCAGTTGCAGCTTGCCGAAGTTAGAGGGGGCGGGGCGGTGCAGGGGGGAAGGCTTTTTTAAATAAATTAAAAATAAAAAATAAAAAAATAAACTTACCTCCGCTCCGCTTCTTGCCTCGCCACTGCTCCTCCATCTTGCAGTGCAGGCACAGGCTCCCAGCCTGCCCTTTGGCCAATCCTGGCCCTGCTCAAAGCAGTGTTAGGATTGGCTGGCAGTCCCCAGCCAGGTTGCTCCCAGGCAGACTAGGAGTCTGTGCCTGCTCTCTCCAGCCCGGCAACACAGTGCTGGGCTGGAGAGAGCCTAATGCGCATGTGCGTTTGGACGGTCCGAGACAGCCGGCCAAACATACATGCACACTGAGGGGAGTGCACAGTGCACTCCCCTCACTGCTCATCACCCCATGGTCCTGCCCCTTTCACAATGAAGGGATAGTAAACATAGTTTATAATCCCTTCATTGTGAAAGGTTTGCAGCTTCTGCTGCTGGTGGGGGGGACGCGACACCACTGCTGTATGTCATGTTACATTAATCGATTTTATATAGCACACTTTCACCAATGGTTTCTTAGCGCTCAGGCAAACATTAAACAGAGGATAGAATCGGTAATACAGTTTTTTAAAAGATGTGTTTTTTTCTTTTCTGAATGATATAAAGTCAGGTTCCAAACTTTTAAGCAAGCAAAGAATTCTATCAGGCTGTCACCTGTACTGAAACTGCTTGATAACCCTACGTAGCAGATTGTTTCCTGCACAATGTATTGTATGCATTCAGCTTCTGTTGCCCAGTCTGTCTTGGTGGTAGAACAGAGCTGCTGGGTGGGTGGGTCTTTAACTAGAATGGGAGTTCTAAACAAGACCAGACAGTCTGACCTAAGCCAACCACCTGGTGCCCCTGTGTGCAGGTCCAAGAATGCTAGTTTGGTCACTGTGAGTGAAGTGTGTAACTTGATGTTTAGGGTGAGCATGTGTATGAAACGTTCGCTGCACTTTTAGTTGGCGCCCTTCTGTGCAGAGCAACTGCCCTCCCAGTTTACCTGCGTGTTTTAAGAACATATTTGTTGCCTAGATGTCCTCAGGGTTTGAGTGCCATGTAAACAAGGTCTGTTTGCGAGTTTGGGTATCTGGCTCAAGTATTAGTCTAAATCGTTTTAAATGCTGCCGTCTTGTGAAGTAAAACCAATGTAACTTTTGTGACAGAATCGTAGGTTTAAAAATATTGTAAAGTAAATTAGCATTTAACAGTGTATTTATTTGATTCTATGTTGTGATTTTGTTTTAAACATGAAGCCGTTATTTTTATGAGTTTGCAAAAAGGAATGTTTAATGCATTTCTTGCAGAGTGAGTGCTTGGGCTTGCATTGCTTTCTGAGGAGGGCATGCCTAGGGACAGAAACCCTACCCTTCAGAAATATCCCGCCCTTCAGCAGTGTCCCCACCCTGAACCACGTGCATTTGCATTGAATGCTAAAAGCACCTCAGACAGTAAAATCATTATTTAGGTGTGTGATAGTATGTAATAACATAGTGGGTGGATGTTACTTAAAACCTTTAGGAAAAGGTGAATCAGACAGGAACAAAGGAGAAGAGCCATCAGGTGATAAGCCTTCTGGCATTTTGTAAACACACCATGCATGGTGACGTTGCTAGGTTAGGTCACGTGATTCCAGGAGGGCATGTCACTTTTCATTAGCTGCATATTAAATCTGCAAGTTACTGACTTGAACAAGAAAGCTTAACTATGCAATAAATTATTAGAATTTTATAACAAATCGACTAGTTGTCTGGCAAAATGTCATTGCTGATAAAGCTAAATTTGGGTCCGTTTTTACATTCATACAATTATTTCAAGCACTTGCATAAATTACCAACTCTTTCCTTGATACTAGCTCTGCTGGCAGTGAACATTTATCTATGAGAACAATGACGGAACAGTCTTCAAGTGCCCAGGAAATCGTGTCAATGGAAGGTAGATGCCAACAGGATACCTTCTCCTGGTGCTGGGTCTTTCCTTTATGACCCACCATGGCACCCCGTACCCCAGCACTCCCCCACTATAAGCACATTTAAACGGACCCTGTATGTTGGGCGGTGGCAAATCTTGTCCTGAATATTAGCCCAGGTTAATTCTCTGTCCTTTGTGGATATAAGTGAAGGCGTTTGAGTACAAAGGCATGCAGTATGTTTCACTTAAGAGCAAATCTGTGACCATTGCAACCATAATGATATTGTGATTAGACCTCAGCAAAATCCCTCACTCTAGCTCTCGGAGGTAATGTGTTTAAAATGCAGCAGCTATATTGTGCCTCATCATAATGATATCTTATTTCCTCCCGGACCTCATCTTGTTGCGGGTCCATCACCACATCACCTTCAAGGCCTCCCACCTACCTCAAAAGTAAAGTACAGCCTAGACTCCTGGCCAGACATTGCGTCCCCCCCTCAGAAAGGCATTCGTGGGCATAGATGGAGGTGCTGTGCATTGCAGACTATTTGTTTTCCCATTCCGTATTCCAACTTGTGGAACTACTTATCCAGAGCCCAGAAGGTGAAGTCAGCATTACCTATTGGAGGAAACACACCTCTGAAAACTGAGTTTTTTCTCTTCTTCTATGTCTCTCCTTCGTAAGGTTAGTCCTCACTGGGTGTTTGTGTGCTCTATGGAAATATAAATATAAATATATATATATACGAACGAACACTCTCCAGTTCACAGTATCTTTCACCAGCTTTAGCACAGCCAATAGGTCTGGTCTTGGTAAGGCAGGTGCAGTGGTCATTTTTTCATTGCAAACATTGACCACAAAGGTAGAAAGCGAAGAAAAAGTATCATGCTGGTGCCTAATTGCTTGAGCCATATGTTTGCAGTAAAATATATTCATTAAAAAAACACCTGTCATATATCTATATATACAAAAGTAACGATGCTGCCTATCAGGCAGGTGTACTCTGAAGAGAAATGGAATTCCTTTTTTGTTATAATGTTGTGTCAGAGGAAATTATGATTCTGGTTGGCGCATAAAAGTGAATATTGACTTTGAATTAGTGTTCAACTGCACAGTTCCTAGAACAAGGCACCTAACCTGCTTCTGGAAGGGGGTATTAATTATATTTCAACAGAGTTTGAAACTTATATTACTATTTATAATCATACATTTTAAAATAAAACTACTTTAACTAGCGTCCCTGCACACAACATTACAATTAGCTACAGACGTCTTGACGCTCACAAACAGAAGGTGTTTCTACTTGCTGTGCTGTGCAGTGTTTATCCACGAAGGGCTTAGGTTTCCTACTAGAAAGTGAGTTTTGAAAATGCAGAATTTGGCTGCAGTTGTTAAGGCCTCCTTCTGAATGAAAATGTGAACCCTGCCCACCTGTGTCATATTTGCCTATGGGTGGTGAGTGATCCGTGTCGTGAGCAGAGAATTAAACACTTCCAGGTATCAATGTTGTGGGTGTTCTGGGCCCTTGCCCAGCCATGTTGATTTTGCCTGCAGAGTGGTGTCTCCCCACATTCCTAGAAGAAATCCGAGCCAGTGCCTGGTAGAAACGCACATCCACCTGCAGGGTGGAGCCCCTACCCTCTCTGTCTCGGTTTGTGGGGTTCTAGGGCTTGTATGCAAGGGGTTCAGATCAGTGCTTTAAATGGGCCGGTACTCTCCAGTACTGAGTACCGGCACTTTTTTATTTTGAGAGGGAGAGTACCGGCATATCTCAAGAAAAACGTAATACTTTTAATTTGAGAGTACCGGCACTTCTCAGAAACCTTCTATTTTTCCATTTAAAGCACTGGTACAGATGGAATCGTGTATGCTCTGACACACTTTCACGCTCGTTGCCAGAGAAGGCCCCGCATACTCGTCTCTGAAAGATGGCGGCCCCACCAGGGAGGCCGGATGGGAAAACATTTGGGTTGTGTGTGGGCTCCAGACTGACGCAAGCACGTGTTTCTGTGCACATCTGCTCGACATATTTGCGCGGACTGGTTTTCACTCAGCCGCTCGCCAAGGAGCTGTGAAAATCCACGTGGTGTTTCTGCGTGCGTGTCAAGGGTGGCGACCTATCATCCATGGCAGCGAACGAGGGCAGGTCTTAAAACTTGCATTTTTCCCTGAGTATCACAAAACACACAACCCTCCAAGCGCTGAAACGGCGACATCGGCCGTGCAAGAAACTGTTTGAAAATGTTAGTTTCTTTATTCTTGTGACACAGGCAGCTTGGTTTGTTCAGTTGTTTGGTTAGTAAGATGCTGACCTGCTTTAGCGCGCTTAGAAGCAGCTGCTCCGGACCGCTCACGCGGAGCCCTCCCGAGCAGCAGGGTGGGGGGGGGGTGGGGGGGTGGGGGGGGGGGGGATACGTGCTGTGATAGCAGGTACCAGGTATGCAGTCGGCACGGAAGCCTTTTGACTTTGCGTTACGTCATAACAAATTATTTTGTGCCAGCCTAGAGGTTGGACTACAAGTACAACGTTAAAAAGACCGCCGTGTTAGACCAGAAACGTACGTTACATACCTACCAAGCACCCCATGGTGGCGCCTTCACCCGCAGCACTATGCACGCTAGGATAATTAAACCTATTTTTTAATAAAAATGTTAAAGGCAAAACTAAATATCCGAAAACATAGTGGCCTGTTGTGTGAAAAACCAGGTGTCACGTGCGACATGTGGCCCCTGGACAGGTACAATCAAGAGATAAAACCACGACACAACGTGGGAATGAACACACGACTAAGGAGCATTGCAGGAGGTCGCACAGGCTGGGGAAGGCGTCACAAACATGTTATGAACCGGATAAACATGTATAGGATTCTATACTAGGGGGCACCGAATAAACAAAAGTCAGGGACTTTTTCCTCGTGGATATGAATTTGCTGGGTTTCGCACAAAATCCGCCATGGGGTACCTGATTTCCAGATTTTATTAAAAAACTAAGATTTTTTCCAAGCTGAAATTCGTATACAGCTAGTGCATTCGATGAAAACGGCTTTGCGTACCACACTCGATACTCTGCAATAAAGTCACACCTCAGCAGCCGACTTCTGCAATTAGCCATTTAAAGGGGTGATGGTATTGTTGAGATTAAGTAAACATCAACTTGTGATGGGCTAGGGGTAGAGATTTGTCTGCAGTAGGGAAAAACCATAAGCTACTAAAAAGTAATTGAAACAAGATGAGCTTTGCTTCAGTAGTCACATAAATTCATGCTTACATGACAAATATTGTTCTCAAAGCAACAGTGTCCTCAAGAGGACGCTTGACCTCGAGATGAACCCTCAACGTGTTGCATCTCTGTTTAAGGATTGATGGTTTGATTCCTCAATGCCTCGCAATAAGGCACAAGCATAATACACTTCACATAAATGATGATTTTTGTAGGACCAGTGGGAAGGGATGCTTCCGCGGCTCTGTGGAATGAATTGAAGGTCAACTCAAACCCACAGACAAACATTATAATATAACTGGGATGCACCAAATAAAGGAGGCAGCCCCTTTATTATAAGACTTGTGTACATGTAAGTTGGTTTTCTGTTGAGTACAAGAATGTGAGCAGTGCACTGACAGCAGAGATCTACATCAGCAGAGCTCAGTGGTTAAAAACAGAAAACCTAAAAAAATAATGCCAAGCATTCATTTAAAAAAAACAAAATCAGCCGTGTCTCAGTCAAGACTCTTGGAAACTCTGCCTCACTTCCCTTCACTCCCAAGCCAACAACTGCCCCTTCAATAAGGTGAGGAGATGCAGGAGACTCAACACTACCCTCTGGTGGTGTTGGTAAAACCTTACTGAAAACCTGGAAATTAACTTTTTATAAGTGTAAGGGTTGCATCCCAGAAGATAAGATATGCTTTTGTCACAAGTGCTGAGAACCGCTGCATTACTCCTTCCTGCCTAGCTTGCGTACAAGGCATTTGCGTTAAATGAGGGGGAAGCTTGAGAATTTAACACCACTTCCTGAAACAGTTACATTGGGTAAATTAATAAATAAGTCTCTCCACGCTTGGAACTTGTAGGTTATCAAAACTTTAATGTTTTCAGTTTCTTTATTATTAGTAGTAGTGCTATGTAAGAAAAGCCCCAGTGGTCCCCTAGAAGTTTGCCTAAGCATGATTCTGGCTTTTGTTATGGTCAGATGTTCAGGCCTGCTGTTCCTTCCTTTACAGCCAGTGTTTTGGTCTTGCTCTTTTCATTCACTGCCTTCGGAGCCTACGGTCCTGCTTCTGTGGGATCTAGCACACCTCACCCCATGCAGAGCGGCCAGCTATACAGCTCACCCCAGAATGCTTCTGGCCTGATGCCATGGCTCACGCAGGACTCCATGCTTTTGCCGTCAGTTCTAACGAGCAGTTTAGAGCGGTAGATCCTCTATCCACATTCCTCCCTCACTTCTGCTTTTTTACCTTGGGTCTGGCCTGTCCGCCACCCTCCAGACCAGTGCAAGGGCTTGGGGTCAGTTTGGCGCTGGGGACCCTCCTGTGTCATGGAGTCACATTCTACGGCCAGTGGTTGGTGAGCAGCAGCCATAGCATCAATCTGTGGATGCACATCTGGGGAGCTTAGAGATTCGAAGCGACGGCTTGGAGTCTATGTTTCGAAGCTCACATGGAGGAACTGTGACCATGCCACTAGCAAAATAGTTGGGCAGCTCTACTGGGTTCCCAAGGGGAGGTGGTTGCAGAAAAATGACACCATAAACAAAATGATCTGGTTTAACTGTAGCTAGTATGTTTTCACTGTGTTAGAGAGACCTGTTGTAGTTGGTGGAAGTCACACTTGATGGTTCTAAGACATATGCATCCTGGTAAGGTTGCCCCAGCCACCTTGAAGCCCTCCACATTTAGATAAGTCCATACTACCATCAGGGCTACTGGAATTATGCGATTGTGCAGCTGCGTCGATTTTCGCATAACAATAGATTTGCTGCTTTTGCCACACAATCCGTATAGATTTTAACAAAAAACAATTGTTTCTCCCTTAAACAGTTCAAACGTTACTGAAAATGCAGCGACAGGTGTTGCGCGGTGGCAGGCCCTTTGCAAAGCCAGACTGGTCACCTTTCTGTTGCGTGTTGCTATGGCTAGGTGTAAACTGGAACTAATGAGATGCAACCAGTGCCCATACACTGCTCCGAAGTAAAAAATGGCGAAATAATGAAGTAATATTATTACAAAATGTGCTGCATTATGTCGCATAATTTGGCTTTTCTTGCTGCATAATTTACTCAACCCTGCCACATAATTTAGCCCTCTCCTGACACATAATTCCAGTGCCCCTAGCTACAATGAACGCTTTCCACACGGACTGCTGAAGTCATGAGAAAGAGAACTTCCAATTCGAACTGAGGGTGTCTAGTTGGAGTTTCAGAGATTATATACAGTTAAAATTGATAATCAAACGTTTGGAATACAAAAAAAGGCCCACTAAACATGTCTGGCAAAAAACTGGAAGTACCAGAGTGACCAATGTTATTTCTTTTGAGGTGCTTTGAATGAGGAAGAGGACCAGAGCCTTTACTGTTGCATCTCTTTGCATCACCAACAGTCAATACTAACATTGTGCATGTTCTGTGTTATTGTGTGAAGATAATGTCTAGAAATTATTTTGCAAACTTTGTAAACTATTATCAACATCCTATTTCTCTTGCCTGGATTTTTATTACTCACTTGACATGAAAGTGGAGTCTGTTTACTGCTTTGTAGAAAGTATGTTTTCTGTAGGAAGGGATGATTCCTCCAACCCTGTGCAATCACAGTATTTAGCTGTTGCACTGTGAGATGGCTAGAAGTGTTGCTCCAGGCCTGAAGGCTCTAGAGCATGTGCGATCATGGTGCTGGCCCACCTGCCCATGGGTGCTAGAGCATCCTACCTTGAACACTCACTGACGGTTTCATGGATGGTCTAGGTGGTCAGCTTGTTCGCTGTTTTGGAAACCCTGCTAGTTAGAGCGCCTTCTTCTGTTATCAGCAGCTAGAATGTCCCCGTGTTTTGCAATTGACATCTGCCCCTACTTGACACAAGAACGTGGTACAGGGCCTTGGTCACAAAAACTGTGTCGCGCGACCCCATGATGTTTACCTGTGATTTCTGGAGGCTGCCTGATCATCATTCTCATCCTCTGCCTGGTGCAAAGAGCGCTCACGCTTCATCAGTGGTAGTAAGTGCTATATAAATGCAATTACAATATACCTCCCCCTAGAACAAGTCTTTTTTGCGTTCTTATTATGCACGCAGAACTACATTTCCCATCATGCAAAGAGAAAAGCATGCACGTTCATGCTTGAAGCGCACTAACCTGAGATTTCTGTTACCCATTACAAGTGGGGCCTTAAGTTTGGCGGGACTGGCTGAGTGTGCCAGACAGACACGCCTTTTAACAAGACCAGGGCATTGTGGGCAAGAGCAAAACAGATAGTTCCTCCACTGGCACATTAGCTATTCAACTAACAGAAACTCACAGCTTCTTTTTGCTGTAACAAGTGGACCACATTTCGTTTTTTCGAACCTGGACATATCGCAAGAGCCCGATTTTTTCTATTTTCAAACGCCGAACTCATCTTTTTTTTCCTTTTGGATGTATCATCTGATTTGGTATGTGCATACTGGAAGGAATCGCAGATGTTTACGTTAGCCCGCAGCAGAAGAAAGATAAACAGAAAGAAGCTGTGCTTGGATAGTTCCAGATGTCGCGAGCTCTTGTTGTGTTCCTGCGCAGACTTCCCCTCACCCGCGCTCCCAGCTCTGGTAATTGAGTCAGATAATGCATACCTTGTTCAGCAGATTGATACCATGACTGATAGCGAGCACTGTTTCCTGTTCCACAAACGCATACTTAAAACAGCAATGAATCTGAAGAGAACCAGATGCCCCCGGCAAGCCCAACAATTCCGAAGCCGTAAAAATGTGAAAACCAATCAGGCTGCACAAGTGTTCCCTGATTTGCTTTAAAGGCTTTTGCGCGGGGGATCTGCACCTGACCGAAGGCAGCTTACAATGGGCTTCTGTGTGCTAGGGGAGCGTTGTAAAATTCCATACATTGACCAGTTCGTAAGACTTTCACGTCTGCACCGCGTGCCAACTCGTCTGACGGGATAGGGTAAAAAGGGGGTGGAGGGTTCACGCGCTGCGCGTAATCTGCTAAATAGGATTCCGAAACGGGGGCTTTGGGGAAACCACAGAAACCAATACGCAACAGGCACAATCGAGTGACAGTAATAATGCTGGGATATGCAGTGCCACACACCGTACTTCTAAGCGCTGTAAATAAGATTTGTTACTTTTGCTCAATTTAGTAGTATTCCGTTTCCTGACTTCGGGGGAATACAAGACTGAGCCGGCAGTGTTGGAAATCGAACTTGTCACCGGCCACTTGCCACACGTTTCAGCGGCAATCATTCAACTCACTGAGTTATCCTACTGATTTCTGCCCTATCCTTTAAAGTATTGCATTTTATTTTTATTTTTAAATGTCAGCTCTGTTTTTAGGTGCTCTATTATATTGTTAAAAGTGTTTCCTTTTATGCAGTGATTTAAATTAATTACGCATTATACAATTGCGTTGCATTACCATGTTAGCATAATTTAGCACGTAAGCATCGGAATCTTCTATAACAAAGTGTTTAGCCATGTAAATCTCTCCAATTGTAAGCATCCGTTAGTTGCCCTGAAATTTGTACACGTGTACACACACATTCGACATCATACAGAAAGTAATAGTCACCCTTCCCACAGAGCGTGGCTGTAATTGGTATTTGCAGAGGCAAGGTAGCGACCCCTGCAGGTGCATCCTGAGCCGCTGCCTAGAGTGTCTTTAGCTGTGATTGGTAAAACATTGACATTTAATGTATGATGACGTGCGTCTTTGCATCCTGCCGGCAGATCCTCGAAATGTGACCCCCGTTCCTCTCAGTTTTAAAAGCAGCTGCCCTGTGTGATTAGTACAGCTCTTACGTCGTGTACTGTGTTATTAATGGATAATGGGCGCGCTCTTGTAATTCTGGATGTGTGGACTGCATGGAATGAGGCCGGCCGCATACCGAAGGTCTGGGGGGGACATACATAGAGTCTGCCTTGCAGTACAAGCCCTCTGGCCCGTGTGTGTGAGATCTGGAAGGCAGGAAAAAGTGACTTCTGGTGCGGAGCAGCGTGAGTGCTGAGGCCACTTTCAGATAAATGCTCCCATCAGTGACAGGAGGCGCGTGTTAAAGTCACCCATCACCGACCCCGCCCCGCAGACTTTAAAGTCACGCACAGGTGGCTGAATGTAATCTCAGTTTCTGACAGTTTTACAATCACTCAAGCCCACTGGTTGCCCACTGTCTCTCAACACCCAAGCCTTCGTGTGATCCTCGGCCTTTTTTCCCCTAAACGTAAAGCACTAAACTCACTGTTTACCTTTCTCTGCTAAAGGAGGGAGGGCGGGTGTGGAGTGCAGACGGCTTCAGGGGACAAGCCCCTTGATCCTTGACCACAGACATTGCCCCCCAGGCTCCTAGCATGTTACACGCTGCGTGGCTGTGTACATACACATATGAAAACAAAAGGCTGGCTTGGATACTAGCCACAATAATGCAGAGTGCGTGGAATCATGTGCCGAGGGGAACCACACGGAGCACTTTGTTTAGATATGCAAACATGCCAGACACGCTGCATTTTCAACAAGGATGTTCATACGGATGCCTGCGCATACTCCAAGGCAAGTGTAGCTTTGGTAAATATTCTGCCCATACTTGGTTACCTCATACTTCTGGAAACGATCATTATCCCGCACGCGCACACCTCTTTCAATATACCTATATGACATTCCGAAAGCAGGCCATTTCCACCGCCGCGCTGTCTCGGGCGGTGTTCTTGTTTGCTTTGCTCCGGTTCTTAAAAGCTTGGCCAGGATGTTGTGTTCTGTCGGCGAGAAGCATGTGTCCTTCTCTGTGGTGTCAAAGCTGAGAGAGGCTGCTCGGAGGCTGTAGTGAGACACGGGCCTTCCATGGTGCACAGCGGCACAGGAGGCCACTTATGTTGTCATTGTTGTGACAGGGCTCCGCCATTATGGGAACAATGGCATTTCTCCTGCCTCTAACCGCACACTGAAATGTGGGCGCCATTATTTTGTATGACTCAGAAGAGTATAGGCCGCACAGTCGGAGTACGTCATTTTGTGGGTTTTCGAAACAAATCAAGTGTTTTTCTGGACATTCTACGCTGTGGGATGTGAATTGCACACGGTGTTGTTTGCCTGATTGCATCCGGATTAAGCCAGGACTATCAGTTATTGCTCAGAGCAAACGCACAGACCTTGTTGTGGACATTTACGAATTATTGGTGCCTCTGCAGGCCTTGCACAGTATCAACCACTGTAGGGATGAACAGAATACCATGTATAATGTATAACTGAAGCTTAGATGTACATTGCCAGTTGAAATTCTGCTTCCCATCAAACTGAACACTTTGCTTTTTAGGGTCGAGCCTGCGTTGCATGCGCTCGCGCATGCGTATAGCAGGGAGACTCTTATGTATTTAGAAAAGGGCTCCGAGCCCTGTCAACTTCACGTCAGTGCTTTTTATTGGTTCGTGGGCTTCCCTAATTAAATCGGCTTGCTTTCATTAGTCGAGGCACGCATATGGCATGCCTTTTCCGGTGGCAAGCCCTCCAAGTACAGAAAACATGCGAGGCTCGCTGTTTTCCATCGGGCTCGTGGACTTTTTTTTAAACTAATTTACGAGTCCGATCTCGCTTGGCAGAAGTCGAGCGCTTTACCTACTTGATTTCACTTTTTCGGGTTACATGCATAAATGCACTTTTGCCCGATAGGTGAAAAGTCGGGTTAGGAGTTTACAACGCGATCGGCTCTAACACGAGCAAACGCGAGACCCGATGCATTGTAAATGCTTGTTTATCTATGTGGTGAAACCCTTCCTGAAATTTAGGCATGTCTGAAGGGTACTTAGGTCTGTTTTGTGCGTCGATGCACTGTTTACAGTTTATGGTACCGGTGTAGTGGAAACTCCACACACGCAGCACTGTACCCCCACCAGAACTGTGGAATTATGAGTTAAGCTCCAGGGAAAGGGAAATACTTATGCAGAACTGGATTTTCTGGCCAGAATTCTGCACGGAATTCTGTCTTCCGTGGGGGTTTAGCCAGTGCTTAATTTGTGCTTGTTGTTTCCAGTGCTGAGCACCGGCACTTACTTTTGAGGGCCGGGGCTTACTCTTCTGCTGCGAGCAAAAGACACATATGGGGAAGACGGAGGAAGGGAAAAACGAAAAAGCGTCACAAAGGAAGAAAGTACAAAGCTGCAAGAGTGAGCTAAAGGGGCAGCGAGTGGCTTTATATGGATTGAAGAGGCCGGAGATGGCTTCAGGATTACGCTGCCTTTGTATTCCGTGTTCACACATTTAACTGCAGCAGCCGCGTGTTTAAGAGGAGGGCTTTGTGCACCGGAACCTTTTTATTTACAAATTAAGCACCGGGTTTAGCTCACACATCTATTTCTTGCTAGGAGCAGCTAGTAACCATGTGCGGGCAGAGTAGTGCGAGGCAGGTGGTTGAGGGGAAAGTTGGGAGGGAGGATGAGGGAAGTGAAGGATGCACCAAGGGAGCATTGCACGCTATTGGGGTGTGTCGGGGGCGGCCGTGAGCCAAGGCTGAGGTGCTCTTGCAGCACAACAAAAAGTGTATTCACAGCTGTATTTTGCAGATGATAACATAGGATCTGGCGTTTGAAAACTGGAGAAATCCCTGTGCAAATACCCCACGCCAGTCATCATCGGGTGGGTGATAGCCTACCCACGGATACTGCTCCACGTGAGTTGTAATAGGGCTTTACTCAGGCATTTTTTAGCACTAAGTCAAGTGTGTAAACTGGGTATGTAAAAGCATTGGTAACATTTACGAATAGACTCCAAGTTAAAACTTACTTTGTGAAAGTGCTTTATTTGAGCCAGTGGTTTCCGGTGCGGGGCACCAGCACTTATTTTTCTGCCTCAAGCATTTATCGTGAGCAAAAGTCTGAGTTGAGAAAGATGAAGAGAAAGACAAAGTAGCATCATAGAGGGAGAAAGCAAGAGTAAGGTGAAGGGGCGTGGAGTAGCTATAAATGGATTAAAGAAGCCCGAGATAGCTGTAGGATTCAGCTGCCTCAGTATTCTGTGCTCACACATTTAATTGCAGCAGCTGCGTGTTTCAGAGGAGAGCTTTGGGCACAAGCACATTTTTATTTACAAATTAAGCTCTGCTTTGTGGACATTTGTTATCTTCCCAGCAGTCTAGCCTCCTACTTTCCTGGGTTTATCCATGTTCCACCCCATAATCCTAATTTTTCGACATTGGAAAACTTGTCAGTCTGGTGGATTTTTGGAGAATCTGTATTGGATTTAGGTTTGGAAAATTCCTCAAAACTTTATTAAATGAATTTTGTCGATACACAAGGTTTAGTAAACCAGGACCAATTAACCCTGCAACTTTTTCAGATGTTTATCACGCTGATCCCTTTGAACAGGTATAATACACCGGTCAGTGGCTCAATGCTGATCTGGTATGTATGACTGTATGCAATAAGGTGATCAACAAGTGAGTAGGGTTTACTTGGTCCTTTAACTGTAAGGGAAAATAGGAATGTATCAAAAGTTTTATGGTATCGTAACGTTTTCTTTTTGTGTGGTAATTGCAATTATTTTAATTAATTACACAATAAAGTATAAACTAGAAATAAACAATGACCACTTTTTTTCTAGTGCATGTTATATTCTTAAGTGCACACATCTTTTGTCTGTCACAGAAGAATTGTACTTTTTATGCAGAGAAGATTTTTTTATGTACCTGAGCATCATCGATGGTTCCTAAACCTGAGGTATATTTTATGAGCAAAAAGTTATTTCAGTACTAAATGTTTGCAGAGAGATGTTTTTTAATCGACAGGGACAATGGGCATACCCTGCACTGCTTAGTTATAGCAAAGGCTTTCTCCCTTAACATTGATTTACCTAAATGGATCACTTTATATCTCTCTGGACATGCGTGTGTTTTTTAATGCATTTAATCTGTTTACGTACGTACATAATATAGTTACAGGGGCTTTCAGACAGCCCTCTTCCGCCATTTCCATTGGTCTGTTATTGTGTAATTTACATACTGTACAATACAGTATTCTATGTCAGTGACTGGCTAACTTCACTGTGAGTGATGGCATTCTGCCCTTTCACAAGGAGAAAATCCACACTCTAAGTAGTTCCCTTAAGTGCCAGGAACTACTATGGCAATATGTGCATTTTGAGAGTGAAAGCATGTTTTTGTCTTTTGCCAGTATTCTTTTGAGTTGATGAGGTCCTGGCAGCTTCACCAACAACAACATTTAGCAAAATCCATAACAAAACATGCATTGACAAAGTCAAAAGGTAGAGGCCAACATCAAAACCAATCCACTTTGCCAATGCTTGTTTGTTAGACGACCTGTTCTAGAGCGCTGTTTTTTTAGCCAGCAGATCTCGAATCCAGGTGCCTCAAGCCCACATAAAGGCTCCATTTGTCATCCCAAACCCCCACATTGTCTCTATAACGGACTGCGTTTTAATTGAGTGGCATTTTGAAAACATGCTGCATTTACTTTGTAATTACACGTGGGTTACTGATGTTTAAAGTGTGAAAGGATCGGTCCACCCTGCTGGGATTCAAATATGGCATTTGCAATTTAGATGCCGATCTGCGCAGCAATTATGCAACTGACGCCACAATACCAGTGATCAGCACATTGCACACGTGATGTCCATCTATTTGGGTGTGATGTGTGGGCTGCGAGGGACCGGCAACATTTCTATTAACTTATGTCCTTTCGAATTTGTGTCGGCAACCACTGGTTTCCGAGTTTTAATTGCTGTTGCGTCATGGCTAAATGTGCAGAAATAGTGAGTCACTAGGCATTAAGTCCACCATCGCCAAGGGTTAGGGAGACATATACCAGAAAGAAAGTCTGCATCTTGGCGAGGAGATTCTCCTGCTGGAGCAGGGTATCTTTGGCCAGCAACCCCATCAGGGGATGAGATTGTGAGGCCCTGTTTGTGCAAATGGCTTTTATTGAGGTTCAGTAGGCCTTCTTGAGGAAAGCCTCAGAAAGAGATCACAATCCCATGTAGGGTGGGTTCCCACGTGAACACTGCTGTTTGTAGAATGCAGTCACAATACAATAAAATATGACCTAGCACTTGTTTCCCTGTCACCTGTTTTTCCCTGTCACCTATTCGGCATGGTGTTTACAGGGCTAGGGGTCTGGAAACTGACGTGGAAAGCTGACAAGACCACAACAGGCATCCAATAGGACTCTTCTCACTCTTGCTGCGCGTTTCTAAAATGCACTGAATACTGCACATTTTTCCAAGCTCTCTACAGTAACTGAGAAAAGACATGTAGCACTTTATAATATTGAAATAAATGAGTAATTGAATGACAATGACATTCAAAGCATGCAGTTGTGTTTTTAGTTGGTCGGGCTGCAGAGGTTTCTAAATTTAGACAGTAGGATGGTCTGGAGGTGTGTGGGGCGGTGTAGATGTCTCTCTGGGCGAAAGACATTAGATCACCCTCACAGTGGTTTCTGATGATGTCATAAGTAGTTCACGAAATACAGACAACTAACTAACTGACTATGCCATTGAGGATGCACAAATGCCATGCAGCATTTCAGCAATACCATGCACAGTTAGGATTTTGAATGTGTGTCCTGTTAGTGCCAATTCAATTGAGAATGGCATACAATAGGATGGGGGCCTCCATGCTTTCAGTGCTTGTCAAGATGATGTGTTGAGGTTCGGTAGAAACGTTGTGATCTGATTTCCTGACATTTGTGGGGACAGATGCACATTTGGGTTTAACATGCCGCAGCGGGTGCTGGAAATGTGGAGTTCAGGTGATGCTCCACAAATGCAACACTTTCACCTTGAAGACCGCTGTGATACAGCTCGCACAGGGCTTTGTGATTATAAAGCACTTGTTCCTAGTAGCACATTCATTTCTACCCACAAAGTCACATTTTGTGTGGACGTTCTGCTATATGTTTTGTAGTACTTCACGGTGGTGTGCAAACCAAAGTGCATACCAAATGAATCCTGTCATTTCAATTGTTCACACTTGAAGCTCTTGAAATGTTATCTTAAGGAGGCTAAGTGCAGGCACCATAGGGGTGGTAAATGACACACAACAGAAGCTACTGGTGCTGACAGGACCCAATATGTATGCTGCAAATCCAAGAGCTGGAAAAGATGTGTAGAGATTACTGGAAGTGATTCTGTACAAAGGTGTTACCATATCAATGAACGACCGCAAAGCAACCCCGATTGGCTGAATGTTACCGTTATTCAGTTCGATTCACAAAACTTTCTGAGCCGTTGTGTCTTATTCTTAGATTTCCAGGAGTGGGTCCTCTGTGATGATTCACTCAGAGCAAAATGGCAATTGGAAATTTACACTTGGGAAATAATGACAATGAATAGCTTTCTGCTGTGCAGAGGATATACGTACCCTGTCCAGACCATATCACATTCAGGTTTTCTTTCTAATATATATTCAAACAGCGCAGCAGTCACACCTGGCTGGTTAAGTTTGGATTTGGAGCAAGAAGGCCCACATGTCGCTAGCCCTGGGAAGGAAGCCTGGGGCCACACAGAAGCCTCTAGGTCACTGGGTGTGGACAGGGATACACAACCCCATCAGTGGGTGGAAATTGGCCGCTTGGAAGTAGCTGTCAAACATTTTCCATTGTAGAACTGGGTGGCATCCTCACCACTTGATTTCAACAAGGCATGGTGGGGATGACGAATGGTGGAGTGGGGGCAGCTTTCTAGGGTCCATCTCCCCATTCCTGGTAGGGATCCCACATGGACCAGCATGTTCGGACGTATAATAATGTACCAGACTTTTGCATATATCTCTAAATATGTTGATGCCTCCTGGTGGGCACAGTGAAGGGATTATCACTAGAGTCCGGCTGGTATATTCTTAAATATGCAATTTGAGGGCCGGCCCTTGGTTTTTCAGCCAGCTGCAGGTCTACTGCTGGAGCCAGAAGGAGCTTAAGTGGTGGTTGTTGCTATACTAAATCACTCAAGGAACAAATTGTTTTACAAGAGAAGTCCTGACAGGGAGGAGATCTCAGTGGAGACAGCAAGTAATTATTGCCATTTCACATGCAGTTCTGCTGTCGCCTTTGCGTCTGCATTTCATTACATGGGCAGAACTGGAGCCTGAATTGTATTGCAAATTCTAGCTGGCTTACCTATCATGGCAAGTTCAAACCAAACACCCTCTCTTCCAGATCAAAGTAATGCAAATGAGTCAGTGATTGAGAATTAGCATAGCACAGGTTATGGCCTAAACTAGTGCGATCTCCTGGGCAACGGCCTCGGTAGAGAAGGGAGGAGAGCGCCTTTAAAGTTAATAACTTCTTTAAAAATGTCTCAATCAGGATAGTAATTATCTTTGTATTAAGAGCAGAAGGAAGTCCAATACAATCAAATTTAGAACCAAGAGTGCACTGACCTTACTAGGAAAAGCGGATTGGGGCTTTACCTATGAAAGTTGTGCAACTCCTGATGCCGAAATAGTGCACCTGGGAAATCGTGGTATTACTACACACTTAATAGGATCCGGGGACCGCCAGCAAGCCCTCACCCCAACACCAGCTATACGCCGACCGACAAGTCTTTTTGTTGGAAGAAGTTTTATTCAATATTTATGATAATTTTTCACACATACGTATAACATAAATCGCTTCAATCAAATTTCTGCCATATTTACAGAAACCATAAATCACATCCTTGAGATAAACTTCAGTAACCATAAATCATTTACTTATGACAGGATCCCTTCCTGTCCTGAACCACCGTTGGACCACACAAGTGAACCATACATCACCTGTATCCCTAGGAGGGGCGGTTGTCCTGACTACACTGTTCCTTGACCACCCGCTCAGGGTTCCGCCCCCCCTCCAAACACCAAGCTGCCAAGGGGTGTAACGGGGCGGCCAGGAGCGCGAGCCCCATGGCCCCTCCAGCGATCTGGGCTACCTTCCCCCTTAATCTGGTGCGTACATCTGCAAGTTGGCTCAGGACTACAGGATCCCATCCCTGGTGTTCTCCCGGGGCCCCAGCCTTGGGGAACCCTCTGGTGCTTCAGGTTACTTTAATACCTCACTTCCCGCTACATACCTTCCTCACAACCTATTTTTAAGGAGAGGGTGGGTGGGCCAACTGCGTGCCGTCCTCCTGTTCCGCTGCCGCGCACCAAGAAAGAAAAGGCCGAGCCTTGTTGGGGGAGGGGTGCTTATGTAGCCCCCCACCAGTACGCGGCGGCGGAAACCGGCCGGCGTCAAAACGCAGCCTCAACGGTCCAGATCCTCTGGACTTCCGCCCCCCACCTCACGCGAGGCCCGGGGGCGGAAGTCAAAGGCCAGCCCAACGCACAACTAGTGCATAGAGGTTACTGGCTTCGGTGGCCCCGTCTCCTAACGGGCCACCCCCCCCCCCCCCCCCCCCCATCTTGGGGGGCACTTTTCCCAAGTTGGCCCTTTGGAATGAGGAATTACTGGAGGAATTGATTTCTCCACACTCTTACATTTCTTTATCCTATATTTTATGGCACTTTCCATAGATAGAGTCCACCAGATTTTACCTGAAACACATGTTCCCCGAAATCCCCGCGGGTGTGCAATCCCAGCTCACCCTGGAATCCCCGTTCAGTTGGTAATTGCTGACTTAAATGGGATTTCCTCGAAGACTGAAATATTTATTGTTGGACAATGCAAGCAGGAGACTCCTATGGAGTTTTAGAATCAGAGTCCCTGAGCAGTGTTGTGTGTCCATTATCTCTTGTGAAAATCCAACATAACTTACTGAACATTATTGCTTCCATAATGAAATATGGTTTAATAGTAATGCATTGTATATAATAAAAACTAAATCAGAGCTGTAGAAGGCACCAAAGCCTTGGTGACATTGTATGTACTGCTGTTTAGAGGGACAGATTTGTGAGTTAGAGCATCTTTCACTGTATACTAGTGCCTTTATTATCCTCACTGTGGAAGGAGGCAGAATAGCCTACTGAACTGAAGTTTACTGCTGACACCTGCCCTGGCCTGCAGCTGACCAGCTGGAACACTGGCAGGGGCACCTGATCCTTCAGGGTCGTTATATTGAGTACCATTACCTTGGGTTATCTTGACATGCTTTTTAATACAACTCTGAAAGAAACCAAAACTGTGGCATGAAGCGCTATATAAATCCTAGTTATTATTTTTCAGGGATTTTTGTATGTATTAACTATAGCCCTTTGTTAGGAAGTTATATAAATCCTAGTTATTATTTTTCAGGGATTTTTGTATGTATTAACTATAGCCCTTTGTTAGGAAGTTATATAAATCCTAGTTATTATTTTTCATGGATTTTTGTATGTATTAACTATAGTCCTTTGTTAGGAAGTTGTCTTTCCAGCATGCACAAAATTTAAATAAGTGGTCTACCACTCTATGCCTGCTGTTGTTCTTAGAGGCTAATTACGCACTACTTCTTCCACCACATATTCCCTGTTGCAGGAGGCATCTCCTTTTAAGAAGGGCAGCTTCCTGCTGCCTGCCCCACCCTTTGATGGCCTCTTCATTTTCGCCAGGTGATGGAGATTAGAAGGTATGGTGAAGGAGAGCGCAGCCATATTAGTAAGGATGCTCCTATTCGTGAACATTCCTGTCAGGGAGGTAGGTGGGAGAGTACAAAAGCTTCTTTGTAGGCGGGAGCCACTTGTGGACAAACGTGTCATTTTCAAACCGGATGCACAGTAACTCTAGCGAAGGTTGGCCTTATTTTCAGGGATTGGGGAGCAGTGCTTAATTTGTGCTTGTTGTTTCCGGTGCAGAGCACCAGCATTTATTTTTGAGGGCCGGCGCTTAGTTTTTTTTCCCTCAAGCATTTACTGCCAGCAAAAGACACTTATGGAAAAGAGGGAGGAAGAGAAAAACGCAAAGGTGTCACAATGGGAGAAAGCAGAAAGCTGCAGGAGTGAGCTAAATGGGCAGGGAGTGGCTGTAAATGGATTGAAGAGGACCGAGATGGCTTCAGGATTACATTGCCTCAGTATTCCCTGTTCCCATATTTAGTTGCAGCAGCTGCGTGTTTCAGAGGAGAGCTGTGGGCACCGGCACCTTTTTATTGACAAATTAAGCACTGTGGGGGAGTACTCCCGCAACTTTAGATGTCTCAAATAGAGACCTTTATATGAGGCTCCTTACATCTGAAGATTGCCATGTTTGTTGCATAGTTTCCTGATTCAGAGTATTGGCAGGGATCCTTATGTGTGATTGTTGTCCAGAAAACATCTGAAACCTCGCTCATCGTGTCAGCAGAGAAAGACTACTTGATATTTGTCCCTCGAACCAGGCGTCTCGGTTAAAGGGTCTGTGGCTGCTTTGGTCTGGAAAAGACATGCGGAGGAGGCGTGTGCGCTAGCAGCCGGCTGCATCGCTTTATGGAAAGCAATCCGACGTTTCATCGGCCCTGATAAAGTGAGTCAAACACGAGTCCGATATACACTTGTACGACAAGCAGATGTGGATAGGAGGGCGGATGAGCAGGCCTGTGCTAAAGATAACGATGAGGTAAGTGCTCCAGACCGGAGGTCACACTGCAGGGGGATGCCTGAGGACTGAGGTATGTGCAGTGACTGCATAGGCAGACTATGTAAAAAGAACAGCAAACCTTTGATATGATATGATACCGTGGTGGGTCACATATCCGATTACTCAATTAGTGCCGTATTTTTGGAGCCTGCCAATGTATTTTAAACAGCACATCTTTCATTTAGGTGGTTGTGTCGTTGATGTCTTTTAGACTACACACCGCATGGTCCAAAATTCCTGCTTGAACAAGTTTTTATCTCTTTTTTTCTGTACTCGTCTGGATTTTCCTAGAGCTAATTCCCAGGCCCTCTAAGGTGCAGAATGAGGCCTGAGGTGCACATTGCAGATAATATTTGTTATTTACAAACGACTGCAGATTTCCCCGTCCCTGTGCCTACCACTGTGTGCAAAGAGTTTTCTCTTGCAGTGATCTTTGGGGTTCTCTGGGGGAAAGGCATCAGCCATATGTTGTACACATGCCTTTTAAGAACATCAAATTGACATTTATTTTCGATGTTCTGTTAATGTATCTGTGATCCAGACTTTATTTGCCAAGTTAGTGTCTAAGCCACATAGAAAACCTCACATTACCAGCCATCATCTCATCACCACGATACTGACATTTCAATCTAACTTATTTACCTCTGTGTGTACCATTGTGTGCCTGTCTATCCTAGTTTTCGAGTGCTATTTGTCACACTAGCCCTTTTTCTGGTTTTCTCTATTGATCTGTTTCTGTAAGTGTCTTCCCTTAATGATTTTCTGTATATCTTGTTTCCCCATGTCTATTTTTGCCAGGGCTGAACAGGATTTTTATCTCATTGGGCTTTTTTCCATGGCAGACGAGAGCAATTAAAGGCTATTTTAGGTCGCGCCTTGTGAGGCCTTTTGTTACCTTTTGTTACCTTACAGGGGGCTTAGAGGCCACCCATTGCCTACTATTGTTTGACTTAATTTTCATTCTCATTTTCTTATTCATCAGCTTCCCTGGGCATCCTTCCTCTTCAAGTGTTTGTCCATCTTCTGGAGGATGGATGCGTTATTGTGGCCTTCCACTTCTCACTGTTTTAAGACGCTCTTTTAAAATTTTTGACTAAGCTCTCTATGAGAGTGAGTGCGCTTTTCAGCTGTCTCCCTTGTGTACTTCTCCCCTAATCATGTTCCTTCTCCAGTCCCTCCTGCCCAATCTCCCTACATTGTCCCTGTGCTTTCCCTAAACACCATAAGACTCCATTGTCCATGTGATTCCACAATCCTTCCTTTCTATCCTCTGTTCTCCATATGCTTGTCCCCAACCCTTCCCACACACCCTCCTTTTTCCGTCTGCTTGCCCCTAGCCCCTCCTGTCTGTCCTCCATCGTCCGTCTGCTTGCCCCCAGCTCCTCTCAACCACATTCCTTTTCCGTGTGGTTCCTCACCCCTCCTGCATGCCCTCTGTTGTCCATGTGCTTGCTCCCAGTCCATCATGTCCAGCCTCCACTGTCTATGTGGCTGCCCTAGCCCCTTCCAACCACAGTCTGTTGTCTGTCTGCTTGCCCCAGCCCCTTCCAATCACCCTCCATTGTGCATCTGCTTGACCCCAGTTCTTGCCATCCACCCTGTATTGTTCACATGATCATCCCACTTCACCTGCCCACTCAGTTGTCCATCTGGTTGCCCTTGCCCTGCCTACCCACCCTCCGTGTCCTTTTAGTTGATTTCACCATCCTGTCCACTCCGTTGTCCATCTGGTTTCCCTCACCCTCTCTCCCACTCTTCATTGTCCCTGTGGTTGCCCTTCCCTCCCGTCCACTCTCCATTTTCCATATGGTTGCCCCACCCTTCTGCCCACTATCCATTGTCTGTTTGGGTCTCTCCACCCTCCTGTCCACTCTCCATTGTTCGTGAGGTTGCCCTTGCACTCCTGCCCAATCTCCATTGTCCGTGTGATTGTTACTCCCTCCGTTTCTTTGTGGTTACCCTTGCCCTCCCTGTCCTTCCCTATTTCCCATCAGCCCCTTCCAGCCACCCTCCACTGTCCATCTGCTTGCCCCTAGGCCCTCCTACTCACCGTCCATTGTGTGTGTGGTTGGCCCGCCTAACCTGCACACTGCATGTTTTACTTGAGATGGTCGCTGTCCATTTGTCCTGTAGCCACCTGTGCTTGCCAGCCCACTCCCTCTGTTGTCTGTGTGGTTGCCTTCATCCTGCCCGAACATCATCTGCTATCTGCATGGTTGCCTCTGCCTCTCCTTCCCAGCTGTTCGTTTTCTGTGTGCTTGCTCCCAGTCCCTCCTGATCACTCTCCATTTTCTGTGTGCTTGCCTCCAGCCCATTCCTACCATCCTCTGTTGCCTCTCTGTTTGCCCCCAGCCCCTCGCAACATCCTCCATTGTCTGTCTGCTGGCCCTCCAGCCCATCCCAATTTCCATCCTTTCTCTGTCTACTGCCTTAGGACCTCACCCCCACTCTCTGTTTTCCATGTAGTTGCTCTCATCCCTCCCACTTACTTTCCATTTTCTGTGTGGTTGCCCCAGGGCCTTTCCGCCCACTCTGTTCTCTTTGTGGTTTCCCAGCCCCTCCCCTCCTCCATTGTGTGTGTTTACCTCAGCCCCTCTCTCCCACTCTCTGTTGTTCTTCTGGCTGCCACAGCCCCTCCTGCACACCCTCTTTTTTCTGTGTGCTTGACCCCAGCACCTCTTGACCACTCTTTGTTTTCTGATTGCTTGCTCTCAGCTCTCTCGGCCACCCTCAGTTGTTTGACTGCTTACTGTAGCCACTACCATCCACACACCATCCTTAGTCCTTTTGATTGCCCCCATCCCCTTTCGACCACCCTCCATTGTCCAACTTCTTGCCGGCCTCTCCTGCGTCCCCCATTGTGTGTGTGGTTGACCTGGCCCCCCCATCTATGTTGTCCGTGTGGTTGCCCCAGTCCTTAATGCCCACCCTCTGCAGCCTTGTGGTTTGTCTCACCCCTTCCCACCCACCTTCCATTACCTTGTTGGTGCCTTCAGCCTCTAGGTCACAGTGCGTGACCAAGCGTGTCCCGTTCACCGTCTATCCCCTCTCACCTGCCTTCCATGTTGCCTTGGGAGCACATAGCCAAAAAAATAATAAGTCATGGCCAGCGCTAATGAGCTTTTAAAAAAAATAAAAAATACCCAAAAGTATTATCTTTTTTATTAATTTTGCTATGCTGCACAGCAACCACACTGCTGTATAGCATGGCTACAAAACATTGCCAAAGGCAATAGCTCTTATAGGCAAAAGACTTATTGGGTTTCCCAATGCTTATTTGAAGGCTCACGGCTGCCTTTGGCACCTGTGTCATTTGCTCTAGCTACCCAGGGCTCATTGCAGCATGGACAACTAGGAGTGAAAGAGAGCGGTGAGGGAAAGAGAGTGGAAGGAGAGAAAGAGAGGTGATGGAAATAAATCAGAAGGAGGGAGAAGAGGGGAGAGAGAGAAAAAAGAATATAGAGGAAGAGAAAGAAGTGGGCGGTTTAAATGTTTTTGCCAGAGCTGCTTTTATTTTCTAAACCACCGCTGATTTTCTTTGTATTTTGGATCTTCTTGTGTATGCAGAAGTTGTAATGATGATTACAGACCTGTCAACTCACACTATGCCACCATGTGATACACAATATCAGCTCCTATCACGCAGTCACCCGATGTGGAGCTGCTATCACATGGTAGCAGGGAAAATGAGCTAAGTATCACTCGTTTTTGGAGGCTTTGAATTGCCGACATCTATTAATGGTTGTGAAAACACCCCAGTACATTTTCAAGTAGCCTCAAAAAGCTTTTTTCTCTTTTTTTTTTGGAGTAGGGAGTTTTTGGGGTCAGGGTGGAGGCAAAAGTGTTGCTTAGGTACTTCTCAGCACCAGGCCCTGCCCTCTACAAGGCCCTATCCCTCCTCACACTGTGAGATTTGTATTCAAGTTTGTAGGTCTGTGATTATACTGATTTCTGTAACACCCTAACCAACCTTTTTTTCTAATCTACTTTACCTGATTTAATAACCTGAATTACATTTATTGGTTGCTTAAACCAGCCTACCGACAGCCTTTTATGGTGATTTTTCTAAAAACGTATTTTTCAGCATTTATGGTGCTAACACAATTGTGACCACCTCGCAGCTTTACTTTCCACTATTGTAGATGCTCCTACTTAAGAAGATTTGATTATCACCATTAAATGCTGTGGCTAGTTTCGTGTCCCCCACAGCTATGCTCTGATATATGGTTGAGCACACCGTTTTACAAGTTATGGTCCAAGACCTAATGTCTGTAGTGCAAAAGCAGAAATCCTTACTTATTCTATCTTTTTTTTCTGGCATTGTTAGTTATTAACTGCCAACACTTACACATTTTGGAGAAAAGTATTAGTGTTAACTTTGTTTCTACTGATTTTCATTTCAGAAGGTAAGTAATTTATTCACTGGCAGACTGGACCAAATCTGGCTAAAGTGTGGCTCTTGGGCACGAATGCCATGGCAAGGACTCAGAGTCAGTTTTCCAGTAGTATGCTTTTTTGGTGGTGCGTATGAGTTGGTGGTGATTGCGAATGGAGGTTTTGAGGGTGGAGAAGTTGGTGGTTGAGGGTTCCTGTCACCAAGCTTTCTCTGCTTTGTGGCATTTATGCTTGGAGTCTTGGAGTTCAGTGGATGTACCAGGGGGCATTCTTGATGTTGTGGGTGGTGATGTTTCTTCTGAGGGGGGCGAGTGAGTCTGCACAGGTTGTGATCCATTGTGTGAGGTTGAGAGCAGCAATGTTGGGGTCGTTGGTGTGGGGGGGGTTCTGCGTAAGTTGGGAGTTCAGGTGTTCTATGGGGATCTTGTCCCACATGCGGGAGGGTGTGGTCTGTTGGTGGTGGTGTGTGGGAGGTTTGGAGAAGGAGAAGTGGACACAGTGGTGGTCAGTCCAGTGGAGTTCGGTGGTGTGAGTGTAGGTTATGTGGTTGCTCAAGGTGAAGATTGTGTCTAGTGTGTGTCCTGCTCAGAGGGTGGTTCAAGAATGGGAACTTTGGAGGACAAGTGGGTGGGAATTGCTTACTTTCGCTGCTGTGTCAGTCCATCTCTTGAAAAGTAAGTGGTGTGCAAGGTGAAGAATCAGTACATTAGAGGATCCAACTGTCTGGACATTGATGTGGCTTGGATTTGTCTAGAAAGGTATAACTTGGATGGTCTGGCCGATTGTAGGTATCAAAGCTGTTTTCCATGTAGGTGGGAGAGTTCTTCACTGGGGTGTCAACGTGGACCATTGCTTCTTACAGTGCAATGCAGCACTCTGGGAAAGATATTGAACTGTGCATTTTAAACATGCAGTGCTACAACTGTACTTAATGACAGCAATGAACTAGCACAGCACAACTTAGTATCAGTAAATCATGTTGATGAATTATGGCTCCAACAAGCAGAGCCAGGTGCTCTACTAATTACTCCAATTAGCTGAGTCATACATTAGGTACTTTTGACATTTAAACCTCAGTGTAAAGATATTACTTTTTAAATCCTGGGAATACCTGACTCTAATCTAATTGTTGTAGTTGCCTGGGTGGGGCCCAGAGTGATTATATCTCCAAATTCATTTAGATCACAGGAATAATGTTCCAAGAACTGCATAATAAACATATCATCTCACTTTCGCTAGTTCAAACACAAATACAGACTGTATTGGCGCATTGCACTAAAAAGATGTTTGAGTAAAAAAAAAAAAAGATTTCTGTGTATTTTTTAAAATGTTTGGTAGTATTTGGTTCAAATAAAAACGTCATATCCAGTGCTAGCTTTCAAAGTGTCAGGAAATAGTATGCATTTCTTTTGTTCATCTTTTGTGTTAGAGGTTGTCCACGAAAAGAGATTGTCTATGGGACCAAGCACAGTTTTCGCATATCAAGTATAATGACTTTGATAAATGTTGAAACACATGAACATTAAGCCATTACAGTAGAGCAGAGGTTTTCAAACTGGGGTGCAGGACCCCCTCAAGGGCCTCCAGTGATCCCAGGGTTGGGGGGGGGCGCAAGGCTCTGTCCAAAAGAAGCATTACACAGAAAACAGTGTTTTTAAAAAAAGAAGAAACATGTTACTGCATTTTTAAAAAGTTAACAGTACTTAACTTCAATGTTTAAATACGTCTGGACATATTTAAACATTGCCATCTTTATAAAATAATTGTGAACAATTCTGAGGTGCGGCCCAATTAATTTTATTTTTCAACTGGGGGCGCGGTATAAAAAAGTTTGGAGACTGCGGTAGAGTAAGAGACAACTGTGTGTGTGTACATGCCATTGATTACCCTGTTTAACGTGTAATAAGTGATATCATATATTAGGTCATAAGTAGTGCATATCAGAGAAAAGAGCAATGGTTAGTTTACCTAAGCACAGCTGGCGATTTCTGTATTTTTTAGCTTTTGATTTGTAACCATAATTGCAATGTAACTGTGCTTTTTCACTGAATTCCAGATATTCTTTAAAATGTATATTAAGGTCTAACAAGCAAAACTAACCATCATTTTACTGTAACCTTAGTGTTTTTCAGTTAGTAACTAGGTTTTCTGATCATATATCCCTTCTAGCTGATCCAACCATCTAGTCCAGTGGTTTCCAACCTTTTGACTACTGTGGACCCCCCTTTATCAATGCTGGAACTCTGGGACCCCCACTGAATCATTATTGGGCCCAAGGACCCCCCCCCCAATGTGTAATCACTAAAAGCTGGGGACCTAATCTGTTAATATTACTGAATTTTCGAAGCCTCCCTCCCCCGAGGAGGCTTTGCGGACCCCAGGGTTCCCTGGACCACAGGTTGGAAACCACTGTTATTATTGATCAACCCTCACAGCAGGGGGTGTTCAGGGGACTGTCTTATGGCTAGGTTCTGCACCCATCTCTCTACTGATAGCCTATCCTAGCTACACAGGGTCTTTGCAATGATTTTAGGTGCTTGTTCATAGCAGCTGAGATTTTTTCAGTTGTGTTCCCCTGAACAGATGATTGTTGTGCGTGATTTGCAGTATATTGTAAACATTTTCAGAGTTTGGCTTGACATTCCTTCATTCGGTTCAGTAATCCAGTACCGCCATGTAACAGCTGGTGGAGAGGGAGGGTTGTAATCCCCAGGGCAGCGCTGCAAGAAGCGCTGCCCTGGCGGATTAGGACTGCCATCCCGTCAGGACGTGGTGTCCTGGCAGTCACACCACTACTTTGGCGGAGGTCAGACTGCCACCATGTCAGGTGTATTCAGTGGATGCATATAAAAATCCGAGGACAACTACTGTTTTCATAAAATGGTGTGGGCCGATGACCAGCAATTGAAATACCAGTGAATTTTGGTTAATGCTTTGAACCCGATCTACAGTCATGTTTCATGATGTGAGGCCCAATTTACCAATCGATGTTTCTGCAATTGGCCTAATCATTTACCACACCTAGCCTCTGCCTCACAGTTTGGAGAAACGTAACTTGCGAAGGTGTGGTATCTGCAATCTGGCCAAGTAATTTTACCGTTTCTCCCCGCATCTGGAAAACTAGAGTTATTGCAAACCAGTTATATTAACAAAAATGAATGAGCTCTTTAGCAGCCTGACCCATTATACACGGGGTTTACTGATGAGATCAGGGCTATGCAAAATCTGATCTGCACAATTAGGCGATATAGCATAAAGATTATATTCCACCAGTCAAAATTCGTTGGCAGAAACAACGGCCTTTGCTTAGAGCTGCCAAATCTTCGTAATAAACGCTGAAAATCTTTCTGTCCCCGAGTCTTCCTGCTGCCATTTTTGAAGAAGACTTCCTGACAAAAACGTTTTAGAAGTTAGGCCCTGAAAAGCCCAATTCTCAAAGGTATCTTTGAAATTAAGCGACAGAAGAAAAATACTATCACTTAAAACTGCAAATCTTTGTCAGTGACTAACAAATCATGAATTTTGGGTAAATGGAATTACCTGTGTGAGTAAATCTGCTGACTGGGAAGATTACGGGCATCTTTTGGCCAATGTAGGTGAAAACTATAAACTCACAATTATTCACATGTGCTTGGAACCGTTTGGTAGTCACATTTCTACTGTCAGAGTTAGCACGTAATATAGGCGAGTATGGGGTGATACTAACCCCAAAAATGCTTTGCTAAATAGGCTACTACGACTCTCCATGAGAAGAGATGACAAAATTATTTCTAAGTCTACTTGCGCCTGTAAATCTCCTTCTACATGCAGAAATGCTTACTTACGTCATTTGAGTATGTGAGCATACCTGGGGCTCTGTGGCAGTTTCATTTTAAACGAAGGACAGTTGAAAATCTTCCTGAATTACAGGAAAGTCTGAACTTCATTCATATGGTCGACATTCTAACCCATAAGTGTACATTTAAGACTTTCCAGATAGAGTTTTTGTTAATCCGTGCAAGAATTATTAGACCAGTATTATTGGACCAAAAATAATAAAACACCTTAGTCACTCCTGTTTATATTTAGTTTTCAATGTATCACAAATGTCGTTTCTGCAAACAGTGCAAAGGAATCCATATTTCTTGGGACGCCATAATACTTCTGTGGTTCAATAGAGAAAAAGAAGCAAGACCTAGTAAAAATAAGAAACAGTTTTCAGAAGACAAAACAACAGAAAACGTGTAGTTGTGGGAAAACATTAGATATTTTTAGCTCACTGCGTGATCGGGGGCCCTGGCAGGGAGTAAAGCAACACCTAGGCCGATTCTGACCAAAACTATGTTTTAGTCAGTGATTAGATGGAGACCCTCCACTGCGCTGCGTGTTCAGTTCCTTGGCTGCAGTTCACTCCGCCTTAAAATAAATCCGAAATGAGCCCTTTGCGACAGACGGCCCTTTGTGCAGGGTGTGGGACAAATCCTGTCCGGCCAGGTTTACCGCTGTAACTGCCTTGGGCAGCCCTGCCCCTTGTTCAAGGTCACGTGAAGGTAGAGAGGTGAGGCGCAGAGGCCAGTAAGTGACAGGTTGCCCGCGTGCTCTTTTGTGGCTTCTAGCAGAGTGTGAGACCCTTACCAACAGTAACTGATTACCTGAATTGTTGTAAGATGAACTGATTTCTAGGTCTGTGTGCAGCTATTGTTAGGAGACGTCTTTCCCACACGGCCGGGACTTGCTTGTTGAGGCAGGTATTTTTCACTGAAATCTGTTTGATGCTGCTCTTTGCCTCAGGTGATGAGCAACCTTTAAAGCAAAAGCTCAGCGATCTCATAAACCAAAGAAGGAGGGAAACACAAGAGCTCTTGTGCTGCCCCTGCTCTTAATAGCAGCTGCGTCATAATAGGGCAGCGACGGTATGTGGCACGCCCTTCTACACTCGCCTCCTTTCACTTTTCACAGACGCCAAGGTGTATCTCATACAGCGCATTGCCACCGGGCTTCTCACTCAAATATTCCCCTGACTGACTTACTTAGAAATTCCAGACAGTACAAGATGGAGATTAAGACTTTTGGTCTTAACTTGCTTCTTGCTCACAGCTGTCTATAAAATCTGAATATTTTTGCTCGCATCGGAAAAAAAAATTTGTCAAAATCTTCTAGAAAAATAATTTTTTGCCTAGCCGTCAAATGAGAAAAACGAATTACATTTCTTCTGAAATAGTTTTTCAGTGTGTTTTGGATTACAATGATCTTGGAATAAAAACTGAAGTTACTTGTTAGTAAAGTATCTCAATAATTGACTACATAGAGCTCTTGCGTCTACAAATGCGTGACATTATCATAGTGCCGCAAAGAATAAGCTTGTTTGCTTCCTGTAAAATCAAAATTTAATTCAGCTGTTGGCTCTGAGAAACCAGTGTACATTTTCAAAAGTCATTCTCCTTACACTTTTGCCTATGTTTCATACCTTGTTTTTAGCGTTGTTACATTGAGCCGGATCAAAGAGAATTTTGCACACCTTAATTTTGCTTAGGTGTGCCCTTTACAGTCATAAAATACCAACTGTGACTCAGACCTTCAGAATTGTTGCACATTTACATTTGTAAGCACACGTGAGAATGCACCAATTATGTCAGTGTGGAGGAATTGCTGCTTTCACAATTCTAAGATTAAAGGCAGGTTATGGGTTCTTAAAGTGATTGTAGATAAGTATATGGGTATTTGGCTTGTGAGTATTCACATACCCTTTGCACAAAGTGTTCATCTGTGGAAATGCACAGAAAATGTGCTCTTGACGAAGGAAGGAGTGCATTTCTCAGGCAGAAATAGTGAGGGATTACCCTGTATTAATTGTAATTGCATTGGAAGGTGTTTCTTTTATTGGGACGTATATTTTCTCCATCAAAGAAAAAGGAATGCTTGGCCCAGTGCACAGTTGCATTTTATTTACACATTCAGAATGTGTTAATGTATTATATTTCAACAACTGTCAATAGGTAACCTGACTACTCCCTTTTTTGTGAATGGTTAAAAAGTCAGAAATTTGCTTTAAATTGATGTTATCCAAATCTTTTCTCAAAACCCATTGTGAATTGTACCCTATGAGGCTAGAGGTTGGAATTTGTATATAAAAACATCTCTACTTAACACGACCCCTCTTTGATCCCATACAATACAGTGAACACCTAATGCTTGTCCAGGGATGCCCAGAGTGAAGCAATTATATACAAGCATCCATCTTTTTTCTGCATGTAGATAAGACTATTTCTCACTGTTTTTGAAGCTGTTTTTAGAATGTTAGCTGAAATGTATAGATAAGTAATTTTGCCAATATTTGTGTAAATTGCATCTGTTTATCTCAAGGCCCCTCTCTAATATGCTGTTAACGAAATAAACTATTTTAGTAAAAATAAATAGTTGTATAGAAAGGGCATGGTGCTGTTCCTGCACAACTCGATGTACCCTTCTGTCTTTTGAGAAATGTTGTGTTACTATATTGTGATGTGAACATATCTTCCACCACTGGAGGAAAATAATTGTTTTCTTACCCCCAGAGGCCACATTAAGATACCTTTCTCCTAAAGAGTCTCTAAAATGTTCATTGTGACATTATCTGAATCTTAGCATAGAAGCAGTGTCATAATGTCCTTAGTATTTTAATTAGCATAGTTACTAATGCTTCTTTTACGTTTGACTTGTAATGGCACTTGCACAATAGCTATGGATAAATTGTATTCAATACATACTCTAAAGGGCTTTAGTTCAGCCTCCTTTAACTATGGACTAGAAGCCTTCAACTATTGGCTTGAAACATTATCAATCACAATTTGGATCCACCCACAGGTGCATTTAATCTTACCGTTTTTATTGGCTATTATGGTATATACTTCGGTCTTCATTAGAATACATGAGGGACTGTTTTAAATCTAAAAAGTACATTCTGTCATTGCACGCAATTCTTTTTCTCATCTATGCATTTTATACACAAAGTGATCCTTTTCAATGGTATTGCACTACATCAGGAATTTCTTTACTGCTTATGTCATGTGCGAGGATCAAACCCATTGGCTTTCCCAAAGCTTGTTAAAGTGGTTTGGCTATTATGTATCAAGCTCAGTATGTTATACTCTAAAATCACATTTTGATAAAAAGAGAGGGACATGGCTAGTGAGCTCCCTCAAAGATTCACATTAGAATGTTATCCCTTTCTCTTGAGCCTGAGCTAAGCAGATCTGCTACTACATTATAGAAACATCGCACTTGTGCAAGTGAAATAAAACAAGAAATACATTTTTAGCCTTTTTATTGCTTTTGTGAAAGTGAATGTTCAAACAGTGTTTTCAACATGACAAACATTATCTCCGCTCTTCACTTGCTCCATTGGAGAATCTGGTTATGTGCTCTAAGTGCCTGCCCTTCTCATGCACTTGTCCTCTGTGCTGCTTCCCCTTCATACTCAGTCCTTGTGATCATATACTGAGGCCCAAATACTGATCCTAACATATTGAAGGCCCAATGTGGCTCCTCATGACACCCCTATAGTTGCTCATCTCTCCGCTCAGTACACTTGAATCTTGTCTAAGCAAATCTGTAACTTAGTTACTCGTTCTGAGCCGTGTGTGAAGCTAAATGATCTTTTATTGACTCTTGTCAATGCTTTGAATGAATGGTTTAAGAATACCATTGTCAACACTTCATTCGTACACACTTGCTTTTGTAAACCATTTCAATGCGCTAACTTGGCTGCAGAGTTCATTCATGCTTGTTTATGGCAAAAAGCTCCATACACGCTTTTTACATATGCTGTATGCCACATTCACTATTTGAAACACAAGGACACTCAAGTTGGTTTTGGTCTTTTGAGAGGTGAATCTTGAAACACAGTAAGTGTATGTGTAGTCTTTTATATACCCCTTTTAAATATTGATTATTTATTTTTAAGCATTTTTGCATAGGCTCGCTGTTAATATGCCAGTGCCTAGAAGTTCGATTAGGTTCTGAGGAATATAAGTATTTGTATGGAGTCCATTGATTGTTTTGTTCAAACAGCAGATTCTTACTTGGTGCCCCTCATTTTTTTCAGAACCAGTGGCCTATATTCCCTGCTATTACACTTTGCCTTTACAAGTCTCTTGCTTTAAATTGAAGTTAGAAGCACAATCTCATTTGATACAGAAACCTATTTACAACATTACGGGAGCAATTTCGAGTTTGGCAGATAGAAACCTCCGGTTGCCAAACACCCATCAGGGTGGCCGATGCCTACATGGCGACCTCTCTGCCGGATTTTACAAGAGTTTCCCGCTAGGTCAGTGAGAAACAGGCTACAGCATTGTCTCCAGCTTGTAACTGAGCCGGCGGCAATGCTGTAGCCTGCAGGATGCACCAGCACCCTCCCAAAGTTCACTGTCTGCAAAGCAAACAGAGCACTTTTACAGCGTTCTGGCCAGGGGGGCCCAAGCACTGGCCATGGGCAGTGCAGGGTCCCCCTCAAGCCCTCTGCACCCGTTCTCCGCCATCATTTTCGTGGCGGTGGTACCACCATTAAACTGCTGGTGGAGAAGAGGGTCGTAATCCCCAAGGCAGCACTGCTTGTGCTTGTAGCGCTGCCCTGGAGGATTAGGACCGCCACCACCTCCAGACCGCTGGGTTCTTCGATCCTGGTGGAGCTGGCAGTTCCCTGGCAGCCCGACCGCCAGGGTTGTAAGGTGGCACTTGGACGGCCGCATTGGCGGCCGTTCGACCGACATCTGCGTGTCTGTCGATCTAGTGACCGCCAGACTTGTAATGACCCTCTGTATTTTCTATTTTAAGATACTGATGCCCAGAAATCTTAAGGACTGGGTTCTCTAGAGGCACTTTGAAGTGTTTGTGTGCTCAGCCCAAATAGGTATCGTTCTTTGAAGTAGAGCATGACTGATATCAAAATTAAGGAAATTTGAAGTGATTTTCTTATTTTGGAAGACCACAGTCATAATGTCAACTTATTTGATAGTAGAGGTTAAATTGCATTTCTTCCATGATCACATCAGTCCCATATGTGTAGAATAAACAATTTCTGAATACAATAAGTCCACTAAGAATGTCTCTTTGTTGACCTTGCGCCATCACTGGGAAGGGTCCTTCTATAAATGTTTATTAGATTGACAGGGGCATCAGCGATTGGCGCCAAAAGAGACTTTGGACCCTGTTCAGCATCTCAATCATTACAACATAAGGTGAGGCAGATCCTGGAGTCTGGGTCAAAATAAGCAAGTGGGGCCCTCTGTTTCTCAAACTTTCATGATAAGAGTATGAAGTGTAAAAAAAAACACGTTGGCTTTAAAAAGAGGATCATCTACAATTCATGCCTTCTGCTATCTTATGTGGAATTGTGAGATGAACTATTAAAAGATGTGTGATCTTTGCACATGGTTGATCATTCTTCTTTTAGGACACTGGGGCAGATGCAATTATCTGGGCACTGAACATCTTTATGTTAGTGCCAGTGCTGTGCCATTGAAAGTATGAGAGTACTGCCGACAAGTGCTGCTAATGTCTCTATATGTATAGCAGCCTCATTACGAAGCCAAACTGAGATGTTGGTATATTCCATACATCAGTCACGCTTGGAAATGCTGGTATAATACATTACTAGTATATCAGTCACGCATGGAGAGGCTGGTAAATATTCCATTATTTATATATCAGTCATGCTTGGAAACGTAGCACGAGCAGCTCATCAATTAGAGAAATGTGCTCAGGTCTTAGACAGATTTCTCCAGCAGCAGAGAGCTTTCCTCTCTCTTCAAGCTCCAAACAAACATGTTTATTCCCTTAACCTCTCTCTTGCTCGCAAATATTGTCCCAGCAGCTCTGGCACTGATCACTGTTGACAAATCAAATCAATAGAACAGTCAAAAAGGGCTAGTCCAAAAGTGCAGAGGGGCTTTGCCTCTCATTAAGGACCATGGGAATGGCATTACCTATACATTCACTCAAAGCCGTCTCAGTAATCAACAATCACACACTGTGTAGTGCAAAGAAAGGAAAGAAACGCACTGTCAAGCACCGCTCCCAAATTGTTGATGTCATGTTATGCATAGACTATTAGGTCCCAATGTTGTGACTGACCAGCAAGTGAAACATTTACAGAGTGCATCACCCTATACCTGTGCAGTTTAAATCTGTTTTCAAAATTATTTTGTATTATTTAGATTAATGCTTTAATTGACTTGCTAGCTTCGAGGAGCTATTCTGATTCAATATAAGAGCTATCATAGGGCAATATTTAATACTCATTTTAATAGACTTTTTTAATGTAGTGTACCTATTTTTCGCGTTGTGGTTTTTCTTAATGCTATTAATAGATGCTGTTGTGCTTTTCAATTCTACTCAATGTATTCCCCATAGCACTGGAAGGTTGTGCTGCCACTTCCAGCATCTGAACCCATGACCTGAAAGGTCATGCACTGATGTCAGCAGAGAGCGCTTAGATTTTTGATCCTTTTCACTGGAAACATCATCGCCAAGGGATATGTCCCATTAAAAATCTGCAAATGAGTTCAGCTTTTCCAGCACAGAAGCTGCAGATCAGCAGCACATTAGCTCATTTTAGTGTTTTGTAAATGACTAAAAAGGCAATCTGCTGATGATTTTGTTAGGATGCATGTTGCTGGATCTGGTGACATGCGAGTCCCCGGATTAGCTGTAACCGATACCCCATGTTTATTTTTTGACAATGGTAAATTAGCAGCCCCTTGGACCTCTGGTGGAGAAGTACAACCTGAGTAATTGAACATGTCACTGGGGAGGATGCTTGGTTAAGCTGATTCCTATTATGTTGGCTTGTCAGGGACCAATAATTAAAGTTGAAGAGGGATGCTCATTAGTGTCTGCAGAACGAATCAAAGAGCGAGAGGGAAAGTCTTTGAGGCACACCTGCTTCACGCTGCCATCACACCAGGGCGGCTGCGCGGTGTGTGCCACGCAACAGGCTACGCAGTGACGAGCTAGCCGATCCTGTGGAAGGGAAGCCTTGGGAGTTAAAATGGCGGATGGTAAACACCCATGTGATTGCTTTACAGGGAGGTTGCAGGCCTTCCTCGGGTACTAGTAGCAAATTCGCGTTTATCGTGGTTATGATGATAAACAGCACTGCTTCGAATATTTCAGCAAATAACTACCAAGCGTTGTGTTTCAGGTAAACTCGGGTTATCAGTGGTAAACTTGCAGTCCTAATGAGAGATCCTCCTTTAGCATGACATGGATTGCCAGTTCTGCAGCCATATTTTACGACTTCCGCACTGTTGCAAACTATGGGGTAAATGAAGGACTGTTGGCTGCTTGAGCGATTAGTGTTTGCCGGAGGTGCCGTTTGCACAGAGGTTTCTGTAGCAGAATGACGATTTTTACACTGTTGTCAAAGTATATGATGCAGCTGTTGCTTCTAATAATTGTTTTGGGTAATGCCGGAGTAAATTCTGATTGAATTTTGTGAAAGTTGTTAAACTATATATAGTAGACATGCCTCTACAGTTTGCATAGATTTCCCCCAGAGCAGTGATCATAAACTTTCATGAATAGTCCTCTCCCAGTAAGCAGTCTATGTCACAAATGAGGCGAAAATGCGCATTAACACTTTTTTGTTTTATTGTTTTCTCTCACCTGGAGCAATTTTCATGGGGGAACATACCCTTCCCTTTCACTCATATTAATTTAGGAATGTTCCATTTTCCTTTGCACCACACCAATACACACCCATGTATTTTTTGGAGTGGGTTTGTAAGAGTTTAAAGGATAGTAGGAAAGGTCATGCAAAATGTGAAAAAGCACAGTTACCATTTTGTGAGGGTACCGTATATTTTGTCTAGCAGCTCCAAGGTATTTCCCCTTTCCCTCTCCTAATGCTAAATTCTGTCTGTGAAAAATCTACAACCTTTTGTGTTTTCACTCTGTGGAATTAAGGCTCACATCAATTTTTGTACATCTAAAATGAACTTAGGTACACAAACATATTAAGAATCATTTAAACAATTCAAAACAAAGGGGAATCCACAGCTATCCAAAGACAATCGAGCAAACTGATTTTGTAGTAATTAGGATGCCTTCATAGAAATTGCAGTAAACTTACTCACCCACAGACTTAGGGGGTCATTACGAGTTTGGTGGTCTGAGGACCTCCAAAACCTGCAGTGGTGGTCGAACTGCCACACTCATGGGGGACCGCTGCCACGACCAAGATCATGGATCCCGATGGGTTGCGGCGGTTGGAGTCATGGTCAGCCATGGCGGTGCCTTTCCAAAACGGCCGGATGGAAAGCCAGTGCTGGGCGCCACAGAAGGTGCCCTTGCACTGCCCACGAAATGGGCAGTGCAAGAGCTCCCCTACCAGCACCCACAGAATGCACACCCCCGGAAAGCGCACTGTCTGCTTTGCTTTGCAGACAGTGCGTATTTCGAGACGGCTGTCGTGCAACGGCATTGGCTTCTGTTTCCACCTGACTGACTGGCGGGACCTTTGTAATATGATGTTTCCGCCAGTCAGCCTGATGGAAACATCATAATACGATGGGGGAGAGGCTGCTGGTATGACAGCAACCTCACCCCTGTGGGTTTGGTGGTCCGACGATCGAACCACCAAACTCCTAACGAGCCCCTTCTTTTCATCAGTCATGCAACCTTTCAGTTGGGTGCAAAACCCTCTTTGGAACATGCGCTGGTTCTCCTACCAAGCAGGAGGCAAGTTGGTGCTAAATGCACCTGCTCCATGTTCTGTACCAGTGTGAAAGTTACCTGATGTTGCCCCTGGTGTTTGTTTTAAGATGGGTAAAGTGGCCCAGGTCCAGTTCAAGGGTTGCTTCCCTTATTTGATCCGCCACATTTGGAATCGGTTCATGCTGAGCTGTTACAGAAGGCACAGATTAGGGTCATCCTTTCCTGATAGGAGGCATCTATTGTGACGCAATTTAGGTGGCATCTAGAGGCACGCATACAATTCTAGAACTATCAGATTTGAAAGGGAAAGGAGTGAGCAGACACTGAGTTTTATGTTTCAATGTAGGAGTATATTTGCGTGCTGATAAATTAATTGTACTCCATTTATATTTTTCCTTGTGAGTCTTTTGAGTTGTGGGGTAAACAGTCCCTTTGCATCCGTTCATCTAATGCTTTTAATACACTGCAGTGCGTACTCACAGGTAGTTTGCAGTGTGCCTGAAGAATTATTACATTTGACGATTTCTTAACTGTTTGATTGTGCAGAGAAAATCTGTTATTTAGTCACTGTTTTACCCTTGTTTGAATACAATAAGGAAAGCTTGAGAGCTTTCGCCATAGTACTGCTGCTATGCTGTTGTGACATGAGATTTCACAATGTTGTTCTTATATTTCGTTTCTTGTCTGACGACAGTGGAAGATAGGCATCTCAGCGTTTGTTCAAGGTCGAGGCACTGACCATTTTGCAGGTAGAACCTGCTCTTGCTGTATTTTTGTTGCTCAACTTTACTAAAGGTTCTGTGCATTTAATCTTACTATGTCTCTCTGGCCTGTCTCCAAATAGTGTGCAGGCTCTATATATTGGTTGCATCTTTTTCCATGTAGTGTTGACTTGCTGATGTTTGGTATAAGGCCCACTACCTGCATTCTACTATCTCCCTGTACATTGTTCTTGATGAACTTTGGTAAGGCGTGGTTCTATCATCCTGTATCTTTGTCTTTCTGAACTAAAAGAATGGTTACATGAGCTAAATATTTACCCGTGTAGGATTCCCTAATTTATAAAGAGAAGAAAATCATGGTAGTATGGGAAGATTATTTTGTCAGTTCACTTAGTTCAGTTTTAGAAGAACAAAAAAGTGTTAAAGATGTGACAAAACTCAATTAAGAACCTCTAAAGAACATTCTGAAAAGACATACACATGAGAGTGCTAATACAAATAGATGTTTTGCATGGTTATGAAATATTTGCTTGACAGCAGGTGGCACATACATATGTTTACAGGTCGTTCCCACCGTGAAAGTTCTCCTCAAAGATATATGTTTTGCAAGTGCTGGTTTCATGAATAAATGATCACACGCACAGGCCTACTCATTTTCAAAATATAATTTTAGTGCAGGGGATTTAGGAGCTAGTTATCTGGATTATCACTGAACTGGAATTGGGGGCTCCAGTTTCCTAGAGTATAGATGTTGATTTGCCTGAACACATTGTCTCAAAGACAGGGTAAAAAAAGCCGTCGTTCTGCATAAATACATATTTTGTGTTTCCATGTGACACAGGTGCCCACCTTGCAGTCGATCTTCCCACTTTCTGGATTTCAAGATATATGTGCTGATTGGAAATTAACACTTAGGACCAGCATATTATTAAAATTTCATAAACATTATTTATGCAACGAAGCTCTTGCAGGCTCTTTTCTTTAATGAATAATTATTTTTAATCTGAAAACGTATTATAAATATACAATGCTAATTCCAATAGCGACTCACCATAGTTAAGATTGTTAAACCACTTAAAATGCATTTTTTAAAATTCATCAAGCCACAACTGCAAAGTGAAATGAATTGCGAGAAGGCTGATAGCATGCAGCGATCCACCGGCGCTGATAAAAGGTCTGACGAACACCCACTCGAAGAAACAGTTTCCATCTTTGTTGTGGGAAATAATGAAAGGCACGCTGCTAATAATGAGTTTTCGGTGGGCTTTTGTATTTGCAGGGGACGTCATTGGAATTTTAAGCTGCAATAGCAACCTTTAAAAAATATACTTAGAACATCTCTTCCACAAACTTTCTAGAGCTTTACAATTACTGGAAGTGGCTAATGACTCAAGCACAGCAGTTTAAACCGTAGCAAATAGTTTAACTGTAGCAAAAAACTAAACATTGTTATTGTGCTTACATTCTTACAGAAAGCAATATAAAATACCTCCGTACGTCCTGTATCCAAACCAGTGCTTAATTTGAAATAAAAACGTGCCGGTGCCCAAACCCTCCTCTTAAACAAGCGGCTGCAGTAATTAAATGTGGAAACACGGAATAAATACTGAGGCAGAGTAATCCTGAGGCCATCACGGACCTCTTTAATCCATTTAAAGCCACTCCCTGCCCCTTCAGCTCCCTCTAGCAGCTTTCTGCTTTCTCCCTTTATGACGCTTTTTCGTTTTTCTCTTCCTCTGTCTTTCCCATATGTGTCTTTAGCTCACAGCAAAAGCTTGAGGCAAAAGAATAAGCCCCGGCCCTCAAAAATAAGAGCCGGTGCTCAGCACCGGAAACAACAAGCACAAATTAAGCTCTGATCCAAACTCAACAGCGTTAGGATGTATCTGTGCTCGTGCCCTTAATGTAGAACAATATAGGTTCATATCCTGAATTGAAAGAAACCTTTAAGAATTAGTGCAATGTAGCCTTTATTGCAATTTAAATTTAAGGTAAATATTTTGTGGGAAAGTAGAACCATACTCTCAAGAGCTCCACCACCATTGCGCTTTTTAAAAAAATGTCTGCACTTATTTAGTTAGTGCTTAATTTGTAGAAGAAAGCGCTACTCAGAAGACCTGGCCCATACTATTAGCTGTCAGCGCACCAAAAACCAAGGCTGGTAGTCTTCAATCCACCTCATGCCTCCTGAATCCACAACCAGCCATGACCTACACCTTTATCTCGCTCCAGCAGGTTCCTGCTTTCTCCCTTTGTGACAGTTTTTCCATCTTTCTCTTCCTCCTTTCCTATGTGTTTATACCTTTAATGGTTTCTGGAAATGTCTGATTAGGTAAAATAAGCCCCGGTCTCTGAGATGAGAGCTGGTGCCCCGAACTGGCAACCACTGGCTAAAATTAAAGAATGCTGGTAGTGCTTGCTGGGTACTGGCATTCTTTATTGCGGATACTCTATGCCGTTATAAAATTACGGCAATTATGAAATTTGTTTCCCTTTTGCCAAAGACATGCTGTTGGAATAAATAAATTAACTCTTGTATACCCAGAAAATTAAATGCAACTTTTGATCCATTTTTTGAGCACCAACATGAGCTTTTTAGGTTATTTAATCTCCTCTATGGTGGGCTCTTCCAAAGTCTCAGCCTTGTTATGCGTCATAGACAACCTTACACTGTAGGGGACACTACCTGACTAGGTGACTTATTGCTGCAAAAGGGTGCTCCAGAACCATATATATCCACAGTTGTATGGTCTGTGCTAATGAAAATGGTCTGGCAGGAATATTCATACTGTACATCTTGCCCATAACTAATAATTTAAAGAGATTGTATCCTTGATAAAACAAAATGAGCAACAGTACACATTATTATTGGGCAGCCACAGTAGGCGCCACATTACAAAAAGTGTCCAGGGGTATATTAGGCCGGTAGGCCTGTGTTTTTCCTGCACCCCCAGGGCACTTTAATATTACAGAAGAGGGTGCAGGCACTTGTGTGGCCCATTCAGTAGTACAGAAGGGATTGGCTCACATGTAGTGCCAGCACAATCCTAAGGGGGTGATCCCTCAATAGCATGGGGGAGTGGCCCCATGTAATTGAGACAACACTTCACCTCTCCCACAAAGATGTGACACACAGTCAGTGCGCCTCCAAGGGAGACCCTTGAAAGGGGCCCCATGGACTTCTCAGACAGCCTCCTGCTGGTAGGTGCAGTCACTCACTGCACCTGGTAGCAAGGGTATATTTCCCCCCTTTTACTAGTGCTTGACGGGTTGCCAGCTCTACAGTGAAAGGCAGACCAATGACCTGAATCGGCTTGTCAGCCTCTTGAGTTCACATCTGTTGGGACAGTGCATTAACTGCAGTAGGACTCACTGATCTGATCTACACCCCGCTCACCCGAAGTTGCACCTAAGCGTAGTCTGGGAAGTGTATCCCATACATATATCAAGCCCAGATGTCACTATCCCACTAATGTCAGAATATGGTACCCTAATAATGAGACTGGCAACCTCAAGCAGCCAGTCTGACTTTAAAGAACATGCCGCCGGCAGGGCAGGTGTGAGTTCACAGCTGCACTGGGTCAGCGCAGTAACTGCAGTAGGGCTCACTGACCTGGTCTGCACCTGCTTCACAGAGCTACAGTTGCGCCTCGGCGTAGTCTGGGGAGTGTACCGCATAAATAATACAGACCCAGATGTCATCATCCCACTAATTTTTAAATCTGGTACCCTAATCATGTCGCCTCCACAGGTCAGTGACAGTAATAGCAAATTAATTGTTGTTGTGTGTCAAGGTCTGGTAAGCATAGACATCTGACCAAAGAGCCCACTAAACACCAATCTTTACAATATGTCCACTAAGTTTATATGGCCATAAGATCTGTTTTATTGTTTATCGCAGTGTTTTTTTTCAAGCAGCAGGGGGTAATTTTGACGGTACAAATGCATGTGCGATTCTAGGTGAGGGCAGTATTGTACTGCATTGGATTGTTTTGCGTTGTAGGAAAAATATAGCACTTCATTTCCCTAATGAGATCGCAAAGTATGGGTGATGTGTAACAAAGTAATAGAAGGAAAGGAAGAGGAGGAGTGTGGAATGAATTGGTTTACACAAACATGTTTAGTAGTAAGATTATATGGTTTTATTGGACAGGAAACATGCAAATGAAAAGGACATAGGGGGTTATTCTAACTTTGGAGGAGTGTTAATCCGTCCCAAAAGTGACGGTAAAGTGACGGATATACCACCAGCCGTATTACGAGTTCCATAGGATATAATGGACTCGTAATACGGCTGGTGGTAAATCCGTCACTTTTCCGTCACTTTTGGGACGGATTAACACCTCCTCCAAAGTTAGAATAACCCCCATAGTGTTTAGTAAATTGTTTTATGTAGTATAATGTTCTACAAAACATGTCGACAGTTAAAGGAGAAGAGCCTTTTAGTAATGACAAATGCGGCCACGTGCTGCTTATTTTTCTGGCATTTTAATCTCATAATCTGCGGCTTCAGAGAAGATATTTACGTCAATGCAAAGGAGAATTCTTGTACCACAGAGGACTCATTTACTGGTGCCACTTTTATGTGGTGGTCATCGAGACAAGTTTCAATCAAGACCCACATCGACTGGGATGAAATATGTCCTTGCTGGTCTTCATGGCAGTCAGGAGATGCTGTTTACCGAACGGGTTAATAGTTCCAGTCACAAATTGGCCTTGTGAGAATGGTGTTTTTTGTGCTGTGGACGGGACTTCCTTTTCAAGCTTCATCCAACTGAACGATAAATTACCTTTGGGCAGAAACAAGAAGGCGGTCTTTTATTTTTTTTAATTTTGGAATTATCTCGACAGCCTCTTGTAAGATTTTCAGAGCCATCACAGAGTCCTAGGTGAGTACTGAAGTGTTTGATAGCCACTTTCAAAGTCACGGAGATTTACACAAAGGGTGTGCAATGCCCTTTCCAAACATTCATTATTAGCTGCTCCAGTCATCACCTAACTAGTAGAATGCAAACATGCTCGGTCTCCAGAAGTTTGCAGACTCATGGTCACATTCTGCAGGTCAAGCTGTTTTGAATTTTACTCTTTTAGCCAGTGCTTGCAGTAGAGTACACTCATGTCTGTGCTCTCATTGTCATATTACTGAAGATAGTTTCAAAGAGAGAGAGCACACTGCCTGCACTCCAGCGACAAAGTAGAACCCCAAAGCATCATGGTAAATGCAGTTGATTCGTAGTCTGTTCAAAAAGTAAAAAGAGTCTTTCACCTCTGTAGATACAGCAAGTGCTGTATATCCCTGTACACGTGTTTCTCTGTTTGGCCCATCATCAGCAGGGAGCAGCGTGGACTGGGGCTTGCTTGGAATGCCTCCAAATGTCTTCTCAGGTTTAAGTACCGCTCATGGTGCACAGGTGCCTCCCGAGGCTCCTCGTCAGCCGTGGCTCAAAGGAGCCGTCAAAAGACAGTTTCAAAGAGAGGGAGCACACTGCCTGCACTCCAGGAACAAAGTATAACCCCAAAGCATCATGGTAAATGCAGTTAATTTGTAGTCCATTCAAAAAGTAAAAAGAGACTTTCACCTCCGTAGATACAGCAAGTGCTGTATATCCCTGTACGCATGTTTCTTGGTTTGGCCCTTCATCAGCAGGGAGCAGCGTGGACTGGGGCTTGCTTGGAATGCCTCCAAATGTCTTCTCAGGTTTAAGTACCGCTCATGGTGCACAGGTGCCTCCCAAGGCTCATCAGCCCTGGCTCAAGGGATCCATAGTTCTAGCTCTGATTTCCAACTAAAACAGGATTCCTAGTTTATAGCTTTACTACATTCATAGTTACTGGTTGCAGTAAAACCTGGGCACAGTTCCACCTGCTAAAAACAGTTGAATTTATGCGGGTAAATGTCCTCCTCATGGGAGAGACTACAGTATTGTTATAACCGCATGTTATTCCCCAATCCTGGATCATTAGCTTGGATTGGACATGGTGATACAGCATGGAAACAGTACTTTGATGTGCACAGTTTCCATGCTGATATCATTTTCCACTCATGATCTGCTCCATAGTGTTGTTAATGTGCATTTTATGGCTCTGATGACTCTCACTGCAGAATGCATTGAGGTGCAGGCTTATTAGCGATGCAATTCGGGGACCCCTGCTATGGAATGCTTTTCCCTCCCACATCAACACAGAAGCAAATTGTTGGGCTTCAGACATCTGTTGCCTGTATACATTTTCTTATATTCGCACCACCACTTGTAGAGCCAGAGAGTGCCTACAAATGAGCTAGTACAGAGGTCTGGAGCATAAAGATCCCTATGCTCAGTCAATCCAAAAATGTATGCATCAAAAAACGTAAAATTATATGACTTTTGGGACCACGCCGCAGAAAGGTGCCTAGTGCAATTGGAAATCTGAAGACAACTGTTGCCAGGAATAGCTCTTGGTGCTAACCTGCAGCTGCTACCATCACAACAACTTGGCAGTGGAAAAGTTGTAATACATTCCAGTAGTTTTCAGTATTGCAAATCGCACCAAGATGCACTTGGTGGAAATTGCAAGACCTTATCACCAGGACCAACCCCAGACTGCAGTTTATAATCCTGAGTGGATGCAAGATCGCAATTAGAAGTGTCCGAGGCCCACTTATTTGTATTGCTGCTATGTAAAGCTTCTAGATCCATGCATCGAATCTTACATTCCACTCTTAAAGTAGAATTCAGCATACAATTCTAAGAAGAGTTCAAATGTGTTTTTTAGTGCTCCATACAAACAGTACTTGAGCTATAACTTCAGTCCCGAGGGTAAGCAACTTGCTGAGGGTAACTAACTTTTGGGAAAAATCTGCAGAAAAGCCAAAGATGATGGATTCCTGATGTGACTCGAGTGCCAATGTGGGTTGAAGTTCTAGTCCCTTATATAGTAGGAATACCGAGGTCGTAGGTCAGCTAGCTGCGGTAGAGCGCGGTCCAAAATTAAGTTGCCATAAAACTGGGTTCCAATTTCAGACTTAGGACCAACTCTGTACGTGCCCGTGAGATTGATTTTTAACTCACTAGCCCTCATCCCCTTGTTTGCTGCTTCCGGGTAGGGTGAGGAATATGATAATTTGGTAAATAGCTTGTAGGAGAACTTTACTGTAAACTGAACACATAACGTTTTTTTTTAGCAGATTCACATTAGAAATATAAGTATTAATCGAGTTGAGCTCAAACGCCTGCTCGATAAATATGAGAGAGTTCACCTATCATAGCACATGCCGTGCGCCTCCTTTTCCCTGTCATTGGTGCCAGACAGGAGGCACAGGGAGCCCAACTATGCCTTGATGGATGAACGCACGTGGTATTATGCCCTCGATATTGCACACTCGGCTCCGTCCATTATTAGATTTCAGGTTGTATTACCATTCCCGCTTTCACATTTGCCGGGGAAAATGGTTCTTATTGTGCTAAACGCTCCAATCTGCTGCTCGCTGGAAAATAGTCAGGGAATCAATAACTGTGCATGAAAGGTCACAAACTGCAATGAAGACAGCCCTGCTCGCTTAAAAGAAGCATGTTTCATAAATGTGTATTGATGACCTAATACCTCTTGACACCGAGCTCCTACCACAGTCAATAAATTTACATTTCACCAGGATGCAAAATGAACTTACTACAGGCAGCAGCTCTGCTCTAATAACAGGAGGTGGTGACTCATGTGTAACCTCTTCTGAAACATGAAACACCCCTGTGTTGTTTTGTTGCCATAGCTTCACAGAGCTAGATAAGACAGGCCAGCATCGTGTCCTGACCTAGGCCACTGCGCCTTCTGAAGGAAAGACGGCATCAAGCGGTTGTTAGTCGCACTCAGGATGCACCGTTTCAGTGAATGTGAGATGGAGGCTCACGCGTGAATTGTCACAAGCAATCGCCTAAAATCGATGATTTTTGTAAATATTTGTGGCCTCGCTGGTGGGTAAAACAACTCCTCAGTGTCGTCATCGGTTGACTTCATAGTTTTCCATGACTTTAGAGCTCATATGGTCCGTAGCTTTATTGGTTATATGGTATATTGGTTGTGGCTTTTCCTATATATTCTTTTCCGCAGTAATTGTGTCGGTAATGCTTCAGAACAACTATAAGAAATAAGCCATAACTCCGGCGGACCAATCCAAGCGTATTTGTAAAGTGAATTGTCCACAAATGGACAAGTTCTGTGTCTTTCTTTCTCCACCCTTAGAAAGTCACTCCGTTTATTTTGTGTGCCTCTCGGGCCTGTGCTTGGGCTGCTAACCTCTCTCCAATGAAAATGTGTCATGCCTGATGAAGACGTAGCCGGCAAATCCACTTGTCCTCATTGGTGGGCAACAACCTCCATGACCAGGCTTCTTTGGCATAATGAGCCTTGGCCAACTTGAGCGGAGAGAAAAGCAACAAACGCCACCAATAATCTTCAGGTTCTGCAATAGCTGTTGGGGGTATTGTACAACATACCATACATTTTCACTGTCTCTGATACGGCCCATGATCTGAGATGACATAGCCCGGACGGGTAATGTGTGACATACCATGTGTTGCCACGGTCTCCGATACGGCCCGCAATCTCAGCGGCCCTCTTGTTACCTTGTATGCGTTATCCCTAAACTACATTGGTATTAGTGTGTCATATCAGAACATGAGGTGTTCATCTCTTGAATTCTAAATGAAATGGCTGGTGGTGAAAAAGTTGTTCACCTTTTCTTTGCAGCCAAGCTAAGTGTTTGTGATTTTAATGATGTTCGGGTGCTGTAATCATCATCATCATTTGTATCTATAATAATGATCTTAATAAGGGTTGTCATTTTGGTTGCAGTCTTTGTTTCATTACAAAGAAAAAAGTCTCCTGACAGTGCTGCCGGTTGTGTGAAATATCAGTAATATGCCAATTGATTTATAAAACTTGAAGTACTTATGTAAGTTTACAGAAGTCTATTAACTAAGATACTGACAAAGCTGTTGGACTTAAGTAATATTCAACATAACATTGCTTTAAGGGGGCACTGTAGAACAATATGTCTGCTTCAGTGATCACTAAGCAACTAGCAAGTCTGAGTGGCAAATGCTTCCCAGCACTGCTTAATTTGTAAAAGAATAAGTTCCGGTGCCCAAAGTTTTGCCCAGAAGCCACCTTGTATTCATGCCATGCCTCTTTAATCCACCACCAGGCACTACTGTCCTTTTATCTCACTCTTTAAGTTTCTTTTTCATGCCTGCTTTCTCCCTTTGAAACTCGTTTTCTGTCTTTTTCTTCCTTCGCCTTTCCCCCTTTTGTGCTTTTAACTCTCTTGCTCTGGGATGACGGTCTTATCAGACAAAATAAGTGCCAGTCCCCCAAAATGAGTGCCTTTGAGTCCCCCGCCACCACTGGCTCAATTTAAGCACTGCCTTCCCAGGTTGGGAAAGCGTTCAGGCCGCTATTATCCCACAAAAATGTGTCTGCAGTCCCTTTATAATACGAGTTGTGCATCTTCTCCTATTTCGTCTTCTCATTAATGTCATCTATATTAGCATGTTATAATTCGATTTTTCCTCACTGTTTCAACTCTACGAACTCCGAATTGAAACTTGTTCTTGCTATTATTTTTGTCATTATTTGTTTTGTTTTATTTTAAATATTATAATTTAAATGTGACTTTATCGCAACTTGCATATAAATGACATCAGCGCTGATTTCTGACTTCACACCCATTCTTGATCCTAGAATTGTGGGCATATAACACGTCAGTGGTTTGTTGACTCTTTTAATAGAAGTTAGCCAACAGTTCTAAAAGCACGGATGTTGTTGATAGCCACGACACCGGTGCTTCTCCTTTAAGAAATTGTACTTTCTCAAATACCTCTGTGTCACTGCTTGACTTGCAGCCTCACAATGTTCCTTTCCCCAAACTAAGTAAATCTGATTTTCAACTTGAGCCATCCTCTGAAATCCTAACAGCAACGGGCAGACATCTGCTGTCACAATTTTTTTTGTTCACGGCTAAATTTATCCAGCACGGCTAATCCGTGAGCACATCCTCTATCTGGCATCCGATCTATCATCTGAGATGGTCCATGCTGTCCCCTCCCTGTGTCTTCTCTTTCCCTTCAGCATCGAGAAGCCGCGCAGCCTTCATATACTGATGGAATGCAATAGGAGGCAGAGGAAAGTAACCTTAGGTAGCCAGTGCATGCCTAATCTGAAGCGCCGTGAGGTGCTAATAGCGGCGCGGAGCACTTCATGACTATTCCTAAAATAAGATAAATATTAATTAATTCCCCATATGCAGTTAATAAATTATGTGCTGGCCTATGCAACTAAAGAATCTGATCATTTAAATGCCCCAATGGTTCACAATGTGTTTTACTTTTCTCTAATAGCTGTGGAAGTCACATTTTGCAATTAATTACAAAAGAATGCTTTTCAGTCCTTGTAGATTAAAAGCAATATTGCCATGAAATGACAGGGAAGATAGGATACGTGTTTGGCCATCAAGTCATCTGTTTCAGCGACTTCAGATTTATATACCAGGTATCATGTTTAGAATGAAAACTGATGTGCTTATTCCGCACCAAGCTATCGGGCAGTGAAGCAAACAACGCTGCTTGTATAGTTTTAAAAAAACAGGCAGCACATAGCCGCAAATGGGGGCAAGAAGGGATGTTGTGCCCAGGCACCAGCTCCCTCAAACCATGGTGTTCACTGTCTGCCTTAGGAGTAAAGCGTAAGGGGTTAAAATGGCCCTGCTGGCTTGCCTCCTGTTTTATGAAGTCTCAGGGACACCAAAGACTTCCAACTCACCTGCTACTGCACCTGGACTCTGCCAACTGTGAGTCTTGCCCTTTCATGTGGTGCCAATCCAGTCCTGGACCATTTAAGTGGGTACAAAGTGCTGCTGCATCCACAACTGACACATTGTCAATGTTGCGAGGGACAGAACCGGTGCATCGCCCCCGTTGCTTGGATCGAAACTGACGCATTGCCTCTGCTGCAGGGATCAACTCCAGCATATCGCCACTGCTGCAAGGCCAGATTTGGCGTAAGCCTTTGGAACCACCGCTCCTCTGAGCCACCGCATCACCACTGCTGCGTGGAGAAAGTGGATGCATCGGCTCTGCTGCGGGGATCAACTCCAGTGCATCACCTTTGGAACCACCGCACCCAGGTGTCAGTGCATCGCTACTGCTGAGAGGGGGAAATCAATGCATCTCGACTGCATGGGGAAAACTGACGTATCTCCTCTGCTGTGGAATTGACACCTCTGTTCCCTGCAAATTCATCAACACAAACAGGATTAAGGTACTGTTGTTCAGCGGCCTCACTGGGTCCCTCCAGCTGGCCCATGCGCCATGTCTTTTGGACTGAACTTTTGACTTTAACCCGATACAGTGTGACCAGATATGCCAAGTATGAGCTTATTGCTTCTAAGCACTATTCTACTGTTTATTCTCTAAAAGTTCATAGCTCAAGTTCTACTTATTGCATTTTTGTCATTTTGGTCTTGTTTTATTTATTAAAATGGGCACTATTTTTTAATTTGGTGTGGTATCTTTTTGTGTTTTCACTGCGTTACTGTTTGAACTGTTGCACAAATACTTAACACGTTACCTGCTCTGTGCCAAGCTAATTTGACTTACCCTGACTAGGATTGTGGTTCTGGGTTGGACAGGGTGCATACCTCTGCCAACAAGAAACCCATTTATAACATACATAAAATAATGCATTAAAACCCATTAATCTACCATTTGTTATTTTTAATAAAGCGTAGTAGACCCCGTTCACAAAAGAGTTTCAAAAAGTTGGAAATCACCTTCCATAGGTTTTCAAATACATAACGTGTAAAATTCCAGTTTTTGTGCACATCATGTAGATCCCTGGATACCTACGAATTTTACACATTTCCAGAAACATACCTTCTATTCTCTATGTGGTTTAGCGTATTATACATTCTGGAGACGATTCATCTGAGGTTTTTTTAATTTTCCTCTGCAAGGAAATTTTCCTCCTTTGCACAAATCCCATTGTTTTAACACCCATGAAATTCTGAGGGTCTCACTTCAAGTTTCACCGTGGACACACACTCCGTATGTTCCTAGTGTGAGAAGTGCTGTACCAAATAATTAAGAGTACCCATGAACGTCCGAGCTTATGGGAGTTCTCAGCATTTTGCATCTCTCCCTCAAATTCAAATTCAGATTTCCCACCTCTAACTCGAAACCTATGATGACAGTGAAGCTGCCATATGGACAGATTTCCACCTCCATAACTGCCAGTTACGATGCTAAAGTCCATTGATCTTGGTTCTGCGACTCAGCATTTGGTCTACATAGGTGTGCAAAAAAGGGGTGAATCTGAGACCTTACAAATATACGATAACATTCAGACTTGTGAAAGAAATTTATTTAGTATTTTCACAACAAAAACACTGACAGGTGTGTCGACATAAGCAATATATTTGAATTTGAAGTGTTGAAAAAGTGTGCAAAGAATGAATGTAGCTAATTTATCTTGCTTTTATGTAATCGATTTTCAACTCCAATTACCAACCGAAAAAGCAAAAAAATATTAAATGGTGTACAACGTGTATTGCAGATGTGAGTAGAGAAACTGAGCCGGAAGATGAGGGGGTCTGCACTGGCAGTAGCACAGTATGTTTTGGTTATTTGCACAGCAACCTTGCACATGTTTCTATCTTGTTTAGTGAGTGGCACGCCACCAGTGTGCAATGCTACGTAGTGATATGCTGAAGAGGCTTTACCAAGCACACTGTGCCGGAGCTTCTTGACTCTGAGACCATCAGGTAGCAGCTTATAGAGAGAAAGACATGTAGCAGTGAAACAGCAAGGAACCAGCTTGTGAACTGCCTCTAACAGTCAAAAGAAATGGCTGGAGAAAATATATACAGACACAAATTTTCGTAACCTAACTGCTGCAAAAATTGAGGGTAAGACTGATATGCTAAAAGTGTAAATTTGTTCACATAAGAGATCAGCATGGCGATGCCAATTGAACTTGTCAGCAGGAAAAAGAGGAGTTAGTAGCAGATTTCCTTATGCACTATTGTTATAGACTTAAACTGAAATTGTTTCCAAACTAGAAGCCAATGGAGCCGGCAAAGCGATGGAGAGAAATGATTCTACTTTTACCAACCAGTCACTGCTGCATTCTGGATTACTTGAAGCTAGCCAAGCGCTTTTTGAAAGTGCCAAGATATTCGCTGTTATCATATTCTATTGTCGATTGGACTACGCCATAGACGAGTGAAAGGTGATGGTGCATGAGGAGGTGGGGGGAACGTGGCAAAGTACTTTGAGGTAAGAGATGCAGGTTCTGGCCATGGCTAGCACCTATGGTTTGAGTGAAAGCTTGTCATGCAAGTGGACGTCCAGGTTGTTTACTGATTTTGTTGAAGGAGGGTGTGAGTCCACTGTCACTGGGCAATTGATAATTCTAAAAGCAGGAGGACGACTAAATGTTGAAAGAAGTTGGATTTTTGATAGGTTGACTGTTGGCAAATCAGTGGCATGAGAGATCACCTATCCTGTGACAAAAAGGGGTTGCCATAATGTGCCATACTAAGTACGAACTGTGTGCCATCTGCATGCTTATAGAATTGATCATGAGAGCATGCTCAAGACACACAAGTGGATACAGGTAAATAATAAATAACAATTGGCCTTGGCAATTTGTTTTTAGCTATGTTGTACCGCAGCACGGCCTCTGTGCAACATGACTGAAAGTAAATTAAAATAAATTCTATGGCGCAGCCAGCGTTGATCACGTCAAATCACTTTTAATTTATTTACTTTCAACCATGTTGAAAGTTAAAAAAATGAAAGCGTTCAGATATGGCCATAGTGCTTTATCCTTGTTGTAGAGGGCAGAGGTGGGGAAGGGGGCAGCTATAATGGTAGTCAAGTGGAAAGGAAAAGCAAGGACGGGGGGCGGGTTACGGTTAAAGTTCCGGCTGGAGGGGACTGGCAGGCAACAATAGGAATAAATAGCAATGGGGGGCAGACGGAGTCGGTGGGTGGGCAAGCAGTGAGGGGCAGGGAGCAAGCAGCGATGGGATGGAGGTGGTGAGAGGGACGGGGCAAGCAACCATGGAATGCGGGTGGGCAAAGATGGCCTGCTAAACGATGCATTCTTGTGGAGTGTATCACAATTTGTTTTTCAAAAAAGTTCTTCTGCAAGTGCTTGGACAGTGGAAGGAAACTGGATGCAGACAGGTAACTGCATGTGGTCCCTGCTCCACAGAACCTGACCTAGGCAGGAAGAAAATGGGAAGTTGAGGCACTGACCAATGAGAAGAAAGGAAATGCGTGTGATGTCAAAGTCAAACAATGGTAAGTAAAAGTAATTAATGGGTGCGCTCTAAGCCCCTTTTGAGATTTCCTTTCATTTACAAGAGGCCATTGTGCAACAGCCTATACACTGTCTCAGACAAGACATAAAAAAGAGATGTAACATGAACTTTGTCATAAATCTGAGTAGTATTCAGGACTTGTCTGGTGTACAAATTAATTTTGATAGTTGAGATTATGCATCATAAGATCAATTTCAATTTTTCTTCCAATGAACTGGCATTGCATAGGAGCTTACTAACAAGTCAGAAATCTCAGTGGGCATTGGCTGATGCCTTTTTCTGTTTGGAGTTTTGTTTTTATTCACAAAGGGGTCCATACATAAATTCACAAGGCTATGTTTGTGGATTTTTAGCAGTGGCCCAGCAAAACCTTTAACCTGCCGTAGGGCAGACTGACCGCGGGAATACAGTCCTCTCATTAAGAGTTAGGGTTTCCAGTTCATTTGCCACTTTTAAAAAAAAGTTCTCCACAGAGAATTTTCTTTTGTCTATGGAAAAGCCACTTCCAGTGCAACACATTTAATAACAGGGTGTTACAATCTCCGCTCCATCCCCAGAACAAATGTACTTCTTTCTACCTTCATAATAGTACCTTTCTTGTGCGTTCTGATATGAAATCACATGGAAAATGTTTGTAAAGTTTCCGAATTTGGGAGTATTCAAAATATTTTCCCTGAATGGGCACTGAGACACAAAGGAGTCCTCCCTCTTTTCACTTCTCCTAGTCCTGACTTGCTCCTGTGCCAATGTCGGCCTTCTGCGTTCTTCAAGCGTAAGTAGGAAACCACGGAAATCCTAATTCTGTGGATGGACAGTGGTTTTCCATGCAAGTTTCCTGGTGTTTACCAACATATTCACTATTAAAAAAACATTGTAGTTTGGGCACATTAGATTTATTACAATTGGTGTGCCAAAGCAATTGGCGTGAAAAGCAGGGATCACCACGCATAAACCCCCGATATCTGTGTGTCTTGGAATGTACTGAAATATCATATTAATTGTGGCTACTGTTATACCATAATCACTTTGGCCAGTAGCGGCTCGAGGGCCGCGGAAGGGGCGGGTAGAGCGGTGAGGCGCGGGGTGCAGGAGAGAATAAACATTCAATTTAATTTTTTTTTAAAACACTTACCTCCTCCGCCGCTCCTCTGTTCCTCGACGCTCCCAGCCTGCCCTGTGCCAATCAGCGTCAGGATTGGCGGGGAGCGCCCAGCCGGGGCACTTCCAGCCAGACTGGGAGCTTGTGCAGGCTCTCTACAGCCCAGCAATTGTGCTGGCCTCCAGCCCGAGACGGCAGGCCAAACACACATGCGCTGTGAAAGGGGAGTGCTGCTGAGCACTCCCCCCCCCCCCCCCCCCCAGTGCAGGTCACCCCGTGGCCCCACCCCTTTTAAAGAAAATGCTAATAAATTTAGTTTATTATCCTTTTCTTTAAAAGGTTTTGCAGCTGCTGCTGCTGCGGGGAGCAGGGGTTGACGCATCTCCACCCAAACGGAGGAGCCGCCACTGACTTTGGCTGTGAGAAGTGAAGTTAGTGGCTTTCTTCTTACACAGTAGTTGGACAAAAGAACTTGCATGGGTCACAAACCATGGACTTGCACTTGTAAAAAGCTTGTGAGAAAGTATTCTCTCTCCAGGTGGAGGAACTGGACATCCCAGTGCGGAAATTCGGAACCTCACTTTTGCACCTTTCAGGGACATTAGTAAATTTGCTTAGGGTGGCACTGGAAAGAGACAGCGCCAATATTCCAGGGTAAAAAAAAAAAATTGAAGTGGAATTTCACTCATTCAGTGACATTTTCGAACAAATGAACATAGTCTTCGCACATTTAAAAATGCATAAAGTTCATTCAATTAATCATAAATGGCATTTCACAAATCTTATGCATATGAACAACATTTAAAGCGTTCATGCTGTACTCCGGAAAACCTTAGTGTATGCGAAAAAAGATAAACGTTGCCTCCAAACATAGAAGTAAATCAACGGGAGTACATTTTTGACTTCTTTTGTACGCGGCCGTCATAGGTGCGTTCTCAGTCAAACGTGGATTTTGACACGCTATTGCACTGGGCTCTGATAAAGCAAGCAGGATTGCAGATAGTTAGAGCATTAGATGATGCGACGCCTTGAGTGTTTTTTTGTGTGCAGAGCATCGCAGACGAGTGATCCTGAAACGTGATCTTGAGGAAGAGCCGCTGGTATCTTGGCTCCGGTCCACTGCTGGATCCATGGCAGGAGTTGCCTTATAAGGACCAGTTCTGCTACGGAACCGCTATCAGAGTTCCTTGAAGAAGAGTGCCGAGCAAAGCCGCAAAAACTTCTTTCCAGTCCGTCGTTAGTGTCCCGTCTGAGTTCGCCAGCACGTCACGCGCAGGGATAGCCGCGCGGGTTCAGCTTCGGGGCCTGCTGCGGAGCAGCGAGCAAGGGACGGTGAAACGGAGGAAAGGCAGGGAATGCCCACTGCGGGTGATGCTTCCTATTTCTGTCAGGGTGTTTTTTAACAATCTGCGAAATCGCAGAAATGTGTCTAGGCAAAAAAAAGATTTTTGCGTAAGCGAAATTTATATGCACCTGACAGTTTGATTGTTATTGTTTAAAAAGTATGTAAATAAAGGAGATGAGCTGAGCAGCGGTTTAAACTTATGCTCTGCGTTTGTGTGTTTTTTCCTTTTTTTTTTATTTACATTTTCTATTCAACAGAGTAAGCATGGAGCACTGATTAATACCTTTGGCATGTGGGGTTTGCGATCACGTAGAGAAAGTTATGTTGGATGTTAAGACATGTATTAAGGTAGACGGTCACATCCAATATTCCGTTTAAATCTAGCCTAGCTTAGTTTTAGATTTTCAGATATTAAAATGAGGTGATGAAGTCTTACCAAATACATAGCAAGCATTTGCAATGCACTAGGTCTCGCATTTTCTTGAGTTAAAGCTATTGGAGTTGTAAATGTATAACTGGACTTTTCTTGCCACATAAAGTGGCCAACCCTGCCGCATAATTCTTCCTCAATCTGCAGCAAAAAATGAAAATATTGCCATTATTTATTATATTTATATTATGTATATATATATATATATATATATATATATTTATATATTATGTATATTTATAAACAATCGAAGAAAAAAGGATAAAGAGCGACTCAAATAACTATGTATGTGAATTTTTTTTTTTTATTGAATATTGGTTGTCTGCGTAATCAGATAAAGAGCTCTCAAAGACAGGCCCAAATAAATGTCTATTTCTAGATGGCTTTTCACTTTGCCTTGCATATCCGAATGATAGTGATGCCTACTTACATATTCGATAACAGGGAGAGGATGTGGTGTAATGGCCAGAGCTGCCCACTTTGGAGCTGGGGACCCAAGTTTGAGTCTTGGCGTCGCCTCAACAGTATGTGATTCTGGGCAAATCACTTAGGGGGTCATTCTAACATTGGCGGGCGGCGGAGGCCGCCCGCCAATGTTCCCCCTCCAAAATACTGCTCCGCGGTCGCAAGACCGCTGAGGGTATTTTGGGATTTGCCCTGGGCTGGCGGGCGGCCGCCAAAAGGCCGCCCGCCAGCCCAGGGCAAATCAACCTTCCCACTAGGACGCCGGCTCAGAATTGAGCCGGCGTAGTGGGAAGGTGCGACGGGTTCAGTTGCACCCGTCGCGTATTTCAGTGTCTGCCTTGCAGACACTGAAATACTTTGCGGGGCCCTCTTACGGGGGCCCCTGCTGTGCCCATGCCATTGGAATGGGCACTGCAGGGGCCCCCAGGGGCCCCGCGGCACCCCCTACCGCCATCCTGTTCCTGGCGGGAGACCCGCCAGGAACAGGATGGCGGTAGGGGGTGTCAGACTCCCCATGGCGGCGGAGCGCGCTCCGCCGCCATGGAGGATTCCCCCGAGCAGCGGAAAGTCGGCGGGAGACCGCCGACTTTCCGTTTCTGACCGCGGCTGAACCGCCGCGGTCAGAATGCTCGAGGGAGCACCGCCAGCCTGTTGGCGGTGCTCCCGTGGTCGGTGATCCTGGCGGTCACCGGCCGCCAGGGTCAGAATGACCCCCACAATCTCCCCATGCCTACTGAAAAATGAATGTGTCCTTGTATGTAAGTGGTGCTCCAGCAAAGCACTCCAATACCTTCGGGTCGAGTTTGTGCTATATAAAACCTGCAACAAAAAAAAAACAGGAGCAGGAGGCAGAGAGGAAATCACAGTCTGAAAAACATGGCAGCTTCAACAGTGTTCTGAAGGGAGTAGTGCTCTGAGATCAGCTGGACTGTCTGGCGAGAAGGGCTCACACACAACCAGGCAGCAGAACACGTACCTCTGGAATCATAAATGCAAACCGTGTATCTCAAATGCCTCGCTATTCACATAAATGAAAACAAGGAACATGGGAAGCATTATATTGTGCGTTGTCTGGCAAGGCAGTTAAAGAGGTCTCAAAGACACACTCTAAAAAAAAGTCTATTTCTAGAGGGTTTTTCCAATTTGCCTTGCATGAGTTCTAGAAAATTTGCTAACTTGCTTTTTGCTAGCCAGGCACTTGCCGGGGAATAGAAATGCCATTTGCAAAGCTAATTGGTCTGGCTTGCAAATTCAATCTCAGCTAAAACATTTTTTTGAAAGCCTGCTACTTTGAAAATATAAAACAGAAAATGTTCCTTCTGTAATCAGTGCATCTAAAAGATAAATAATGTAATGTCATGATTGAGTGTACTAGTCAGTTGTAAAATATAACCTCACGCATTGCAATGCAAGCACTTCATAGTAGGCTGAGTGATATATCAAACAGCCAATAGCATGAAAATAGAGTAAAACAAAATTCTCTGGACATAGCCAAATCCCACTCCATTTGCATTTCAAATAATTGGTAACAAAAGGTATGCAGTGAGCGGCATCATCAAGCCAGACCTAGACAAGCATTGGCCAAGCTACTAGGTCTGGTATTGGCTTTTCATTGTTTGTTGTGCTTCCATTACTGCTTTTGTAAAACTTTATTTTTGGGGGAGAAGAAGGGCACTTGTCATCATAAAAAGAACTTGACTAAAGGCACATCAGTTTTGGTCTCAAAAAGCACAAACTGCTATATTGCCTCTGGCAAAGAAGGGAAAGAGAAGAAGGCCGTCACTCAAAGCGAAGTTATCTAATGGCTAAAGTGGGCTGACGCCCTGCCCCATGCTGTAGTGGGTGGAACATAAATGTGACTAACACAACAACAGACCAATAGATGAAGAGAGCAGGTTGCAAGCCCCTATACATTACGTATAATTTTATTAAATTCAGAGGGTCTTGGTTAATGCCAGAACTGAAATGGATCAAAAACATAAATACAAAAGCCAGGGCACCGTGAGAGAGGGGATTTCGGGGATGGTGTAAGAAGGGGGAGGGTGAAGAATGCCAACTGTTGTTTTGAGGTCATTTAGAGCTCACCAGGCGCAGTGGCCTCTCCCCCACGTTTTGCTGAAAAGGCAGATGATTGATGATAACCTTCTTAAAACACACTGGAACTGCTGATAAAATTAGTAACAACAACAAAAGCAGTAGTATAGCAGTAGTATAACAGACCATTTTCACAGTGTCCAACACGAACTGGAAGACTTTTATAGGACCTAAGATTACATAATTTAAGGGATAACAAATTACTGCCGAACTTTGAGAGTGCTTAGAAACAGCCTAAACCTCAGTTTAAAAATATAACTGCACAACTCAGTCCCTTCCTCCCACACCAGCACATGCATGATGCAAATAATTGTTTTAAACTACACTAAACAAGCTGGGCTAGTGGGCTGTGGTTTCACTTTCCGTTGGTGTTGCCATCTGATAGTACAGAGTGGACTAAGCGTAACCGCCTCTACACAGGACCAGCTGATGACTGCACAAACACTAATAACTACACATGTATGTTAAAATTTCAGTATGGCTCTCTCTGGGTTTCATTCTTGTAAGGTTCATATGAGTAAATCGGGTGAATACAGAGCACCTGTTTCTTACCGTTCGCCAAAGCCGCAGCAGAAAGCACAGTGTAAAAGGGCACAATAGTGTGTGAAACATAGACAATGCTCATTCAAACAATCACAACCACATCATGTATAAAACAACCACAGTCCGTATAGTACGTTTAAAAAGCTGCGAAATCTCAAAGAAGTTAAAAAGTGACCAAGACCAACCATCACATCTAGCAACATAAATCTACTAAATGTTTTTATTACACATGAACGGGACATGCCATTTTATTTAACAAATAAAAGAAATCGAAAGTCTAGTCCGGGCACCCAGGCTTAACAGACTGTAATCCTGGGCCCATCATTTTATGTGTTGTGGTTTTGGAGCTTTTAGAAACCAGTTGAAAGGCATTATCAAGCACTCTTAAAAACTATTGCTTCCCAGTTCAAGGACTGCGTGTACCCCACCTTATTCTGACAAGCCTGAGCTCTGACTAAAACCGCCTTGACCAAGATGTGCTAATCCCATTGTCCATTTAAGCACTGGACTCCTGAAATGTTGGAGGGAGGGTACTGTCATGGGGGGAGAGGAGGGACACATACATATTTAAAGGACAGCGCCCTCCTCCCCCAACAGGACTAACTAAACTCCACACCAAGAGATCCAAAATTCCATTCTGCTGTTATTTATAGGGCTTAGCGCTTTGCGTCATCGTCAGGGCTGTAAGCACTTATAAAGATGACAAGAGTCAAGATGACAAGAGTAGTGTGTTGCCTCAAATTAGGGACTATTCTTAAAAAATGAAGGCATGTGCAACAAGGGGTGGGGAAGAGATGTAAAATAGCATTCCGAACCTGAGAAGTGTAGGTTCTACATAATGACAAGCAGAGCAATGCCAAGATGCCTGTCAGTTGTCAGGCCTTGAGCTTTACAGGGGCTCCTGAAAACAGCAGCAGCACGAGGATATTTCCTGCTCTCAAGGCAATGGCTGGCACCATGCCCCAGAACCCTTAGTAAAGACAGAAAACCTCAATTTAAAAAGTTTAATATGGAAGGACTAGCTGCATTGTAGCATGTACATATGTGCACGCTAATCGGGAAATGTGCTGGAAGAATGAAGTGGTCTTGTGTGAAAGATGATGCACGTTGGCCGTGAAGCAGGCACCACTCTGATTAATGGGAAGGAAACACAAAGGTTTGTGTGTTGATTGAAGCCCTGGCTGCAATCAAAGAAGCAGTGTAGACTCCCTATGATCAAAGGAGAAGTGGGGAGAATTGATTCTGCCTTTTGTTGCCAACATCGTGCAGTGTCCAGAGTCAAAGTGTGGTGCTCAGCGGCAGTGCATCGTGGAGCAGCAGAGCAGAGTTGTGGTCTCACAAAGGAAATTACTCCATCTCTCCATGTTTATTTTGTTTGCATTCCTTGGAAAACTTCAATTTAAAAAGCTAATAAAGAAGGACTAGATGCATTGTCACATGTACTTATGTTTATGCTAATTGGGAAATGCGCTGAAAAAATTAAAGTGGTCTTGTGTTAAAGATGACACGCAGCGGCCGTGAAGCAGACACCGTGCTGAATAAGGGAAAGGAAACACAAACGCTAGCATGCAGTGCTCTTTCAGATTAAAAAAAAAGTCCCTGAGCCAATAACTACAATGGGAGAAGTGGAATGCCGCAAGTAATCTGGGCGTGGTCCGTGGGAGGGAACAAACAGCAAAAAAGGAGGGACAAATGCAAAAAATAACCACTTAGAAGCTAGTATTTTGAAAGGAGACTCAAACAAGCATATGAAAAACAGTGGGCGGGCTATTAGCCCACAGAGTGAATACAGCATGTCTTGAGAGAGAGCGCATGCGCTGCCTAGACTCGACCTAAAAATTAAAGGAGTAAGATTTGTTCATTTATGCGGATGTATTGAACTGACCTGTGCCTTTTGTTCATATGTTTGGATGTAACATCGTTGCTAAGAGACGTTGAGATGCACATGGCATGCCAGACCCAAGTGTGCATACACAAATCACTCTTTTGTACCTGAAGACATTAATTTTTAATTGGTAAAGCAGTCTGTGAAAGGGGAATACTGATATCTTACTTCAGTAGACTGGCTCTTTTGAAACAGGGAAATTAGGGAATTAAAGTATGTGCAAATATATATTTATTCTGATGTATGACAGCATCATAAGATAAAGTGGCATATGATTTTATATATTTAATCTTGAAGTAGGCTAGGCACTCTAATCCAAGGGTGTCTGGCCTAGGCTGGGAAGGGCGGGATCCATGGCAGAGTTCCAGTCTGCATGTACGTCAAGGTCCTAAACAAGATTAAGTCACCAATTCCCCTTGCACTATATGCACATTTGCAGGGAGAAGGAGGATGCCTACCAGATTATCCAATCAGTTATTATTGATATTAAAGAGACACATTTTGATAAATGAGACACCAGTGTGATGCCACATTGTATAAACAGTTTGTGTGTAAAGCTGCTCAACAAATACAGTCAACACCTGCTATTTTTATGTAAGGGTACCAAAGTGCCTGACAGCAACCAAATGACTATAATATGCTGAATTGTTTGCCTTGATGAATTCTTCACCTTGAATGGTAGCCCAATACATATTCAAAATGTTGAAATGTATAGTGCATATTTCACACAGTGAAGTCTCACAATGTCCTTGAATAATTGCCTACAGTGGCAAAACTTCCAGGTGCTCCAGCTGTTAATTGTCACACACACATTTGTAGGCCTGAGTAGTAGTCCATCAAAAGCAGGAGTCCCAGGTTCAGTGAAATCGAATCCTCTCGCTTGCCATATCCTGCCTTGCTGTGGGGCGGTGGATGAATAAGTAGGTGTCGAGGGGAGAAGAGAGGGGACAGAGGAGAGGTAAGTACAGGGGCTTATGTACTGAAAGGGGCAGAACACAAGAATGTACGTGTCAAAGTAGCATCATAACCATCACCACACATTAATAATACTGTTTCTTTACTACCCTAGCACTGTGGACTGGAGTCAAGAGCACTATTTACTTTTATATTTATGTATTGGGTTTATAGATATTTACTTCTATATTTATGTATCCATTTATTTATTTTTACACTGTAATGCACAACAGATTCCAGGTATCCAGCTTGTAGGTGCAGAATTGAGTTCTGCAGGATAGGCAGACAGTTAGCATCCTTTTACTGCCCAGCAGAAAGGGACAGTGCGGCTATTACCCTCTTCATTGTACCCTGCTCCCTCTAATGCCGCCTACCTCACTCTTTGCTTCCTCTCTGCCTAGCAATTTTGCACCTAGAGGACACTCCAGAAGTTATCCCGGCACATCTCTACTTCTCCTAACAGCAGTTTGTCCACAAAAAATAGTCCAGTTTAAGGTGTTCATTCTAGCCTTGCAAGATGGAAATGGATTATTCTTCAACTGGCTGAGATCCTTTTCAAATTCACTCTCCTCGCAACCTGTTCTCATCCAATCAAAATCTCCTCCTTGCACCTAAACATCTCTGCACGGCCTCCATGTCCTGGTGATTTAAGCTACAAGTGCCCCTTCAGGTGCTCTGAAGTGGACTTGCATTTTATGGCTTCAGCCCCTACCTGCCAGACTGCTCTAAAAGGACATCATCTAAGCAAGAAGGTACTAGCCTCGCGCGGGACCTTTACTGTGTTTGCACCCCCTCTCTTCACCATTCTCTGGTAAAAGTATATATTCAAGATAAATATCCTGTCTCTTGTGCTTCATCACTCACCCTGTCTATATGTTCTTAAGCCAAACCGTGTTTTCAACTATGCACCGTGCTATATTGTTGCTATGTGTAGTGCATTATGAATACATTCTCCTACCTTGCATTGAGCTAAAAAAAAAAAAAATGGTGTTATCTCCCTGGCCTTTGACTTCTTGCCTTCCTCATTGCGACCTGCACCATTTTGGGTTTATTTAGGTTAATGAATCATTCAAGTGCCTGCAAGTTAGTCCTTTTTTTAAATAAAAAGGTGTTATCAGTGCATGTGGGGTCTGTAACTCAAACATACTGTATTCCTATCAGTGAACTCCTGCACAGATTTGATGGCGCTATTAGGGTGAACATTCGGGGATTGCAACTAAATAAAAGGCATTCTAGATGGAAGAGAGGCAATGGGTTTAATCTCTCTAATCTCACTCTTAATGTTTTGCTTGGTTCGGTACGGTTGGCCTCGTATAACAATGGTTTTCTCCATCATCAAAGATTTTGTAGTTTTTTTGTAAAGGATTGGAGGCAGTTTATGTGAGGTACATTTGTTTTTCACATTCTCAGAAACCACATGCTGCGTGACTCCTACCAAACACAATATAGCCATTCATGTGCCTTAGAAAAAGTATATTTTTCCTTTCCAGGTGTTTTCCAGTGAGTTTCATACTAACCTAGAGTCATTTTTAGATTAATATCTTCTCCCTTTTGTGTTCCCCACATGAATGCCACCTCGGGGATTTGGACGTTTTCCCTTTTCAGGATTGCTTTGCCACAAAACCCTTGTATATGTTTAAATTGCTTTTATCCAACATTCCTCTCTTTATTTAATCTTGATAGCACTAATGCATTTCAGTGAAATAAAGGGCCTGATTCATATTAAAGCATGGTAAATTTATGTGCCGTGCACACACGTTTGACCTGAATTAAATCTGCTTAAATGTGATGCATGATCCTTTATGCCTCATTACATTTTTCCCTAGTTTTGAGAGTTATACATGAAATGTAAGCTTGCCCCAAAAGAGCAGCCTTTTAAATAATAAAAAGGGTCTGAATTGTTAGTGATGTCATTAAGTTTCTATATTTTAGAATTTTCTTTACAGGATATCCAAGTCTGCAGGAGATACAGACATGGAAGGACGGGGATTTAAACAGTGAGTGTGATGCAATGAGACATCAGTAGAGCAAGGGAAAAAGCATAAGAGGCAGGGAAAGCAAGCAAGTGTTTGAGAAATTAGCAGTGACGCATGAGTAAATGAGAAAGAGACAGGGGCAGAGACCATGCTAGTTTTAGCGGTGCTCAAAACCTATGTAATGGGTGTAGCATAATCACACAGAATTATCTAAGAATTCCTTGAGATTAGTCTTGAATGACGCAAGATGACCAATTCTGCCTTAAGCGTTAAAAATGACCCCTTGCGTCCAAAATCGATGCGAGGATGCCTTCTGCGCTTAGAAATACTGCTAAATGCAACAGAACTTAAATAGCGAGCACTAGCAGCCACTCACACTCCCCCAATGTGATGCTGGGGCAAGACTTTTCCTCAACTTACTACCAGCGTTTAGTGCTATTTACTTTTTTTGCAGCAAGAGAGCTAAATACAGCAGAACATGCGCTCTCTAAATGTGCTCATGCAGTACTATTTTTTACCTCACATTACGCTTAATTATGCGAGGAGGAGTAATTGTGTAATTAACAGTGATGCTGCTTTAAGGAGTAGCCCCGAATTAACAAAATTGCTCCGATTACTCTGGTGTAATCAAAATTCTGCCCAGTCCTAGCTTGTTTCCAAATGTAGAAAATATGGACTTCTCTTGAGGCAAATACAAGGAGGCTCTGTACTGTAACAAGGGCCAAAAGAATACATAATTTTACTTTATAGTCTATGGCTCTTCCCATTGATTAACCATTCAGTCTCCACTCTAAGAACAAGCATTGGCAATGTTTACTTTTTACAGTGAAAAGGCATTTTTAAATTGTAGTACGTCATACAGAACTGGTGCCACATTAGTGGTTCTACCAGGGAGGAGGCTGTTCTATCCTGTAGTTTCCATTGACATGGGGATTCTTTTTTGCTTTTACCCTGTAGTAAACTGATACCCAATACTAGAAAGGGTGTGAGTAATAAACTGATAAAATGTCTGTCACATTCAGGAACTGAGAACACTACTGCCATTACTAACTACTGTTGAGAAACCCTTCCTTTAGTACTGGCAAATGCTAAGTACCTCTCCTCCAGTGCTGACAGACAAAGAATATTTTAACTTCAATACTTATAGGCACACAGTGCCTTATTTCCAGTATGAACAGACACTGAGCAGTGGCAGTTTCTCCTTGAGGGTGGGGGAGCGTTGCCTCTCCCTCCCGCTGAGAGCCATGCTAAACGTGAACAATAAAATGGCAATTAAATGATTTCCTGATTTCATTGCCATTTTATTTTTCACAAGGCACGCCACAGCAGTACAGTCTGCCCTGGAGCCAGGAGAAATAAGGGGCGTGTCCTCCTTTGAATGCAGGACTAGAGCAGTGCTGGCAGACACTGCAAAGCACGCATGTCAGTTTGGATGGCAGACTTGCGCTGGCCAAACTGACATGCACACTTTGAATCTCTCCACCCGGCTACCTTGGACAGCTGGGTGGTGACCAAATATTGGCCTAAACCACCTTAAAGAGCGTCTGGCAAACCCACTCCATCCAATTATGGTGCTGCACTCATGCTGGTTACCTGCATGAGAGCAGCACCATGATTGCTTATTGAAGTTTCCTCTTCCACTCGTGCTGGTCAGATATTGTGAAGGACACAAAGGACAACGCAGCCTGGGTAAGTACAATTATTTTATTTTGAATTTTAATATAATGCATGCAAGTGTTACTATTGTGCATGCTTTTGTTATGTTTGTGCACTCTTTCACTGTTTTTTGATGTGGTGGGGCACATCGCTTGCCCAACCATTTTCATATATTGCTGTCCGCTGCTGATTCTGAGTACCATCGTTCAGTATTGGGAGATATGGAGTGCCGTCTTTATAATTTCTGGTCAGTACCAAATATGCTACATCCATTATATAGAGATATGGAGTATGTAATTCCTCCAGTACAATATGTTACTGGGTTACATCTCCAGTCCTGAGGATATTGCTTTTTCTAAGGTGCTGGGAAGTATGAGTAAATCTCCACCATATTACACTGATGGAACAACTGCATACTGTTAAGTATAGAGTGCCTCCTTTAATTTCTGCAGATATTAACTTCCCACCTCTCCAATTCTGGCAGGTAACCAGTACTGATAGTGCCAGCTCAGTTCGGCCCCCTTCCACAATTAGTTACTTCAGTAGAAAGTACTTTTAAATGTTCTCACCTGACTACTAGCTATGCTCATTGTCCCACAGCCTGTTAGCCAACTCCGTCTATCGCAGACATAATTTGGATAAATAGCATAAGCCTTTTTCTTTCTAAATTCCTGCAATATGGCCTGCATTGGAATATGACCTCAAGTTCATGTGTATATTTGTTGTGCTGTGTGTTACCAATTGCAAATAGAATACTAGATTACATTGTTTTTGTGTTCCTTCAGAATATCCACAGCTACTGTTAATCAGTTTTTCAGAAAGCCCATAGTGAATGTTTTAGGAAACTAAATATCTATTATGTTTACTGGTTGGCATACTTCAAAGTCCATGTGGCTTTTGTGAATTCTTCAGATTGTTGGTATTTTGTACAGTTGATCCAATTGTGTGTGTGTCATACTGTCAGTGGACTTTGGACAGTCTAGCACAATTTGCGCCTGGCAACTCGTTTCATGAGTGTTGTATTACATACTATATAATAAAAATCTTGTATAAAAAAAATAGATTTTAGTCATCTTCGAGAATTGTTATTTTTTACAGCCAACACAACTTAACCTCAATTTTCAATTTCCTATTTTATTTTTGAATACCATGACTGACCGCAGGATAGTTTGTGTCTCACCTCTATTCACTGTGGAAAGTTTTAAAGTAAATGGAGAAATGGTTCCTTGCATATTTTCTGCCATTATTTTAGGATGCTGTGGAACTGCAGGTATGAGAGGTAGCAATATGTCCTGATTTCTGATTTTGCCTTTCTGGTTTGACAAAGAAGTAACTGAACATAGACGACACACATCCTGTATAGTCCATAGTTACCAAAAGCCTACTCTAAAGAAAACTGCAACTGCAGAAAACTATTCACAATCTTTCGATAGTTTGTGAATTGTTACAATAAAATCGATGTACATTGATTTAAAAAATGGCCAGTAAAATAAACGTATTTTTTCAGTTAATTGAAGATATAAAAATGTTGAGATATGTGTTGGTATGTCGGTATATAACTGTTTTTTCTTGTTTACTGGTGACCAAGCCCAAGAAAAGAACATTTACTCTTCAACTTTCATATTTTAGGACTGTGACTAATCATTGGAGAAATGATTGAGAGAAAGCATAAGTATTCTAGTAGGTAATTGGTGAACCTATATTTCAGGATCATAAAGCGATAAAAAAATAAATGTACAAAATGAGGTGGAGGGACACAAAAAATCTCGTAAACTACTACAATGGAAAAAAAGAGTCAAGGAGGAAGGGTGAACATGGTGAAGCAGAGGAATTAGCAAACATTCTGTAGACCCGGTGGAAAGATGCAAGGAACTCACAGGAATTTGAGAAACTCCCCTCTTTTCTACAACTCCATATTTTTCTTCCTATCGCTTCTTTTGTGTCAAAAATACATTTCAAGTCATCTCGGAGAGTGGTGATTTTTAACAGCTGAGACATTTTAAACTCAAAGTGCAATTTACAGCTGTGAACAACTTTTATTGAAGCTTCTTGGGTATATTGGGAGGGGGGTTCCAGCAAGGTCTTTGTCTTCATTACAAGACGCTTTAGAATGGTAGATGTGGGCGGTAGCGATCTGTCATGTTTTATAGGTTTGTCTTTTGTGATTGACAACGATGTAACTGAATACAGATGACACCGGTTCTAAAGAGTTCAGACTCAACAGGAAGTGGCTCTACTGAAAGCTATAGGTGGAGTTGACATGTTTATGGTTCATAGAAAACTCTTCACAATCGTTCTGTTATTTCGAGAGTTCCAATAAAAAAGCTGCACATTGATTATGAAAATGCTCAATAATATAACATATCTTTCTAACATTCAGTAAAAATGGGAGAAAATCAGTTTAATAAGATATTTAATGTGTTATATTGCTGTTGGTTTGAAGGTATATAAATGCTCATATTTTAGGATTTTGCTAATAAATAAATAAGTGGCCGAGAGAAATAAGTATGATGATAGTTATCTGTGGGACCTACATTTCAGCAGCGTAAAGGGATAAGAGGGTAACTTTAAAAAATATGGTGGCCTGACCCACAAAATCTTCTCAAATACTACAATGGAAAAATAAGTACAGGAGAAGGTAGACCTCTGAGCTCTAAACATGGCGAAACAGTAAGCAAAGCAAACATACAGTGAGGTCAAAATATAATGTATATGTTGAACTAAGGACCTCATGCTTTCCCTCAAACATCTAGAGAACTATATAACTAGCCTTCTCAGATGGAGCCAACCATGCTTGTTTTATGCTTAACACTTGCATTATTTTGAAAGCCACTTCTTTTCATGAAAATAATGTTTACGGTACTGTATGTTCAAGAGTAGAAAATCTCAATTTTCAAATACTTTATTTCTTGGTGCAGGCACTCTAGGTGCTAATACTGATGATGCTGAAATTGTATCTACATTAAGACCGCAATGACATCAGGAAATAAATATAAAACATCGAAACAATGTATTTCTCAACAGAACCTGCTAACTAAGGGCCTGATCGCGACCTTGGCGGAGGGGATTACTCCGTCCCAAACGTGACAGATATCCCGTCCGCCATTTTACAAGTTCCATAGGCTATAATGGAACTTGAGATACGGTGCGCAGGATATCCGTCACGTTTTGGACGGGCTAATCCCTGCCGTCAAACTCGTAATAAGGCCCTAAATGTGCAAACAACATGGTTGCACAAAATCTTTACATTTGCATGCTTGCACCATTCCTAATTAAAACTTTATCACAATTATTTGATTGGGCATCAGAATGGTAATAGTTGACAATAAATTATGCATCTGAAATTTCTTCAGATCAGTTTGAGATTTTCAGTTCATCACTTTTGTGCTCTCTGAATAATTTGCTTCCAGCAGCCTTGGTATGCTGAGACATGGTTTGCAAGCTATCCCATGGGGACCCAGGCTTCATCTCACAGTTGGACCGAACAGGAAAGAAAGATACAGAGGGTCACAACCAATCAGTTTTGCATGGACTATGTTTTATTTGATCAGGACCAGAGGTGATTTGCATATGGTTGCTCCTGCCTCTCATGACATAGGCAGATTAGAAAATTAAGAAATTGAATGCCGCGAATATGCAGAAGATATTAACAAACTATTGGACATTGTGATTGGTAAAGGGTTAAGAAGGATTTTTTCCCCCTACGTAAATCCTGCCTTATTTTGTGTCTGTTGCTGTTTTTGCTCAAAGATAAGTTACACTTTTTTTGTCTCCCCCAGGCATTCTGATAATCAAGAGGCTTAACAATGGCATTATTGTGTAATTCTACCTTTTTATGGGCCAAAAACTCCAGAGAAATGGGATGTGAGGCTAATTATTACTGTTAAATAGCATTTTTGTATAACCTAAAGATATTTACTGATTTGGAATAGTGTTTCTGAATTGCTGAATGTTTTTTTAATTGATTACAAATTGCTGTTCAGAAGAGGCGTGTTGTGGCTGTTGCTTCCAAATTGTGATAGGTACCATGATTTACCAGTGGTTTGCAGCTGTAATTCTGATCTCAAGGCATTTATCAGTTACCAAATTGTGATAGTACTTTAGAGGGTAAACGGTGCCCTATGGATCCATTCCCCTTTGAGAAAGCTGAAAAAAGTTACAGAGAAACTGGCCCATGGGACCATTGCCAACTGTCAGTGAAACTTTCTTTAAAAAATGTACGTTTTTGTTTAAACACAGTCCTGCTTCCTCTAAGGAAAAAGGGATGTATTTAAAAATAGTTATTTGCAGGTCTGTGAGGGCAACTGAATTATTCCTGTTAAAGATCTGAGTAATGGGTAGTCATTTTATTGAGAGTGGTTATGGTTCAAAGGCACACAAGGTCTAACAGGTGCTATACGATAAGACAGTTATGTAGGGGATATGAGATGAAATTCGAGAATACATATTCTTACACATAACTTTATTTTTTTTGCACAGTTCCCTCTAAATAAATTTGTAATAAGCACAATGTACGTGTCTAAATATTAAAATGTATCTGAAATCAACATATTTTCTATCTAGTGATGGTATATGTTGTCCCATGCATTACGACACACTCTATGGGAATGTTACCATGTCCATATCGAAATACATTTCGACAGCTGTTGTTTCAGCAGCAGGCTTTTTGGACAGATTGTTTGAGGTGCTTGTAATGAACTGAAATTCTTCCCAGTGAAGCTGATATTTATGTTTCTTTTTGTCTGAAATACATCATTTAGAAACAATGAGTTTCAGTACTAAAAATATGGATGCTAATTTAGACTTTGACGAATGGGAGACTCCATCACAAACGTAATGGATATCTCATTCGTCTTCACAAACGTAAAGGATATCCCACCCGTCATAGTGCTTTATAATCAATGGTACTTATAATCTGGCGGATGAAATATCCGTTATGTTTGTGAAGGAGTATCCCATCCGCCAAACTCTAAATCAGGTTTACAGCGTTAACAACTTATATGTACTTTAAAACTAGCTTGATGTTTGTGTTAAAGAAACTGCTGCGTAAAGTTCTGAAGTAAAATATGGTGCATCGAAGAGTTACTTAGGAGCAAGGTAAGTCGCTAGTTTCCTCTCAATTTCTCATGTTTTCTCCTTTGCTTTGTATGTCCTGCGTCTACCTCTCTCATTCTCTCTCTCCACATGTGTCCCTCTCTTTTTCTGTGTCTCTCACTTCCTCTCTCTTTTCTTTATTCTTCCGTCCAGGGATTAGAGCAAGCACATGATGGAAGGTTTAACGTGTCAAGAATAAATTTAGATGCAAAGTCAGTGAAATCAAATACCACAAGTGATAATTATTACCACCTGGAACTTATTTGTAGTATTGAGACTCAACGATTTTAGAGCTTTTAAACCTTTTGGTCACTGCAACAGTCCCAGGAGTTATTAACGTGATGTGTTATACTCTAACAAAAAACGTTGCCATGACACAGCACTTGTGAAGGGCAGGCCCTGTAATTAGCTGTTTTAAATACAGTAAAACTTTATTTAAGTATAGCATTACAGTGTATTAAACATACACTGCCTGGCCACTTGAGGGGTAAATATTTCATAGCCCCTTACGTCATTGATTCTTTACAGCAGCCACCATGACGGATTTAATGGCATTATATGGAGTAGTTTTGATATATATAGTCTTTCCTGGTAGCTCGTGTTTTATCTCTGACTACTTTTTGAGTAGTCTGGTCACAATGCAAACTTATGCGAGTTCTACAATAGGAAGTTTTTTTAAAAATTATCAAATATGAAAATTCAATTCCCAAAATGCATTGCTGTCATATTTTGAGTAGGTGATGAGATAAAAGTGTCTACTTTTGTCTGCTACCTCAGTACTCTTTTGTGTAACCTACTTTTAAGATTCTCACATACTGAGGCATTACATTTTGTCTAACTACCGCTGATTGAAGGGCTTTTTTGCCTATAAATTGCAAAATCTGTTACAAGAACTGACTGTCATACCAAAAATGGTTTAAAGATATTTCATTTGTGGGTGGGGAGATCAGGAATAATTGTGTGCTTTAATAAGAAAAGTACGCGTTCCTGCACCTCTTCTTGTTGATTTGGTCCCCTGCATGCTCGCATCTCCAAAGTATTTATGAGAAAGTTAGCTCAAAATGAAGGATATTTTAGGCGAGGGACAGAATATCCTGTTTAAAAGACTGAAAATCTCTGTGAAACACAGTTAAAGTAAAAGTGATGGTGAGATAAGGATCAACAAGTGATACAATGGAAGGGATACGTGAGGCGGGTCAGTGCGAGATATGTGAAAGCCACAGCAAAACAAAACCGAGAAAAATCTAATGCAGAGATAGGATCAAAAGCTGATGGTGGTAACGTGAGGGCACAAGAGGAAGCGTGAAGGTAAGAAGAAGACTGGGACAAGGAAGCCCAGAGTTTATTTAGTTTATAGGAGACACGAGGAGTAAGAGCAGAAGCTGAAGGAGAGGCCCAGGATACATGGCCAGAGAAAAGTTACTAAATGTTAGCTGAATGAAAATTGACCCCATTAATTGCTCAGTATATTATGCTGTCATCCATTCTCTCATCTTGTGCTATCTAATCATTGGTTATTCCCAGATCCAGTTGCTTCTTACTGGAAGCACTTTCAGTACATGACCCTAATGATGGGTGTTTAGGTTTGTGATTCTCCAGTTAACCTCTTCCATGTTGTACACATTTGCAAACACCAATTGTTTTAATCACCCATAAGACACTTTCTGAATCAGGCCCTCAGTGATGATATGAAAATCAGATGACTACATTATTGTTATTTATCAATAAGAACATGATGTTTCAGCCGCTGGTAATTAATGCCTCTCATAATATTTATTCATATATATCTTTGCATTAACATTGGGTCAAATGTGCGATTCCCTAAGTTTGTTGCAGTGAATTTAGTGACAGATCTAAGATCAAAAATCGTTTTCCTTGTGAGTTGCTGTGCTATCACACAGATTCTTCAAATATAGATAGAAATATAGTTCTCATCAGCGCAGTTGAATATTTGATAAACTTCACCTTGAAAAAGTGCCTTCATTCCATATTTAGAAAATAATGTAAGTGACATGTTTGGGTGCAGAAAATGATTTTTCCAGAGCATTTGCCTTCATTTGCCCTTAATAGAAACAGGTTGGAACTATTAGTGCAGGAGAATGCCAATGGAGACTACTGTTAGAGGATACGGGGAAAGTGGCCCAAACAAGGGAACTAGGCTATATCTTAAAGCCAGATGAAGTAATGCATGCAGACTTTTCATATTCAATAGAAATATGAGAAATATGAATGCATGGTCTGATTCAGTGAGACAAAAAATCGCTGGATAGACAAGTCCCATCTTGTATGTCTACAACCCTTTGGATAACCTTTCTTCACATGCATCTGCAATCGCTCAGTTTGTAGATACAGGGAGTGCAGAATTATTAGGCAAGTTGTATTTTTGAGGATTAATTCTATTATTGAACAACAACCATGTTCTCAATGAACCCAAAAAACTCATTAATATCAAAGTTGAATATTTTTGGAAGTAGTTTTTAGTTTGTTTTTAGTTTTAGCTATGTTAGGGGGATATCTGTGTGTGCAGGTGACTATTACTGTGCATAATTATTAGGCAACTTAACAAAAAAATATATATACCCATTTCAATTATTTATTATTACCAGTGAAACCAATATAACATCTCAACATTCACAAATATACATTTCTGACATTCAAAAACAAAACAAAAACAAATCAGTGACCAATATAGCCACCTTTCTTTGCAAGGACACTCAAAAGCCTGCCATCCATGGATTCTGTCAGTGTTTTGATCTGTTCACCATCAACATTGCGTGCAGCAGCAACCACAGCCTCCCAGACACTGTTCAGAGAGGTGTACTGTTTTCCCTCCTTGTAAATCTCACATTTGATGATGGACCACAGGTTCTCAATGGGGTTCAGATCAGGTGAACAAGGAGGCCATGTCATTAGATTTCCTTCTTTTATACCCTTTCTTGCCAGCCACGCTGTGGAGTACTTGGACGCGTGTGATGGAGCATTGTCCTGCATGAAAATCATGTTTTTCTTTAAGGATGCAGACTTCTTCCTGTACCACTGCTTGAAGAAGGTGTCTTCCAGGAACTGGCAGTAGGACTGGGAGTTGAGCTTGACTCCATCCTCAACCCGAAAAGGCCCCACAAGCTCATCTTTGATGATACCAGCCCAAACCAGTACTCCACCTCCACCTTGCTGGCGTCTGAGTCGGACTGGAGCTCTCTGCCCTTTACCAATCCAGCCACGGGCCCATCCATCTGGCCCATCAAGACTCACTCTCATTTCATCAGTCCATAAAACCTTAGAAAAATCAGTCTTGAGATATTTCTTGGCCCAGTCTTGACGTTTCAGCTTGTGTGTCTTGTTCAGTGGTGGTCGTCTTTCAGCCTTTCTTACCTTGGCCATGTCTCTGAGTATTGCACACCTTGTGCTTTTGGGCACTCCAGTGATGTTGCAGCTCTGAAATATGGCCAAACTGGTGGCAAGTGGCATCGTGGCAGCTGCACGCTTGACTTTTCTCAGTTCATGGGCAGTTATTTTGCGCCTTGGTTTTTCCACACGCTTCTTGCGACCCTGTTGACTATTTTGAATGAAACGCTTGATTGTTCGATGATCACGCTTCAGAAGCTTTGCAATTTTAAGAGTGCTGCATCCCTCTGCAAGATATCTCACTATTTTTGACTTTTCTGAGCCTGTCAAGTCCTTCTTTTGACCCATTTTGCCAAAGGAAAGGAAGTTGCCTAATAATTATGCACACCTGATATAGGGTGTTGATGTCATTAGACCACACCCCTTCTCATTACAGAGATGCACATCACCTAATATGCTTAATTGGTAGTAGGCTTTCGAGCCTATACAGCTTGGAGTAAGACAACATGCATAAAGAGGATGATGTGGTCAAAATACTCATTTGCCTAATAATTCTGCACTCCCTGTACATGCAGAGGATGCCTTTGCACACCATGCACTTTGGCAAAGAAGACAGCACCAGAAAGGCATCTTTCCAGGGCACAATCACACATACTAAACACAGACGTTCAAAGGAAAATATTACTTTATTTTTGTAGCTGGTAGATTTCTCTTTAACAAATGTTCGTACCCGAAAGAGAAAACAAAGAGGTGCGCCTCTAAAACGTTTACAAATTTAGCATGAGGTTAGAGCAGCAAACAATGCTGAGCAGAAGAAAGGTTTTGGAAAGGTGGAACATCACCCAACTAAAAGCAACAGCTGTTTCTGGTCTCACACTATAATGTGACAAAGGTCTACTGAAGAAGTTTGTCTTCTGACTCTGCAAAGATGATTCAATCTCTCTCATCCAAGTTGCTCATTGTGCCAAACCAGACCTTCTGATCAAGAGCCCTCATTTACTGACGTCCAAGCTTGATGTGTGGTCAAGCTGGGTGCCAGACTATGAAAACCACTTAGAAAGCACACTCTGTTTGAAGCTGGCACAAGTTTTTCAAATAATTCTGTACTTACTTTATTTTGATAACTCGCTGTCAGTTTGAACGAGCTGCTGCCAAGAAGAAAAAAAACACGAGGATGGAAACACAGTGACATTGTAACCTTGCATACAGTGTGCCACATAAGAAATGACTGAGTAAAAGAATATATTGAATAAGGGTTAAGCAGATTGTTAACCTATTGCCACAATATGGTGACTATTCCATGCCTAATGAGTCTCCATCTGCTGCAAACCCAAACTAAATGCTTTTGTTCGGTCCTATTTGCTCAGCTATTACACTGGTGACTATCTTAGCTGACAACTTAGTCTTTTTATTATGTTTATTATTGTATCTTTAATGTAACACTAACAATCTTAATGATTAATATTATTATTGCATACTTATTTCAGAGACGATTACATGTAACAACTACTGTAATCCATCACATAATCATTAGCAAAGAGACTACCATCTTGGCTCAGTTAGTAGTCATTTTATTTTGTGTTTCTTTGGCCTCTTCGATGTAATAATGATTATTTTTATAATTGTTACTGTGGCGACCCACAGACTGACATTTTCAGTCTTGTCACTGTAATTCTTTTTTGCCTTCTTTAATGTAGAGTTGAATAGTTTTTCCCCTCTTTGGGTTTAATTGGAGAGCGAATACCATCTTGGTCAAAATGTCATTACCATTCCAGATGTTGTGTGTCTGAGTTGTGATTGTTTGGTTCCCTGTTTCATGGCAACTTTCATGCTTAACTGAAATGAGTTGGGCACTTCACGGTACTGCGCTATAAAAGTTCCATGTTTATCTTGGCTATCTCGAGATGTCTTATGGGAAGTCAAACTGCAGAATGATTTCGTAGGAAATGTTTTTTTTCGTTGAATATCCAGTAGAAAAACGTAATTGTTCGGCTTTGTCAATGAGAGTAGTACATATACTTTTTCGACATTTCCTTTTATAATTAACATTACTTGTGTCTTATTTATGGCTAATTGTTACCAGCTAACAATCACATGTGATTGTTTTTATTTATTTATCTGCATGATTGAGGGTGAGCAGAAGATGTAAACAACTTCCAGTAAACCACACCTTCCTGTCTTCTTTGCAATTTAAGGGGGTGTCTTGCCTTCCGACTGTCAGATTTGTAGATGTGTGAATGCCAGTTTAGCTGCTAACATAGTGCACTTCCTGCCCTGTGTGGCTGCCACTCGGGGGGTATGCAGTCACCTTTTCAGATTAGCTGTAGGTGAATGACATACCTCCTCTCACCCACTTCCCTTATCCATCCTATTCACTCCCCACCCCTCACTCTACCTCATTCACTCACTCACAAGCTCAGAACCAGGGTGATACTAAAATCACTGTGCGGGATTCTTGCCTGATTATCAGAATATTACTCTAAAATACATTTAAACACAATGATTGTAAATGGGGCTGTAATACATTGCAGGTAGCGGGAACATCTGACCCAGATCTTGCCTCCTTGGATCTCTGTTGTACCGCCCTTCTGTAAGGCAACCTAAAAATAGATACAATATTACAGTAATAGGTTATTACCATTTGTGGTTTTTTTCACCTGAAGAAAGTCTTGTAATTCAGTTGGTGCCCCTGAAGGAGAGTGACAGTGTTCATCGGTGACCCTGGATACCAGCAAGCTTGGGCTCTAAAGGGCAAATGCGAACTCGCTTTACTCTTTGGCCCCCGGGGTGCCACGCAGCTCACTGCTACAGGATTGTGCCAGTCAGCATTGAGATGCCTGTTGTTTCAGCTGAATGCTCACTCCGAGCAGGTCACAGCCTTGAAATGGGGCGGGGCTAGCTCATCCTTTATCCTCGTGTTCGATACAAGGACCACTACTGATTTGACCAATAATTACATCTGCGGTTCTCACACCTGGCTACACTTCATTTTGTAGCATGTTCTATGTAAGTAACTGTTATGGTATGTGTGGAGAGATTCTAAGCGGGTGCACTTTACTGGAACTCATAGTTCAGTGCCCTTTTAATACTTTTATAATTCGTCCACATTGTCAAAGGTTTTTGCGCAAATGTACATGAAAGTGGGGACACGTCAACTTTAACAAATAAAATACACAACTTCTTTCAAACCTTTCATTTGTACAAAAAAATCAATAACCCATCCAGTGACAAGATATTAGTTAATTTTTAATTAAATTTTTAGCAAATGTGAGTGGTCGAGTCAGCCCATAGGGCTGTATATTGAGTTGAAAGGAGCTGGTTCTAGCTTTACACGCCTCCAACTCTCTGCAGAAGCTGGAGTGCTCTGGATTGCCTCAGTGAAATGTTCTGCGAGTAACAATAGTTGATTTCATCCCACGTTTTGTGGCTGTTGGTGGTTCGTGAGCTGCAGACGGGTGCTTCTCGTGGTGTGCGTATGCTTTGGATGCTTGTTTCTACCTGCAGTCACGTTAATGGCACGTGTGTTCTCCTGGTCCCCATTTTCAAATTGACATCCTGAGTGAACATATCACAGAAAATAGATTTTTTTTGTGTGGACAAAATGGTTCTGTACTTCATGGGCTAATCCAATTAGTCAGGCAGCAGCTCAAGGTTAAATGAAGGCAGCTTTGACGGTTCACGCGCCTGCAGCATCAGTGTTATCTCAAACATGATGTAGTATTGTGTACTTTGGTAATGCTGCCGCAAATTCTTTGTTGTTCAGACGTCCTCTACTGTGAAATGTCATCATTTTTGTCGGCCTGCTTTATGGATCGGCGGTCTGGAAGTCCTAAAGTACACCTTTTTTCTGTTCTTAGTCACATGGAATAATTGTGAAATGATTCTATGGTGTGGCTCTCCCTATGGGGATGATGTTTAAGTCAAGGCTTTTTCCCTTCCTATTTCACACAGCACTTTCCCCTAAACTGGTGCTGTCTCGCCCTGTTGGTGCTCAACCACAGTCAGTCACTTCTTGCTCCTGCCCTTACCACCTCCTTTAAACTCATCCCTTCCTCGAGCACAATTCATGTCACAATATCAAGCTGATAGAATTGTATGTGCTTGAAAAACACATTTCTAACTGGAGTGTTTTCTGCTACCCCTATTTGCAGATCTTTATCTGCGGCACTCATAAGTATATTTAAAGCATTTTCAAGCAGTTCTCAAAGGGTACATGCTGGCTGAATGAACAGCTTGTATTTTGCTAAGTACCGTTGCGTGGGGATGATGTCTAGACATCACCACATACATTTCTGGCATCACCACAGGATGCAGCTGCAGTCTGGCAAGCACTTGAACATCCACTGGTGCAGCAGTTGCTTGTGTATATTAGGAAAATGACTATATGTTTCCAGAATTCAGTGAAAAAATAAGGAGTGAAGCGAAATTAAAGTTCAGTGTTGAAATAAGATAAGAACTAATGTTTAAAAACTGAAAAAAACATTGAAATTCGCCTGTTGCAGTTTAGTGAACCAACTGCAACACGTATCCCCATCATGCACTACTTATGACTTTACATGTTAAAACACCTGTGACATGTTAAGAGGCATAATGATATAATTACAGATGATATCGCAAGTGACATCATTGATAACTTCACTGATTACATCATCCATCCATCGAGACAGCGTCCTACAGGGGCTGCGTTCTTTAAGTAATCCAATCAACAATTTTCTGTCTCTTTCTCCTCCCCGTCCCCACACCCAACATGATCCTGGGGGTCAGGATGTGCCCACACCGCCCTCTAATGTGGCCTTTCATTTCCTTTTTTCATTTTTTTCTGGATTTGGCCCCTACTTGACAGATCAGCACAGAACATTCTGTGATGGAATCAAAGTGGATGAACTGCTTTCTTGGAAAGATTTGTGCAGATTTGCAAAGCAGCGTCAAAGTTAGTAAAGAAACAAAAAATTTCTTTCATTCAGAAACTCTGACCTAACTACTACACAGAGGACACAGTGGCAGGATAGGCATATCCTGCCCCCAACTGGTGTTGGGGTCCTCACTTGTGCCAAAACCGAGTTTTGATTTTGTTTTAAACAGGTCTGCGGATCCGCAGAGGATCCACAGATCCACAGTCCTGTTTAAAAAAAGAGACAGGCTCCCGTTCTTTTCCTAAATAAGCCCCTTGCGGTTGGCTTGGTGCAGGACTGGGTCAGTGCAACGATCTTTGAAAAGCAATTACTGACATAGTGGCGTCTGCAGACCAAGCGGACTGCAATCCCTTTTATTTCCTCTAGTTGTAGGGAGTCACAATTTAAGAACTGCCTCATTAATAGTCATGAGATAGTTTAGCCTCTGATCCACTACAATTCAGATTTTTCAGTACGTACCTATTGGCACATATATGGTTGAAGTCTGTGACCCGTATTTTGTGACAAGATACTTATAGATTTTGTTTTGCAACCTACGTCTTCCAGGCCCAATTGCTTTTTTCGTTTGCCGTAAATTGCCATTTACATGAAAATAAAAACTGAGTCAAAGGTGGAAAAAATTCTTGCACAGGCCATTAAAACTGTCATATAGTGTAATATTAATAATAGATTTAAGTTGTCTAGTTTGTGACACTAGAAACTGTTTTGATCATGGGTTTACGCGTGTCCTCATGGGATGCATCAGGCTTCAGGATTGATGGCCGGGTTCCAGAACTAATGGCTCCCAAAATCAGGTTTAAATCAAACTGACAGCCTAACTCCCCCACTAGTTCCATTCAATTATAATATTTGGGAATTTGCAGATTGTGCTATGCATCACATTGAAACGAGATCCAGCTCTCTCTCCTTCGTAGACATAATTCTGATTCGAAACATTGCACTTACAAGATGGCATTATACAAAGAGGAACCAGTAAGAAAAGCTTCAAATTTCCCATTATTAATTTTCATTGGGGAGGAAAAATATTTAAAAAAGAATCCTTTATTATGAGTCTTTCAAATGACAGCTGGACTCATTGTTTTGGTAGTTCAGTACAGTGAGCTCTTTTTTTAATGCTCCACTACCAGCGGATGTAGCAGGCCCTCGTGCGTCTTGAGTAAAGTCCATATCCAAGTGCCTTCTCCAGAGGCTTGAGTCGCAGGCTGAAATCTCCCTTTCTTGAGCGGTTACACCAAATAAATAAGACCAGCATATTCTACTATATTTTTCAATAGTATGGGGATAACTCCACTTGCCCTTTTCTTTGAGGCTGTGATATAGTGTGGTATACTTTTGTAGCTTGTTCTGAGTATAGCTGTTTTTGGTTTCTATTTTATTGCTTGAAGCTTTGTAATAGTGTATATATGTGTGTGTGTATTTATATAAATATTCTTTGGATACTCTTTTTTATTCTCTCTATTGCTCTAGTCGAGCATGGTGTACTTCTCTAAGTGATATTGGTAATCCGCTGAGGGGTCACCTGCTCCACTACCAGAGAGGTAGCCAACATGCTCTACAGTCTATCAGCATCTCAGAAAATGGTGCCTGGCTGGTCCCCCGGGGGATACAAGAAAGATAAATGTAGTGAAGTGAAATGGGATTTCCACATTTGCCGCTGAATGAATGGTATTCATTGTACAGACGTTTGCTCATGGATGCCCTGTAGTATGACTGCAGTTTCTGTGCTTCCAGAGGATGCCACTAAAAAGGACGCAAACGGAAATTACCAAGTAAAGTTTGAGAGCTGTACTCCTAAACTGCTGTATTCTTTATTTTATTCAATAAAATTAGGTGCCACGAAAAAAAAATATAAATGTAAAATTGTATATTTAGGTTTCAAAGTATGTTTTTGTGCTTGAAAGGCGTACAGTAATCCTTGGCTTTGACATGCCCACATTATTGCTGCATCTGTCCAGGGCTTATGCAATGTAAAGCAACTGGAGCGATTTGAATACTTGCTGACCTAAGGTAGCAGCAAAGAATATCTATCTAAATGGTAATAGGAACTGTGAAGACTAATCCGTGTTTGTGAGAAGGATACGCCAAATCTTTGGCAGTCTCATTTCGGCTACTTATGGTTATCAAAACTACACGTAATGGCGTGTTCCCAAAGGGATTCTTCCTAATGTGTGGAGCAGAAATGGCTAGCCGTTCTTAGTCAAAGGGATTATCATTCTTGCTATTAATCTTGTTGCAGGTTAATAATTATAATCTTTAGCTGCACTTTAGGATGCAGCTGGGCTACCCACTGACTACAGCTTCAGACTGCAAATTTGAGGCTTGGCGGGAAAGTGTGTCTTCAGTATTATGTATTCGGAAACTCTTTTAAAGATTGCGCTTATTTGCATTTTATCTAATTTTTCCCAAACAGCAAGCTTGATTTAGTCAACACATTACTTTCTTAATAGTATGACGAATGCTGTTTCCTGATCGCATGGGAATACAGTAGAGAATGCTTGGTTAAATATCTATAATTAAAAGTGAAGTGAATATTAATCACTGAGTGATGTCATATCCGGTTTGGAGCCAACAAAACACTTGTCTCCAAGTGGCATCACTGCTAGAAGTGAGTGTTGCATTCTTTTTTGCTGTAGGTGAAGCTACAGTACACCTCATTCTTGCTCCCTCTTACATACCTCTTGGATCCAATCCCCATCAAAATCCACGTTACTTAATGCTTTCATGCATGCGCCATCATTATCTGCAGGGACCGTTAGTGGAGTTTCTTGAAGCAAATCTCCATTCTTATTTAGCTACACATTTCATGGGATAATGGATAACATCACCTAGATGGCATCATGTCTCCAGGTTGATGTGGGTATTGTTAATACCCCCATCCGCCTCCCTTTCGTTTTAAAATCCCATATCGGTATGCAAGGATATTCTCTATTATCTCCTCCCGTCGATCATGAGTAGTCCTGAACTTCACATTACGAGCTAACAACAAACTGCTGATCAACTTCCATTTACAGCTCTCCTGCCAACAAGCTGCAGTAATCCACACTGTGTGGTACTTGTTATCATTTCTGTGTGGCTGAGATGCTTGGTGCTGCAGTCTAGGAGCAGTGCTCATGATTGCAGAATGGAAGAGACATGAGATAGGTGACAGAGGAAACTGGATGTGTGCAGTGAGTGGTAGTAGGTCCTGAGCATAAGTATCCTCTCAGAAGACTTGCAGGTCTAAGTTATGATGGTGGGTTCTCTCTACCCTACTTGTGAGACCTTTGTTAGTGGGAGAGCTATACAAGTGTCTCATTGTAGAACATCAATTTTGCCTGTCTCCTTTTTTTTAGACCCATAGAGTGCTAACTTCGAGTATGCCACTCTAGAAGGTTTGGTGGGAACTCCATTTTAATCCAAACTGTTGGTTTCTTTTTCCCCACTGTGAATTTGACCCACATTGTTCCTTGCATCTTACTGATAATGGACTATTGTATGTTAACTCCACCGACTAGAGAAGTAAATTGATGAGCAAATGAAAGTTCTATACTGAATATTACTCCTGGATTTTTTTTACTTTCTGACATAATAATGATTGGGAGCCCAGCCACTCTAGTCATTCAAAAGAAAGTCTGTCCTGGTCAGGTTTCCCCACAATATACCTGCATGCCGATATGGGACTTTAAAAGGAAAGGGAGGCGTACAACATTGAGGATCCACAATACGTAAAAGAAGTTCTTGATTAAACGAACAGATGGAAGAGTAAATTGATGTAATCTCTAGGCACGGTAAGTGTAATAAAGTGCCAAAATTGACATCCAAGTTATTGTTTTCGTTGTGAATATATTGAATATGTACTGTGTTCTGAAGAAGGTGGGGTGAACCATTTTAAAGACCACTGAAACGCCGCTTCGACAATATATTTTTTAATGATAATTTGTTTTTATTGTTTTGTGATTTGAAGAAAAAATTGTTTTTTAATAATTGTTTTGCTATTGTGTTATGTTTTTATGAATGTATGATGATTTTTATAACTATGACTAATGTATTGATCATCAAGAAATTATTCTAATGATTCGTATGTAATACATGGAGAGATTCTTTTATATATGAAAGACAGCAGTTAATGCTTTTATTTATTTGTGGTGTTGCATATGACTGTACAGTACTTAATAATATGGTGCATTCCTTATTCTCTCTATAGGATAACTGTGCCCCAATATATATAAGTGCACAAAAGGGAATTCGTTGTGTTAATACATATATTTACCCTGTTCCTTTTGGGTAGTGGAGGGTACCGCTCCTGATTGTTGGAACTACCTAGGCTAGGCCTTTGCCTCTCTTTCATTGTCTCTTCCACCTGTAGACTGCACTGTTGTATCCTTGCATGTGTGCTCACTTAGCTCCTTCACTGCCATCTTTCATCCCCACTTCAACCACTTCTCCTTAGTACTTTGAAAAATATGGCAAAAAAGATGTGCTTGAAAAAATATTCCAAGAGCATTGGTATTACCCTTTACTACTTAATATTTATTAACTTTGGTAGATATTGTGCCTTGAAATCCATTCACTTAATACAATGAGTGGTAGAGATCAGTGCAGGTGAATCTTTCAACATCCACTAAATGGTTTTCAGTAATAGGTAAATGAGGCTCCTAGAACTAAACGTGCAGCCGAAGCAGTGGAATTTAGCGGAATGTGAGTGCGCTTCTCAGCTGACTGAAAGGGCCAGTATGTGCGCACTGTGTGGAATGTGGTCATGCATGCTGCAACGTTAGGCATTGCTCAATCTTTTGTAGCCATCTCACTTAGACTGGAAGTCCCTCGGGCAGGCCATGTTTCTTCCACAATATGTCGAACAGAGCGGTGCACTCAGGCATGGCTGTTCTCCATTTGCTCTAACTATAGTACATAGCACACAGGGAACTTGAAGGGCTTCATAAATTGCTGTGCCTTCTGCTCACCATAGCTTTTTTGGTGTACCTTTTTTACCACAGTAGTTCTAATAACTAAAAGAATACTTTTACAAAGAATGCACCTAATATAGTGTTTACTGACCACGCGGTATAAGGTACATACATTGTTAATTAAATTAGAGTTTTATGTAGCGCAGACTAGAACCAATGGGCGTTTAGTGCAAGAGCTCAAACACAAAGGAATTCTTTGAAACATACACTATATGCAGTGAAGAATTGTGCGCAGTACCAATCACCTAGTAGGTCACAAAACAAGTTGAATATTTACTTCAGTAGGGATTTTTTCCTACGTGAATTAAATTAGTGACATTTTGGGAATTCATAAAGATGGACAGGATTCTGCCTAGGAAGCTGTGACAATAGCAGGATTGCCAGGAGAGCTCCCAGAAAGCAACTCCCTCCATGATAGAAAAGCAGACATTTGAGGTGAGCAGATTCAGAGTGTTGCTGGTGTTGTAGGGTGCACTACACAGGAGCTTGAGAACTACCCAGAGTTCTCTGCTTCCTTTTTGCATAATTATGCAACTCTAAGCCTGAAAAGATATATAGATATGTATGTGTGTGTGTGTGTGTGTGTGTGTGTGTATATATATGGCACTTTGTTTGGAACATTTCGTGAAGATGGACCATGTTTCATAGAAAAAGTGTTTTTGACTTGCCTATATCTTTGGCATCGTTTAACAAATCTTTGCAAAATGTTCCAAGCAAAATGCCCTGGTGATTCTTGTTGTGCACGGAAAGTTACAGGTTGAAGTGTCAAGCATGGGCAGAGAAAAAAGTGTGTGTCAGTATGTGTGTGTGTGGGGGGTGGTGGTGGTGTCTAAACAAAACATGTTAACTCCCTTGGGAGTTTTGAACATGACTACAGCCGAACCAGTGGACTTACACCAAATTTGGCAGAAAGCTAGCTTTCAGTACTTAGATTGTTCTTTTGGTTATTCGGTGTAAATTTGTTAAGTAGTTGTTGAGAAATAAAAGGAAATCCAAATTTGTGTATCTGTGGCCATGACGACTTTACAATAATAATGAGCTTGTGAAGAGATCTGCAGAGCTCTGATTGACTGCCAACACGTCAACCAGGAAGGCTGAAGGTTGAAATAATTGTATCCCATGGCAGTGTGTCTGTTTATTTTCCCGGGTTTTCACTGTTAAACATTTCCAGGGATATAACATTGAAGTCTTTTCCCCTCAAAATATGTGGATTGAATATCATAGCTAAGTCTGGGCACAGCACAGAAAGGAGTCACCTCTGGCCTAGTGGGTAAGGCCTCAAATATGCACACTGAAGGTTTAGGGTTGCAGTCTAGTTGAGTCTGTGATCATTTCCTGCTTTAGTGTCTTTTCAAAAAAAGATATTGAAGTTGCATACTGAAAGGTGAGCTCACTCTTTTTAATTGACAAAACATATTTATTTTTCATTTGCCTGGAAATATCTTATTCTAAGTATATCATTAATCAAAGCCTAAGTCTCTTTCTCTCTCAATCTCTCACTTTCTCTCTCTCTCTAACTCAGGGTTGGTTGGTTAGGAGGGAGGGTGGCAGCGTGGACTGGACCCAGGCAGGGGCACGACTTAAAGTTACCTTTGGTCATGAGTTATAGTTACTTGAGATAACTCTAACAGGTTTAATTTTTTTTCATTGAAAAAATCAAAAGTTAAAGTAACGTTAGAGGTAGGTGAAATGTTCAGTAACACTGTAACATTTTGAACTCTAAAAACCACAGAAATTCACCAGTTATAGTTACTGTTATCGCAATTAACTATAACTCTTGCCCTAAGCTAACTATAACTTGTTCCCCCACTGCACACAGTTTTCACATCAATTATTTAATTGCAAATGTTGCAGTGATATTATTAAAGATGTCATAGAGTGATATAATGTGTGGGGTAATTAGCAGTGCCTGGCGAGGGCACAAGTTACCGCTACCTTAGGGCACGAGTTAAAGTTACTTGAGATAACTATAACTGGTGAATTTCTGTGTTTTTTAGAGTTTAAAACTTTATATTGTTACTGAACATTTTTTCTAACTATAATCAGCAGTGGCCCGTCCTTAAGGGTGGAGGGGCCATGCCCCACACCTTTTGGGCATAAATAGTATCTGTCAGGCTGAACAAAGGTCAGCCTGACAGACATTTGCTAAAATTGCAGACTCCTGGCTGCCTGAGCTGAACTTTGCTGGGCTGAGGAGGTCACAGCTTCTGTGAATGTGACCTCCTCAGCTCAGCAGAAGTCCTCAAGGCCCTCCCCCTCCGTTGATAGCCTCTACCTGGGCACTTCAGGTTTAAGCCTTGAAGTGCCCAGGGCAGAGTGTCTATCACTGACACCTCATCACAGATTGGGTGGGGGTCAGCAGTCTCTATGACCTCATCCTACTTTATGACAGGGCAGAGACTTCTGCTTCCCCTCATTGGCTGATCTAAGGTTAGCCAATGAGGGGAGGCAGCAGTCCCAACCCTCCTGGCACCACTGTGGCTTCTCTTCCTGAGCTGCAGTGCAGGTAAGTGTTGTTTTTTATTGACTGTTTGGTGCGTGCATGTATGTATGAATGAATGTGTATTTGTGAGTGAGTGTTGTGAATTAGTGTCTATGCATGTGTCTGCATGTGAATGCATGGGTGTAAGTGAGTGTGCATGTGTGTGTGTGTGTGTGCCTTCCCACTCCCACCCTCCTCTTATTTGGATCTACTGGCCACCACTGACTACAATATTACTTTACCCTTTGGTTTTGTCAGTACATTTCTAAGCTTTTTTAACATAAATTAATATTTTATTATTATATGTAAATCCAACCCCTGCTTTGCATGGCCTGTGGCTAGGCCCCGTGACCAACCCCCCCAAAGACAGCCAACCTTTTCTGTGCAGGGCCTTTGGTCCTGCGCGGCGAGGGGTTGTTTGAAGGGTCTGGCCACACATGCCCCCAAAGCCCCCATCCCAAAGCCTCATTAGGCCCTTATGAACCCATCCCCTAGGGCCCTACATATATATTAAAAGGGTGGTGGGCCGCAAATGTCTTGCAAAATAAGAATACTTAAAACAAAGAACTTAAAAGAAATGTATTATATTCAGTTTATACAGAAAAGTTAGTTATACAACCATGCACAGTGCCAGTGCTCAGTGCAGATAAGTTAATAGAGGAAAACGTGCAATAGCAATTTTGAAAAAACGATTTGTCCCCAATCAATTCGAGACGAATAGGAAATGTAATTCAGAGATAAGGAACAATAACATAAAATACATTTATTCTGCTGAACAGCCCTTAAATTGTCAGTTTCATCACTTACATACATTCGAAGTTTTAACCCAAAATGAAAAATCTGTGATCTTTATCAAGATCTACCATTACAGATGTGACACCTTCCTAGCTTATGTCCTTTCTTGCTGGCCAGTTCTTCTCTCTGCCGTGCTGCCTCTTTTTCTCCAACCCCACCTCACTTCCAGGAAGCATCCCTTAAAAGCCAGCCCTTACTCCCCTTCCCTTCTCATTCTGCCTCACCTTGAAATGTCATCACCTTATTCTGTTTCGTGTGCTTTTTTTCCCAGTGACAACTGCATATTCTTCTCCTTCCCAAATTTCACAATCTGTATCCTACCTGCCTGACCCACTGCTGCTCTGCCACCCAGAAATAGATGGCCCGCATTAGCTTGCGGTCAAACCACCAAGAAAGAGATCAGCTAGTTTCACTCTATCGATTGCAATTCAAACCACACCACCTCAGATCTACACCTTCCCCAATTTGATTAATCGCGTCTTCTCTGCCCACAACCTAGGAGTGTGTTTAAACATGACTTTCCACCAGCATCATTGCAACAAGCAGGTTGGAACAGCCTAGTCCTCTGCCTCCTTGGCAACGTCTTCTTGGTGCCATATTTCATTACTGCACTCAATTCAGCCTCTCATAATGCTTCTTGAGCCCCTCTATTGATCTGTTGCAAAACTGATTATACCCATTTGTCACTCTAGAAAACAAAACTGTCTCGTAGGCCACCTATTTCTATGCTTCTAACTGGTTCATGCAATCACAGCCTCATCATTACCGAACTACTGCCAGACCCTTCTGACTTCATTGAGGTGGAAAACAGCAGCAGTTCGTTGATAGACAATAACTGAATTGTGTAGTGTTCTTTTTTTTCAGGAGAGCAGGGAGGAGGACACAATGATTCTGGTTCACAAAATGGATTGCCCCATAAGTTCAACAACAAAAGTTCAGTAGTGCAAATGGCACATCCTGATTTCTAAGATCAGGAAGTGTGAAAATTTGTACTTGAGCAATCACGGAAATCCGCAACAATGGAGTGTTTTTCATACTCACCATTGTGGGGTTAATAGTGAGAGCAGATGTTTAGTGTGCCATTTGTTGGCCAGTGAAAGCCAGTAGTCACTTTACAAAAGTCTACAGGTCTGCATGTTACAATATCTGATTATTGAGTGCCTTTTAATTATTATTTTTTAAGAAAAGCCCATTTTGCTACAGACCATCTTCCAAGTCTGCATTTCTATAGTCCTGTAAAATAATCTCTGGCAATAAGACGACTTGGAGCAACATCTAAATCGAATGATGAGATAGAGTTGTATGCTGTATGCAGAGGCTTATCACATTTCATTGTAACCTTTTAAAATGTGTAAGTACCACATGCACTCAAGACATGTACAGTTCTGATTACTTATAATCAGGTGCCTGTCACATTAATTACAATGGCGGCTGCAGCAGATCTCAGGGGGAGGGGTGAGGGGGATAAATAAAAAATATATAATAATAAAAAATAAAAAAAACTACCTTTTTCCCATCATCGCTGCCGCCTCCTGCTGCGTTGCTTCTCTGGTCTTCTTGTCATCTCCCAGCATTCGTTGGGACACCAGCACAGGCTCCATCCCTAACAATCCTGGCGCTACTTACATGCTAAACATAGCATGTAAACAGCATCAGGATTGGTATGAGCGACTCGGAGGGCTGCTCAGACATAAGCCTGGGGTCTGTGCAGATTCTCCTGTCCGGCTGTGCATACAGCCAGGCTGGAGAGACATATGCATATAGTGCACTCTCCCCTCCTGCCCCTCCCACCTTCCACCCCCTACAGCCCAGCCCCACCCCACCCTAAACACACTGCTGGCTGAGCCAGCAGATGAAAGATAAAATGATAATTAAGGGCCAGATGTGCGAATCGGCCCCTTTGCGACTAGAAAAATGCTTTTTGGGCTGTACAAAGCCCAAACTGCGATTTGGTAACTTGTTACCGAATCGCAGTTTGGGTTTTGTGATTCAGTATTAGAAAGGGGCGTGTCAAGGGTGTCCCTTCCTAATACTGAATCTAAATGGTACGTATGATTGTTTTGTGACTGCGAATGCGGTCGCAACACAATCATACTTAGAACCAGTTTCAAATTGAGGCTAACCCTTTCACAAAAGGTAAGGGGTCCCCATGGGACTCCTTCCCCTTTGTGAATGCATGCGAAAACATTTATTCAGAGCAGGCAGTGGTCCCAAGGACCACTGCCTGCTCTTGGTACAACTGTCTGCTCTGAAATACTGAAAAGAAAACTTTTCATTTTGTTTTTTTCGAAATGCATTCAGTTTTCCTTTAAAAAATACTGCTTTATTTAAAAGCAGTCACAGACATGGTGGTCTGCTGACACCAGCAGGCCACCATCCCTGTGAGTGCCGCTATTCCCAATGGGTCGCAAATTGCAACCTACCTCATGAATATTCATGAGGTAGGTCATTTGCGACCCCATTGCGAATCGCAGACAGTGTCCTTGACACTGTTGTACATCCTGTTTTGCGAGTCGAAAATTGCGAGTCGCTAAGACTCGCAGTTTGCGAGTCGCAAAACCGGATCTTCGTACATGTGGCCCTAAATATTGTTTTATCTTTCATCTCCTGGCTTAGCTGGGGGGGGGGGGCGACGCTCCTTCACCATTGCAAAGATTAATTACCTACATTATATTTCACGCTCCAGGCTTAACAATACTACTTTCATGTGCCTTTATCTCCTAACAGAGGTTTGCATTCCTCTGCTTTGTCCACATCTACCACCTATGCCTCCATCGCCCTAAACAAATGCATGTATGATGTTCCCTTCGAGACATTGTCATGAACAATCAGCATCATCTCGAGTGCTGTTTGTAGTGGGTGGTCTGTGGTAACTCAGAGCACATAAAGAGATGGCCTTTCGACTGTACATATGTGGTCTAGAAGGACCTAAAATCAAGTTCGTGCTTTCCACTTGGACGTCTAGTAGTGTTTAATGTTAGCTGCATAGGGGTGGGGGTTTGGCCAGTCTCCAGTTCTTTGTGCCATTGCAGTAGATGGGCATATTTATCTGACGCAAAAAATATTTCGAGAGGTAGTTAATGCACCTTTCTTGGGGTTCAAATCTCGGGGGTTGGTCGAAAAAAGACACGTACATCCTTGAGAGATTCGTCTTCTGTGAACATTTTAGCACAGATTTTCCAAGCAAAGAGAACGCCAGCAGGAAGGGAAAAAACTCTACAAGTAAACGTTTTAGGAATCATCTTGAAACAGAAAATAACGATTCTTCTGGATGTCAACATATTAGCGTTGCCGGTTAAATTACATTCAGTTTAATGAACAATCTATGATACCCGCCTGGAAGTGTAATTTTAGTAACCTTGGCATTCAGCTCAGATACAAAAGGACTGAACACTGTTCCTTAGCACAGCAGGATGAATTATCCAATATTGATAGAGCAAAATAACAGCCACATCACAGAAGACTTATGATGTGACGAAAAGAGGGAGCTTTATGCAGCGGCTTGTGTTCAATACATTAAATTAACTAAGGCGCATCAAGGTCAATACTGAAGCACATGACTTAATGTCAGGCGGTTTGAATCACACAGAATACATTTTTGAGCTAAATAATAGGCCATGCCCGGTGTCATATTAGAAAACACAATATGTTGGGCCAAAGGAACTTTATTCAAGAAGGCGCTGCTTCACAGGACAATGCAATGCACAATTTGTTACTTGGGACAAACGCATTGATTTTGTTTTTTTTGTTTTTTGTGCGGAAAGGAAACTGCTTTAAATGGATTTGATTGAGGCACAACTAGATAATAAATCAGTTTACCAACTGCAGATGTAAATTCCTATAGTAGATTTTACGACAGAACGTGATTAGCAGCATCAGCATCGAAAATCGGTTGCCGAGTCTACATTAGGTGCCTATTGTACATGTCTGATTGGTACACATTTACCTCTGTGGTCCAGGACATCTCTATGCAATGGCTTAGAGTGAACTAACTCATGGAAGAGTGCAATGTATAAATAGACACTAAGGCCTCATTGTGAGTTTGGCAGCCGCTGGATGCTGCCCGCCAAACTTATACCGCCGAGAGACCGCCTGTGCAGTCCAAACATTGCCGGCACTATTTGGAGTTCACCACAGGGCCGGCGGGCGGAAACAGTGTTTCCACCTGCCGGCCCTGCAGTGAACAGGGCCTTAACATTGCAGCCGGCTCGTAATCGAGCCAGCAGAAATATGGCGATGCGTTGGGTGAAGCAGCACCTGTCATGCATTCCACTGTCTGTAATTCGGGCAGTTGATTGCGCAACGGGGCTGTGCATGGGACCCAAGCACTGCCCATGACAAGTGCATGGGCAGTGCAGTGGCCGCCAGGGGCCCCCCGACACCCCTGTTCCACCAGTCTTTCCATGGCGGTGGAACGGCCATGAAAAGGCTGGCGGTATTGGGACTCGAAATTCGAAGGCCGGCGCTGCTTGCAGCATTGCCCTGGTGTATTACAACTACTGCGACCGCTAGGCTGCTGGCTGGCAACTTGGCTGTATCGGCGGTCCGACCGTGGTGACTCCGACACCGTGAGTCTGACGGGCTCAAGACTGCCAGACTTATAATGAGGGCCTAAGGGCCTGATTTACGTTTCGACTGATGGGTTACTCCATCACTATGGTGACATATCCCATCTGCCGAAATATAAATCCCATTATTTCCCATAGGATTTATATTTTGGCGGATGAGATATCCATCACCGTTGTGAAGGAGTAACCTGTCCTCCAAAATCGAAATCCGGCCCTAATATTGTTATTTCCCAATTATACCCACAAACCTCCTTCCTTTTACAGTGAATCAGTTCTGGCATCTTATTACTTTGCGAATAATGTTGTTGCTTCTTATTAAGTTACTAAATAAATTAAATTTCTGCCGATCTTGCAGATAGTTGTATCTATGGTCTGTACTAACTATGCATAAGCTTCTAGATTGCCAACTTTCCAGTTCCTCACATTCCTTCTCTCCTTGCCATTTGAGGGTGATGTGAGAAGGTTAGTGGCAAAGAAAAGCCTCAATCGCACAGCTCAAATTGACATGCAAGGTGGTGAAGGCAGACAACATCACATCATAGGCTTAAGGATGTGGGGGACATGTGAGGATCTTACATGTGGTCTGAGAAAAATGTAGGCTTTGCTTAGCGTTGGTGAAAAAGATGTCAAAGCTGTGAAGTTTAACTTGCAGATAAAATTGGGGCCAGATAGAGGCATAGGATCTTGTGCGGAAGAAAGGACTAAGAGGTTGGGTGAGACAAGAATGTTTTCTTTCAAGCCAGGAAGTAAGCTTAGGCTGAAATGACATAATTTTGCTTGGAAAGGAGATATCACTTTTGCATGAAGAAGGAACAATGGTTAGTTTACAGATTGTTTTATCTTTTGCCTAAGGAAATGACACAAAGCATTGCTTTAGTTTCATGAAACAAAGATGTGAAGAAATGATGCCATTTACTGTTATGTGTATTTCTCATTTGTAGTGCTGTCCAAATGGCTGCACTATCGAGGATACCCGAGGATAGAATGCACACTGTTAATTTCACTCATAGGCCACTACAGCTTAGAGAGAAACCAGTTCTTCAAAACTTGAACAATATAGAAACTGGGAAAGACATAGGAGATTCAAATTGATTCCAACTAGTATTAAAAGCCATGACCTCTAGAGAATAGTAATTTGGGATGCACTCCTGCTGCTTTTTAAACCAAGTATGAAGAGGCAGGTTTAGTTGAGCAGCAGAGCTTATGTTGGGTTTGACTAAGGAGACAGATATGCTGAGAGAGGCATCAGAGTTCCCATGAGACTCAAGTTAGGATGGGACAGGCTGAAAGGAACAGCAAAGATTACATTAGTTTGCAGGAGGAGAGTGTCAGGGTGAGAGTGGCACCTGGGCTTCACTGGGACTCACAGTGGGAAGAAGCAGATTGAGAAACACCAGAGCTTTTCTTGTGACCCAAGGTGGCACCCTTATCTTTGTTGTGGGAAAGTGCAATATGTGTAAGTCATTAAAGCCTATCTTGGAGCCTTAAAAAAAGGAGAGGCAGATGGACAGAGGCACCAGAGGTTTTCCCATTACAAGAGAATGGGTGAAGAAGGCTAAAAGAGGTAGTAATAGTTCTGTTGCGAGGTGACCTTTCTTAGAGCCAGGTTAAGAGAGTTAGCAGGCTTCGAGAGTTATAATTTCTTCATGTGGGCTAAATATGAAGAGGGAAAGGCTAAGAGTTTCTCTTGGTGAGGCATGTTAGGCCACTTGAGGCAACATACCTTCCCTTGGGCCAAAGGTGAACATAGACATGTAGGGAGAGTCAGGTGAGCTTATTATTCAGGCTAAGGTGGCAATATCAGTGTAAATGAGGCAATATAGCATCAGGTAGGGCAGAGGTGGGGAGAGGAACAGAGGCAGGAGCTCCATAGCTCCACCTGGGAAGTGAAAATGGAGCTGCGGCTTGGGATGGGCATCAGATGATTACTTATATGAGGAGTGGAGTGAGGCAAAGTGGCAGACACACCATGGCTTCAGCTGCACTAGCAGGGTAAGCCTGTTTCCTTCACATGTCCCCTTCCACACTCAGGTACTAATTATGGCTTTGGTGGTCTTCTATCAAAACCGCGGAAGACACGTCAGCCAGCATACCGCCAGTGCTGCCGGTATGCTGGCGGCCCTGTTAGGAGTTTTCCGCTGAAAACTCACCACAACTTTGTCGATTACAAGACGGCGGCAATGTTGTGGTGTGTTGGATGCAACAGTGCTCGTTGCGCTTTTTACTGCCTGTAATTCGGGCCGTGAAATGCGCGACAGGGCTGTCCATGGGGGCCCTGGCACTGCCCATAGCGACTGCATGGGCAGTGCAGGGGCCCCGATGCTCCCTTTTCCGCCAGCCTTTGCATGGCAAAAGGACTCGTAATTGCGACCACTGAGGCCGCCAGGCTGCTAACAGGCGGCAACCTGGTGGTGCCGGCGATCAGACCATGGCACAACTGCCACGGTCATAGTAGGGCTGTTGGACCGCGCTGTCTGCAGTGGTCTTGAGATCCCCACACTAGTTATGAGGGCCTCAGTGTTCCACTCCCTCACCTGTCTGCTTCTTCACCACGTTCTTTTCTCACATATATGCTTTCTGCCTGCAAGCACCTCATCACTGTCTTTTGCCCATTTCATCCCACCACATATGCCCCATTATGCTTTAGCCCCTCGTCCTGTATGCTGCAATCGCCCACCACCCCATGATGCTTCTGTCTCATGTTGCTTCCGCCCTACCTGCTGCTTCCCCCAATTGCTTTCAAAACCCATCCCTCTCCGTGCATCCTGTGATGCTTCCATCTCTCATCCCTCATTTTACTTCTACCAGCACCTGTCTGTGTTGCTTCCCCCATGTTGCTTCCCCCCCACTTTAAAAAAAAGGGAAAGAATGCTGTCATGTATTTATTTTCTTTTTAGTTGCCAATATGAGTTGGATCAGTAACTAAAAAGAAAAAAGAAGTGCCTGCGTCATTTTCTTGGTGCCCAAATGTGTGCTGCACTCTCCCAAAAATTCCCAAAAATGTATGCTGTTGAATGTGTCAAAAGTTTTTTTTAATTCTTCAGCCATGTGGCACTGCATTGGGTATGCTGTGTGTGGCTAAAGTCATTGACAAAGACAAAAGTCCCACAGACAAGACCTATTAGTTTTACTAATATTTGTTACGATGCTAGAGTTTCAAGCTTAGTTTAGTTTAAGAGACTTGCATAGCGCATGGCTACCCGAAGGCCTCCAAAGCATGAAATGGAACAATATAGACAGTGGGGACACCTAATTAGGCCTTAAACAGCCAGGTTTTCAAATTCTTATGAAAGGAAAGTTAATGGCTTATTTGGCGGAGCCCCACTGGGAGAGAGTTCCAACGTTTTGCAGCACTGTAGGCCATAGATCTTTCGCCCCACTGATCTCTCTTGAATTTAGGGATCTTCAGCAAGGAGGGCATAGACGATCTGAGAGACCACAGGAAATATAATAGGAGGCTATAGGCCTCAAAAGAGAAGGGCCCCTGTTGTGAAGTTCTCTCTGCATAATGCAGAGAGCCTCAAATTGTTTACGTTGTTCCACCGGAAGCAAGTGGAGTACAGCTATGTAAGATTTAGCCGATTGATGTTTTGGGATGTTCATAAGAAGGCAAGCAGCGGTGTTTTGCACAACCTGAAGCCTCTTCACCACGAACACAGTTGAGCCAAAGTAACAGATATTACCGTATTCTACATGCGAGATTATGAGGGCTTGAACAATACGTGTTATTTTTGGCTAAGAAAGGAAGACCGTCAAAGGCTTTCCTGAACAACCTCAGCACTTTAAACCAGGTGACAGCAAGCTTTCTTGCTTGATGGTCCATGGTAAGGCTGAAGTCCAGCCACACCCCAGACTCTTTATGGCACTTTTTGGAGGTGGTAAAGTCTCCAGACCTTCCGGAACAAGGGGCAAGGAACTATGCTGAAAGTTGTTCCCCAATAACATAACCTCTGCCTTGTCTTCATTCAGTTTTATCTTGCAGTCCGCCATCCATCTGTCTACCTCTTGAAGACAAAGCATTAGCTGGGATTGACCTGTATTACAATTTAAGGAAATTCAAGTCCTAAAGGAAAGCATGGCCCTTCCAATAGCTTTTACATGTCTGTGAGTCTCACTGGAAGATACTTTCATCATAGAGAATCTGAGTCTGCAGCGGTAAATGTTATTAATCAGACACAGGTGATGGCTTACGACAATAAGAAGGCCATAAAGCACTGTGGCTGCTCATAATACAAGGGCAATAATAGCGATAAGAATATTGGAATGTTGGGCGCTCCATTGGAGACAAATGAGTGCTCTGGGCTTTTACTGGCCGATAAAAGCCCAAGCATAATATTCTTTGTTCACAGCAACAGCTGTGAACAAAGGCCTTGCGGAGCCCAAGGATAATTTAATCCCCCCAGGCTCCACGAGGGCTTTGTTTTATTTATTTAGAACATTCTGCCCTCTAGTGGCAGAATGTTCTAATAGCCTTATAGCCTTTCGTAGTTGGGCTATACTGGCAATTAAAGTCCTGCTTCCTTGTTAAAGGCCCTCACCTTCGGCTTGAGCCTTTAACGTTAGAGCAGGCCTTTTATGGGCGGTATAGCCCGCTACGGCAAGCTCTAAGGCAGGGCTCTCCAACGTTTTCTGTAATAAGAGCTACTTATGGTAGATGAAAATCATCCTGAGCTACTCATATTATTAGTGTAGTAACAGTGACCACATCAGACAAGATCACATTAGTGGCAAGATTCCCAGCAGCAATCACCTTATTTCGTCATGCAGAGTTAGCAGCAGTAATGCGAAAAATGCTTTATTAACTTTGAATGCCTCTTTATGATTAATATATAACAATTACAGTAGCAATGTCCCCGACACAAATAGAATATTCTGAGTAATAAGTCTCCCAAAGATAAATAATTGAACAATCAAATTTCAGCTTTTCAATTTTGGCGCACATACAATAATTCAACCAAGCAAAAGCTTTTAATTTAGTAGGCTGGGTGCACACTGGAGAGCTGCTTACAAGTAACTGGAGAGCTTCCAGTAGCTCACAAGCTACTTGTTGGTAAAGCCTGCTCTAAGGCTGTAGTAGAGCATTCCATCAACTGAGGGCAGACTATTCCAAATAAAACAAGGCGAAACAGAAATACAAACATTGGAATTTGGAGCAGAAGTATTGTAGCAGCAATTTATTAATTCTGTTCTACTCCTTTATTTACATTCGATTCCCCCAAGAATACACAGTTCTAAAATCTATTGTTGTACTTATTTGTCAAACCGTACTGGTTGTTAAAAGCCATCTCCCTTTGTTTTGGCGTAAAAGTTAGACAGCTTTGAAAAATCTAAACAGCACTCAGCAGCAGCCTGCAGTGCCACGTTATCTGCCTGAGTGGAATGCTGCAGTTTGCTCATCTATTTCGAATGCTTAGATTAATTGTTCTTTGCTGCTGTTTTCCTATATTTGACGTTTATTGAAAATTTGGAACAGAATCATGAAGCAGATAGTACAAGTTTATATTATGTGGGATTCGAGGACAGTTTCCAATAGCCCATATAATGGACTTCGTTTACATCTGCTAATGACCTTTTCCTCCTTTTGAAGTCATGCCCTTAATTGTGGAGAAAGGGGGCAAGTGCAAATAAGAACAGTATAAAATCAGCATTGGGTAAGCTAATGGGTCTGAGGTTTGGAATCAGCCTTTTGACTTGTTTGTTTTCTCATGGTTTTTGCAAACCGTCTTTGTTGAGGAAGCTTGCCAGGCCCTCATCAATCTAACAGAAATACATTGGCTATAAACACAATTTTTGGCCTCCAAAAGCACACATTTCTATAGTAGATCTTGGCACTTAATGAAGCTACTTTGTGGATGTGATCACTTGGAAGGACAGAATGCCATCGCTCACAGTGAATTTAGTCAGTGACTGAAGTGGGCTGACCCGCTGCTCCATGCTGAATGCTGCAGTTGGCAGAAGAAAAATGTGAATGGCACAATAACACTGCAATGGATGGAGAGGGTTGGCTGAAGGCCCCTATAAATAATGGTGTTGTACTTATCATTTTAGTAAAATCCAAAGGACTTGCCTAATGGCAGACCTCAAATCAAACCAGAGGCCATTGTTAAGGTCAATACTACTAAGGTGGCCCCTGGCAATGAATGGAATTACTATACGTGCAGTTGTGCACCTTCTGAAACAGAATAGCAATACTATTTGTGAAGTTGCCCAATTTCTGAGTGGGTTGCCCCTTTGCCATGGTAGAATTACAGTGTGAGTGACACAGCCACAGAGGAATAGATGACGACTTTACATGCATTATATATAACTTTAGTAAAATCAAAAGGTCTTGGATAAGGTAGACCTTATACAAAATGAACAAGGATTGCTGTTGATGACACCTCACTGTTCAATGACATCCCTTCAGATGCTCCTAGTAAGCTAGCCTTTTTATTAAGATTCATAGGCGACTAAGATGTTGCTCCCCGGGCAAGACACAGGAGGAAGTGAATTATGCCTGCAATAAATCCTTCTGCTCTATCTGTGCTTGTTCATTGGTTCAGCTCTCAGACATAGACCTACAAAGTCTCACTCTGCTCTGGCTTATGTTATTCCTCGATTTAATGTAGTAATGTAAAAGTCAGGAACTGACAGACGTATTACCCACATATTTTATAGCTCTTATTCTCAGCAAATCCGTGCTCCTGTAAACCTAGTTTGTGGACAGTGATGCTGCAGGGCTGGTATATATCTCCACGGGTGAAAATGTTTAAGCGGGGTGTCTGAAAGTAACATCTAAACCTCATATGGATTCCCAAGTGGAACAGTTATGACAGCCAAAATAATGCCCAGACCCAGGGAGTCTCCTAACTAGGAGTGTCGTGGAAGGTTTCTGCAGACAGCTGGGAAGCCTTTTGCATTTCACAATTGTACATGTCTCAGTGGGTAATGGACTAATTGATAACATTCTTAGAGGTGACGAAATGACAAAGTTTTTCACTTAGCCTCATCCGCGTGAAAATATGTGACTTTTAAAAAACAGTCTGTTACATAAATCAATATTTAAAGCTAACAAGTTGGTTCTATATAAGATGTACTTCACAAAAATCAGTTGGTGTTACCCCAGGCAATGTCATTGTTCATAGAAAAACTCTGCTAAAAGCTAACACGAGGAGACGCAGTCTGCATCCTTTTCTCAGTTTGCCTAGAAACGTTCATTACAAAGGTAAATTTGCAGAGAAAAACTCTTACTTTTTTGTTAAGAGTCTTCCAGAATTACATTGTATTTGATTGACTATGGGGTGAAAATGTTCTTTCCATGCCTGTACAGCATTCACATGAATGAAGTCAAACCGAGAGATCTTGCAAAGGGCAACAAAATCACAAAAGTCGTAAAATGTTACTGCCATGAAAAAAACTGACACTCATCGACATGAGCCTTATTTCATTTTTGCCATTGGGTGATTGACTAATAGTGTCACATCGGCTGTTGTTATGGGTTTGCAGCTGTCCCACCCCCGCCACCACACGCAGCTTGTGTGAAACAAACAAGTACCTCTGGAAACCTTGAATTCTTTGCTCCACACAATATTTTTCTCGTTTAACCTTCGAGCTATTGACAGAGAAGATTTATTTGCAGATAGAGTGGAGGAGCTGTTGTTTGTGAATGGAAATGCGTTTTTCGTCAGTGGCTGACCTGCAGTGAGTTTGCGTCCATTTTTTAAGCATGATGCAGATGTTCCATTTTTGAGGGAGGAGGGAAGTTGGCCAGAACAGTAATTCATTCCTCTGCATTGAAATGTCTCCTATTATTTCGTGGTGAATTTTGGAACGCATTACGGCTCGAGTGTTTATTATTGCCATATGGTAAATTTGACAAATCGATATCAGACTGAAGCCCATCAGAAACATTACACAAACCTGGTGGAATTTCGTTTCCCTTTGGGAATGTTCAGTGTGTCATTGTGAGTTAAGATTTTGTGGCATTATCTGCAAGCTATACATTTGAGGTGTCATTCTCAATTCTCAATTTACTGATATCTCCGGCACAAATGAGATACCCAGTGTTATCTTCTCTGGTAAAGTGAACTATCACGCCACCACCCTGCAGAAACAAGTTGATTTAATATAGGCAACAGAGAACACTGTGCCATTGTCCAGCGAAGTCAGAAGCTGAGCTAGAACCTACAATATTCTCTGTAACACATCATCAAAAGTTCTATGTGTTAAAGATGAAAGACAGGCGCCAATACTTTTCAAGAGTTGTTTTTACTTTTCACATTTCTAGCACTAGAGCAAGCAAAACTATGAGCATGGTGCACATTTTTCCACCGAGCATACGGATGTGGTTCTAATGTTGTTTCTCTTAGGACCTTCTGGCTCATGTTGACCTGTACGGTCCTAGCGCAAGCCCTGCTTGTGGGAGGCCCTTTGAGGGATTTACAAGGATCAGGCACTTTCTTCAGATGAATAAGCAGCATATCCCACTTCTTCAGCCTCAGATGCTCGTGCTAGTACTACAATACCTAAGTTAAGGGAGAGAGCCACTGTGGCTACCAGACACTTAGCAGGGTATCTCTGTGCATATTAAAAGCGATCTCTAGAAAAGAACCATCATTGGACGCAGTGGTTTGTATTTCTGACAGTTCGAGTCATCAGCCAGTCTATGGTTTTCAAGTGGTCTGCCTTCTGCTACAACAGGGAACCTTATGGGATGTATACTGCAGCACAGATGTGTCAGGTGTGAGTGTCTAGCCACCAAAAATGAATTCTGATTCTTTACAAAGCCTGTCAGGTGTAACTCACTGCGTGTTTGGGTCATCCAGAGAATGAGTAATTGTTAGAAATGTTAAAGGCCAACCTTACAACTGCTGTGGAATGGGCCAGCTCTGCAGTCTAAGTAGTTATGTGAGGGGAGTGGACATAGTTTGCTTATTAGGTACTAACAAAGTATGAGTAAAGGCAGTGTTCAAACAAATGGTTCTTTATGGGACTACTTTCGAAATTATCTGATTGCTTTGGCTTTATTTATATTTCTTCTTGTCCCAAGATAAAATAATAATTATACAGATGCGAAACGCAGGAGTTGATTATTAACTTCTGCATCACTGAGAAATAACAACATTGAGCAAGAATGTGTGAATAAATGTACGCCGCTCTATTGCGTACTGACCCAGGGTAGCACCCCATTTTTGGTGACTAATCTCTAAATTTGTAATAAGGAAAGGGCTGGGAATAATAATTCACTGTATTTTCAGGCAATTGTTTTACTGGTTATACACAAACAAGGATAGTCCATATATGTGAGGACAGTGTCTAGACACTGTCTCCATGGAGGGTGCTGGACTGGTAAGATGTAGGGACAGGATCTCTGATGAATTGGGAGCACTCGATTATCCACACACTCAAGAAAGCAGAAGAAACTTTACAACGTTCTGTATTCCATTTTGTGGCTTCGGATGTCCAATGGCTCACATATAATTTTCACAGAAGCTTCAGAGTATTTTTTTTTATGTGATACAGCTGTATTCAGACAGAACCCAAATCACAGATAAATATTCATGTGTGTGTCAGTCGTGAAATACCTCTTGAACAAATAACTAGTGTAACACAACGAATTGTTTGTATGCTCTAATTATGATACTCCTGGGGATCTGTACATTTGTTTATATATTTGGGGGGTTTGGGAAATGCTGCAAACCACAAAACTGTAGTCTCAGATCTCTCTGTGTATGACATGTCAGTCCACAATCAATCTGTGACAGAGTTGTGATAGATGACAAATGAGAACTGTGGCCATGCATGTTGAGCACAAGATGGTCATTCTTTAGAAGCAGGGCTCACCGAGTCTAAAGATTGACACAAGGGTGTTGGGCAGAAGTGGATTTAGGCTGAGCTCAAAGCAGGCCAGCACACTATGATAGTCTCACCATACACCAACCTTCATCACCTACCCCCGGTAGTTGTGGGCATTTTGAAATGTGGTTCAATGAGGTGAAAATTCACAGCGTTGTGTTTACAAGCCTTAGCAGCACCTTTCGGTATGTACCTGCACTTCTGAATTTATTGTGCAGCAAAAGCAGTGACGCACACCAATATTCTCTATTTTCACAGAGGCTTTTGGAGGAATGAAAGTATACATGTGAGTTCTCCAAAATACAGATACAGTAGGGTTGAAAAAACAGACATACGCCTGAAATGTGCAAATGTACTGATGTAAATTTGGAAATTTGTTCTGAACTTTTAGGTATGACTGAGGGTTCTATGAATTGGGTATTATATATGATATATGAGATAAAGTACCCAGTAAAGTCGGGCTATTGCTAGTCACAGAGGACTTACATGGCCATATAGAGGAACAAGACCACAGACTGAGTTATTTTATGAGTTCATGGAGCTCTTCCAGTGAGAGACTGGCGTCAACATTTTTGCCAAGGATGATTTAGGTTTCCACTTAGGTCCTGCTACTTCCTATCAGCCAAGTACTCGAATATTGCAAGAGAATGATTTAGATACATAAAAGCACTGAGCATATCGGGTGGTAGCAAAACAGAAAGTTTTCAGCAGAGTATAAACATCAGATATAGCAAAATAAACAGAGAATGCATAAATACTTAATTGAAAGCCAAAGGGGCTCCTTAAAATCATCCAACCAAATATTATTTTAGTTTCAGCATCTGAGAAGGGTTGGATGTCAACATCTTATGAGAATAAAACCTGAAAGTATTAACTTAATGCAAAATAAAAGGAGCAAACTTGAAACCAGGTTACAATGTTTTATGCATTGTAAATGGCATCTATGGTGTCTATATGATGCAAATATGGGAATAAGAAATGCAATACTTTTTGTGGGGAGGCTGTGAATCTGCTTTCCAGCCCTTATAAACTACTTCATAAATAAGTTAAGAAGAAAATATGATAGGAAAAATAAAATACATAAAGTGCATCACGTAAATCCCCTTAAAACCAGCCAATTAGATTTATGACCCACTGTAAATTACCTCCATAACCCATAATGTAAAGCATTAAATATATGATATACCAACTATACAAGCACAACTCATCTTAAATAATGGCAACATTGTACTTAATATAAAATAAATAATAACAAATGGATTCCAGTATATAAGCCCATTCGGCTCGATTAGAATGATGGAAACAGATGTTTGGGGAGAGAATCTAGAGAGCAACTAAGGACAGAGAGATAGAGGACACATCCACCCTGAGGAAGGGCGCATGCGGACTTTCGGTAAGAGACGTGATTATTCATGTATGCAATCAAATCCAGTCTCTGGTTGTCTTATTGCCCAGAGTGGTAGCAAGGCATGGCCAGCCATTGTGGGTCATCTAGGTCGTGTACCACAACATTTTGCAAATCGATTAAGGAAAAATAATAAGAAGAGAACGTGTCAAAAGGGATGTTTATCGTGTGTTATTAGCCCAAATGCTTTCTTTGTCAGTCAGTCCTATCACATAAGTAGACAGTTGCCACTTTGCTGAAAGTATGATAACATTTGGTTATGTACAGTGCTTGCTAATTTTGGAGAAAGAAGATGGCCAGGAACCTACTTGTCAGTACCTTAAGGTGCTGTTAAGTATGTGTGCTTCAGTTTGAAGCAGGTCCCCACATAATCAGAGTGTGCCTGCTCCAGAACACATAGATCTGCTTCATAAACCAGCAGTCTCACCCACCACTTTCTCAGCATGTGCTTGAGGATTGTTTGACTTGCCAGAGGGGACCAGTAGTCTCCACAAAGGTGGATTTCAGTCCCTGAATGCACCTTTTCTTGTGGCAGACTTCCTCAAAGACAAATTGCAGGGGTTGATGGTGGACAGCTGAAATGTATAGGGCACCATCCATGTTCAGTGTTCTGTGCTTGGAGTTGGAGTCTGTGATTCAAAATAATCACTACAGGACGGACCTGAGAGTCTACCCCATTCCAGAATGTGCTCATCAGGAGTGTACATTTCACACTACAATATGGGTTTTGCATAGTAATTATATTTGTATATTACTTGATAGCCTTGATGAAATACCAGAGTGTATTTGTCAACTTATAAATACTATGGGCCTGATTCTGAGTTTGGGGATCGCACCGCTGCACCACCATGTCTGCAGTCCCAATAAGACCACATTACAATGTTACCGCTGGCCCAGCGGCAGTGTTCCTGATGGCGGTGGACGCAGTCAGCGATACAAGGTATATTTTTCCTAATTTGTTGTTGCAGGAGTGTACATTTTGACCAAATAATTCCAAAATGTACACACATGCATGACAAATGAGTACTAATACTTTGTACAAGTAATATTCCTTTGCGGACTCTGGGCCATATATGCACAGTCCAGTCAATGGCAGAAAATGTGAAGGGTACTTACCTGGATTTTTTTATCTTTTCTTTTGTGGTGGAGTTGCTGATGTGAAGGGAGGGCCCTGGACGAAGGGGTCTACATCAGAGATTGAAGGGAAAAGAAGGGAATGAGGGAGCTTGCACCTCATTTCCTTTGATTCCGCCATCTCAAAGTAGGCGGTCTCTCCCCCACAGTTGGCTCGATGGGAAAGCACATCATGATCTGGACAGCGGTCCCCTTGTCTGCACCACCCTCTAACAGCTGCTATTCCGCAGCTGCCATCATGGTGGTCGGCTAATGGCTGCGGTGTCGGCGGGACTCCGGTAGTCTATAGTTCAGAAAACCACCAACATTGTAATTCAGCTGGTGGACCGCCTAGTCGGCGGTCGGTGTTTCCGACACTGGCGTGACCACGGTGACAAAACTGCCAAACTCATAATCAGGCCCTATCTCATGGCTGTTCTTGGTTGGGAGAATGTCAGTTTGTTGTAAGGCGTACTTGTGTTGACTGCTTTGATGTAGTGTGTGATGACCGCTGATGTGCTCCTAATGTGTGTCTGTTGCTACACCCTGTGCCTAATGGAGTGTGACCTATGTGAGATCTGTGTTTGCTGTAATGCCTAAATGCCAAAGGTTTTTGTGTAGCTGAAACCTGTATCTGGTCTTTTGCATTGAGGTCAATGGATAGTGAGATATAGCATAGTATGTAGGTAAAATAGTTATGGAAGATGCCTTCCATTTTAGGTGTGTATTATTAAGGCTTCTGTGTTATCCAAGGCCTCTGTGCTATGCTAGGTAGTTCTGTCTACTGCCTTGTGTAATCATTCATTATCTGTTTGAGACAGGCCGTCACGACTGACTGCCTGAACTTCCGTGGTTCTAAACATATTGTGTTTGTGCTGGGAGAGAGTTCCAGTTTTGCTGTCTTTATGGTTAAGAATGTTCCACTGATGTGGTTCTTTTTGTAGTTGCAGTGAGGTCTACCGTGGTGCTAGGCTAGAGTGCACCGTTCCCTTCTGTAAGTATCTTTGCTACTTTAGTTGGGTCCTAGTTGAGTCCTTTCCACAGATGATGCACTGGAGTATGTAGAGAGCTTAAAAAGTTAAGCACCCGGCCAAGAGTAGAATGATAAGTGCCTGATTACGAGTTCCTCATAATATCCAGACTCATGCGTAAATTCCTGGTCAAACCCGCTGAAACTTACCAAGGGTAAGCATAGAGTATTTTCAGCATGATGCCGATTATGGTGAGTTAAACACCACGATTGTTATTTCCTGTGAACTTTAAATATGTGTTATTTATTGCACCCAATAAATAACTTACTCTCTAGTATGATTGTTTATCATGTGTGATTAATAAAGCCTTAACTCGCCCTACATAGTCTTCACACCTGTCCTGATGCAATTCCACTTAAATCGTTACAGCACAAAAACACATCAGCACTTTTCATGCATCAAAGTGAATGCCTCTTTTTTCAAGATGCGATATCTGGTAATCCATTGGTGGCAGAAAACTGTTTTTTTAAATGTCTGTACGTCACTAAATTACATTAATATTTTTTCTTAATAAATAATTGATTGCCTATTGTTTGCTTTCATTTCATTGATCGGATGAGCTGTGATGGGCTCATTTACTATTCCGAAAGATCAGGCAGGATTTAAGATTTACCACAGTTTCTTGATCTTCACGTCCAGCTGGCACCGGGAAGAATATTTTTAATATCGCTTTTCCACTCCTAGTGTGCTTTGTACATTTAACCTAGCTACTATTAATTTGGACGTGCTAATTTACGTTGTATCTTGAGAACTGATACAAGTCTAGACAACCTAATCAAACAGCTTTGTGTCATTACAAACCATTTCAACGTATGATTGCATTGAGATTGAAAAATGCATGCCACAGTTTGTGCTCCAGGAATAGCCCGACTTGTGAAATGCAATAATGGAACAGAGCTGTCCCATATTCAGACAGACTCTGTTCACGTGTTAAAACCGCAATCTGTTATCCCACGTCTGCTCTAGAATCCAGCTCTTGGAACCGACGTTGTGCTCGTGCTATTCAAGCATGCAAAGCGCTTCCATGGGTGAAGTGTGGTTCTTCTAAGCCTAGCGCTTTCTACCGCGATTAAGAAAGAGCTGCCTGTTCAATAACATATATAAAACCCAGGACTCAAGGCTATGCGCAAATACCAAGGAACTATGCTATTTGATTTTAATTGTAAGCGTACTGTTGTACAATACCACAACGCCAATGTGCGTTTTTCTTCACGCAGAGTTAACAACAAACGCCTACGGATGCAATAACCTAATATTGTAACCCTATAACATACACCAGTGGTCATGTTTTTTCCCTAAAAAGTCAAAGGCGTGATGATTTTAGAAACACAAACTTGTCATATATGCGAGCCTGAGGCCGGTAGTAATTTTTTTTGAAAGTTCGTTGCTGCTGATGCGCCCCCTGGCGGTAGCAGCGTGCTGCACAAGCGCTTGTTCTAAGGATAGAGACGACAATGAGCTTTGCGAACGGTGGTTTTGCTCATCGCCTAAAGAAGGTAGGGTGCATTTGTGGTTTTGTCACTGGCATGTTTTCTTTTATTTCGTGCTCACAATTAATGACCTCGGAGTTTACTTGTATATTCAGTCTGCACTTTGAGACACGTCATGCCATGAGACTCCATAGTTATCTCGCTTGGACTGCCAAGCAGTGCCGAAGAAATGAGTGGTTTGTGTTGTGATTGGAGTTTACTCTTGCTCTGTCTGGATTGGGACTCAGCGGTACTTCAGAGCGCTTTGTCATTTGTATTGTGAAAGTCGTTCCTTCTTGTCTTGGTTTATCTAGCCGCTTTGCACGCGTTTCGCTGCTATTGTTAGAGCAATATTTCTGGGACTTCTTTTTCAGCTATACTGGTGAAGATTCAATATGTAATGCGAAAGAGGAAGCAACGCAGGTTTGGAATATTATTACACAGTGTAACATTGTGTGCAAGAAGTTCCCAAAAGGTAGGTAGGTGACTTTGTTCACTTGAAAGCCGAGTTGAGTTTAGGCCTGGCACGTAAACTGCCCCAACTTGATTTGCTGATTATCCTATCCTCGCCAGGAAGTGGGCATATGTAATCCAAACTCTCCTAACACAAGATTATACTGAAACGGTTTTTATCAGAGATGGTGACAGTCGCAGACCTCCTGACTATGTCCATATTTTACAGTCTAATATTAAATTGTGGCAGCAAAACAGAAAATCGACTGTCTGATTTCATGGCTTGCTGTCCTATACTTTATTTCCCATAAACATATTTTTTATCTTTCATGAAAGTGTAGGACATGTTTGATTATGGAACTACATTTCCGAGTTATTTCTGTTTTAGTTCCAGGGTCTGGATCGCTCTTTGGTGGTGGTCGGCCCACATGGTGGTATGAGAGAGCCCAGACCAGGGAGTTGTAATATCCAGTAATTGCAATTTCAGTTGTCACCAAACATTCCATGTTGGGCTTGTTTTCTTCTCCTTCAAGCATTCCTTTGGATTATATCTCCACTCTCACCCTTAAAGTGAATACTTAGGCTATCATTAGTACAGAGTCAGCAAAAACATTGACTAAGTCCATTGGTCTTGTTACATTGGCCTCTAAAATTGGACCACACAAATATGTGAATATGTCTCAAACATTTACTTATTGGCGTGTTTGGAATTGCAGCTGATTGGCGCTTGTATCAGCACACTTCCAACTTAATTCACTGAACATGGAAGCAGTGACTTTGTTCTTGTTCACTTCTGATAAAAACAATAAACCATATGTCCCAAAGACATGATGCAACAAATATTGTGACATTTCCTTCCTGCGCAGTGCAGTGGATAGCTGAACATTGGTGAAAAACAGAAACATAATGAGACGTTACAAAGGCGGTATTTAGAAGACCTAGTACTAAGGACCTGATTCACACAGATTTTGACTTAATCCTGAATCCCTGTAGTAAACCAGATATATTGGCTCATTCCTGGAACTCATACGTAATCCGGTAGCATTGCAAGAATCTTTAGCACTTAATCACAGCAAAACCCTTGTGAGTCTGGCCCAGGATGAGTATCAGCTCATACCCTCTACATGCATCATTTACTTTCACGCTGCCTGCATCCAATCGATTGAAAATGTAAAACAGACACAAAATAAATCTGATGCAATAGGTTTAATGGCCGATCCACTGTAGAACCGCTTACAGTCAGCTTTTCTTTTGCATAATCATAGGGTCAGTAAATGCGTCTGTTCCTTCCCTATTACATTATTTCAAAATATCATTTCAGTTCTCAAAAAACAACGTCTATTTAATAATGTATATTTATACTTCAGTAAACCCTATTCAGTTGATCCAATCATTCATAAAAAAGACATTCTGCTGCTCTTCCAGTTTTTAAGTTACATTTAGAGCTCTAGATCATTACATATTCAATTTTGGGGTAAAATAGTCTCTTAATTCAGCAAACAAATGCTTAAAAGGATCCACGGCCCATATGTAGTGATACAGATTTCCGAAGACACAGAATGAGTAAAACCCTTTGATACATCAGCCGCTTAGACTCCTGAAAGCACACACCCCTACCTCACAATAATAAAGGTTTGTTTTCCCTGCACTGGATATTTTTGCAACCTAGACTATGATTCTTTTCCGTAGGTGGCCTACGGTTCTTGTGTGCCACCATGAAGGCTTTACAATCCTTTCCACATTAGAAATAACTGTGCCCACAGCTGGATCATCAGCGCTTGTCCATGCCAGCTCCTATTCCAATGTACCATGCCGTCCTGCTTTTTCTGGCTCCATTTTGCAATATTCACAGATGTTCCTCTGTAAAGTTTGACCACATGAATCCGGTATCACTATTTGATAATGATGCCATTCCTTCAGCTATTTTGGCTTACTTTTTATTATTTCATAATAAGCAAACTGAACAAAACCATCAGCAATGAATGTGATGATCAGAGAATGAAGACAACAGTGAACATGCAATAAAAGTCAACCACACTACCTAGATGCATAGTGACCCGGATCAGAAGTCTAGTTCTCTGCAGGTCGGCCACCATAGAACCAGCTAACTTAGACACTCCTAAGCAAACCGAAGAAAAACACTTCTTGCTAATGATTCTAAAACATATAGACACCCTTAGCCTATAACACAAACGGTTGTTTCCTCCTAGCGAATTGTTTCAGTGATATTAATGAAATACATCAACAATGACTACATTATTTGGTGCTCACATCTGTTACGTTAAAAACAAATCTTTCTGTTCTTCTTTGGTTAAAATGATGCTATGATTTTTCATTTCGGAGAAAAATATTTTTTTCTTTTTGACTTGATTTTGTGGTTTACACTTTCAAATTGTAGTATCCTAACTCTATAGTAAGTTTCCACATACTTCTATGTCTACTAAAGGTCTGTACAGGCTTCAACATCACTCCGTCTTTTCCCCATCTGCTATATCTTTAAGACTATTTAGGGCACCTTTTGACTTTAAGGAACCCACAAGATGCCTTGTGCATGAAAATGTGGCTAGCTTACTAAGCAATAATTTCCTTGCTCTAGTGCAATTTCTCTCCCTCGAACATTTAGCTCCCTCCCTAATTGTCTTATGGCAAATGGTTAGGGCATTCAGAAAAATAAATATCAAGTTAGTGTTGCCCTGAGTTAGTAGATGTATTTGTTTTTAGTTTTAATTTGAAGTTCTATAAAGTTCGGACCAGGTCCAGAAAGGTTGACGGACCGCAGTACAACATAGCATCAGAAGCAAGTTTTTAGGTATAGCATCCTACTTGCAAGGAGAGTAAGTAGTAGTGTCTATAAATCAAGTACTTCTTACGAACTAGATTTGTTAAAAAACAAATTCTGACGATGCCTCTATAAGTGTTTGACAGGTTTGCAAAACGAGATGTTTAGCAACAGTACAGATCTTGACTCTAAAGTTCTGGAATTCTTCGTCTAAAGCAGTCACCTGCTATTCCCTGACAAGGAGGAGATGATGTCTTGAGGTGAAGTTTAGTGTCTGCATGTTTAAAGTGGAGTGAAGAAGTTTTGTGATTTCAACTCACTGTTAAAAGTTTTTTCTACGCAGGTTTTCAGTGTAGTTCACCATATCCAAATTATGATGTGGTTCAATTGATGTTGACATGCAATAGCAGACACTACTCTCCTGGTGGAACTCTGGTGCAGCTGTAGCCAAGCCTCTAGAAGGTCATATGTGGCACATGGTGCTAACGTCCGTTACGCGGGGTCCTACAGTTCATGCTTTGGGAGGGATGGCTACTCCATGGCTTCAAATGGATCTTGTGCCCCCCCGTCTTATAATTTTCAGTGTAAATAATTAATTAGCAAGAACATGGGGGAGAGTGTCCCTTTTTGCCAAAATGGACAGCGTTCAGTATCAGCAAACAAAAAATGTTTCCCTTTTGTGCTTATTTCATTATTGCACACATCCAGGTCCTCCTTGTGAACTTTACTGTTTCCAGGTCTAAAAACCATTACTTTATGTCTCTTAATAGGTAAATAATGATTCTATGTATTCAAATATATTTTATTTGTAATGACTCGGGGTTTCCTTACTGTAAACGGCAATAAATATTTCCATTAGCTGTGTTAATTTGATTGTGTATTGTATTTACCTGTACAATAAATTAGACTATGCCTTTTTTAACTCATAAAAAAACATTCTGTAAACTGAATCCTTTATTCATTTTTAATGAAATTCTGCCCACAAATTTCCTCAAGCTAAGTGAGAATGCCGGCTTTTAAGACATTTTTCCACACCTTTTGAACCACCCACGTTTGTTAATTTTCATTTGAAGTTTGGGATTCGGAATGGCACTGTAAATGTTTGTGTAATCTACAATCTTAAGACTTTTTGAGGTCCACAGTATTTTACATTGTACATTCCCACTCTCCACTCTTACACCTGAAAACAAATCTGCATATCTTGCATATTTTCAGCATTTGTAAGCAACAGCTACACATGCAAGAATCAGTAGATTTTGCCTTAGTGAACTGGGCCAAGTTTTAAATATGCATTTGCCACATTTCCGTCCTGTTAAAATTTCACAAAGAAACGCTAATTCACACTCACCTGCTCACTCTCTCACAAAAATAATGTACTCATGTATTCCCACACTATTTCTGAATATAGAATTGTTTTCACTCTTAGGAGTTTAATTCCTTGTCTTTGTAAGGCTTCCTACTTGTAATGGTGGTTAGGGAAACAGATTAATCAAAACACTATGTTTCAATTACCAGTTCACAGGATGACACAATTGTATTTGCAGTCTCGTTCACATGTAGGGTTTGATATAACGTTAGTAATATTGATTCCCAAATAGTGATTTTATTGTGAATTGCTATTTGGTAATCACTATTACTAATGTACTAAAGCTATATCTGGCCTTTATTTCCTAATAGCGACTTGTAGTGGGACGCAAATAGAGCTACCTCTTGAACATTAATGAGATAGGTCACAATTTGTGACACACTATGATTCACTGCCATCACAGTGTTGGTGGCTTGCAGAGATCAGCAGACCACGATGCCTGTGATTGCTTTTAGATGATATTTATAACACTCAGGTGGTCATTCTGACTTCGGCGGACCTTTCATAGGACCGCCGAAGCCGCGGCAGGCAAAAGACTACCTGTATTGGAGGTCTTTTGCCCACATTATTTGGAGTGTTCCGCTGGGCCAGCGGGTGAAAACAGCATTTCTGCCTGCTGGCCCAGCGGAACACTCACCACTACATTGACACCGGCTCATAATTGAGCCGGCGGCAATGTTGTGGTGCGTTGGGTGTGACAGCACCGTCGTGCATTTCACTGCCCACAATTCAGACAGTGAAATGTGTGATGGGGCTGTGCATGGGGGTCCCTGCACTGCCCATGCCAAGTGTATGAGGCCCCCCAAACCCCTATGCCGCCAGCCTTTCCATGGTGGTGTTCACTACCATGGAAATACTGGTGGATGGGGACTCCTAATCCGGACGGCAGCGCTGCTTGCAGCACTGCCCCTGTGGATTATAACCGCTGGGATGGCAGGCTGCAGGCTGGCTGCAGCCTGGCAGTGTAGGCAGTTGGACTGTGGCAGCTCCGCCACGGTCAGAATGGGGCAGTCCGACCTCCCAGTCTGCAGCGATCTGTACCGCCACTGCGGCCTTGGCAGTCAAAGACTGCCAAGATCGGAATGAGACCCTCAGTTTTCCTCCGCAGCCATATATGGTGCAGGGGTTTAGAGATATCTTAAGTTTAATGCTTCCTCCTTCCAAGCTTAGGAAAATGAATTTTTCTCAGACTACTCTATCTCCCGCCCTCCAGCTCACACATAATCTAGCATTTGGAGCTAAATTAGATAAAGTAAATATGTCCCCTTTGCTGTTGTGGGTTAGCGTGTGACTTAACCCTGATGCTTGTTTGTGCAGGTTTATCTTCAATGACTGTTATTAGCATGGGCAGGGACTGTACAGTTCCATGGCAAGATTATATTTCAAAAACTTTTTGTGTGATAGGTCTGTCTGCCCTGCTCATGACTACTGCAGTATTAAAAGAGATTATAAATTAAAGGGTAAGTGCCATTTTTCAGAGCTCTGCAACACAAAGAGGTTGTACACCAAATTAGGCAAGAGCTCTATGAGGGAATATTATAGGTTTTTATCTCCTGCCGAACTTGTATTGTACCTGACCTTCGATCGCACGCATTGGTAGAGGTCTCTCCTCTTCAATTTCAAGGCAGGCTCAGTTTGGTGACTTTTGTGTTTTTGGGAAGGCTGTAGCATTTGGGGGGGTTCTGCCCCATTCTGTCCATGTGATGGTTTGGCAGGCAAAACATTGTTACACTTAGGCCCTAGTTACTAGTCTGGCGGTCCTATGACTGCCGGACTTGCGGTGGCGGCGGTCCGACAGCCACATTATGACAATGGCAAAAGTGCCACGGTCTGACCGCTTTTCACTGGCCAACTGCCTGGCGGTGCTGGCGGTGTTAATCTGCCAGGGCAGCGCTGCAAGCAGCTCTTCCCTGGGGATTACGACTCCCGTGTCTGCCAGCTTTTTCTTTGCGGTTCCACCGCCATGCAAAGGCTGGTGGAGATGGGGTGCCGGGGGCCCCATGGGGACCCCTGCACTGCCCATGCACTTGGCCTGGGGAGTGCAGGGGCCCCCCTGGATAGGCCAGTCGCGCTTTTTACTGCCTGAATTACAAGCATTCAAAAGCGCAACGGGTGCTGTCACACCTGACACACTGTAACATTGCCGCCGGCTCTATTATGAGACAGCGTCATTGTTGTGGGTACTTTCCTGCTGGTCCAGCAGGCACCCGCTGGCCCAGTTGGAAACTCATAATAGGGCCAGCAGCAGAAGACCGGAGTGGCGGTCTTCCGACCTAACGAGCCAAACTCATAATGATGCCCTTAATGTTTTTCTGCTAATGTATAATCCTTTTTCATTATTTTTTTAAACCCTTATTAATCTGTTTAGGGCACCAGAAATGCAGAGAAACACTATTATAGCCTTAGACGCCGCCATAGTGGGCTGTACCGGTCATTAAAGGCCCACTCCAGTATTAAAGTTCTGAGCCTAAGGTGAGGGCCTTTAACAGAGGAGCAGGACTTTAATTGCTGGTATAGCCCAGCTACGGAGGGCTATAAGGCTATTAGAACATTCTGCCACTAGCAGGCAGAATAGTCTAATAAATAAGGCCTTGCTGTTGCTGTGATTAAAGAACATTGGAATGTTGACGCTCCTGGCTTTAACCAGCCAGTAAAAGCCCGAGCACTTCATTGTCTCCAGTGGCGCTCACAACATTCCAATGTTCGAATCCATCTTAAGCTTTTAAACAACCACAATGTATGTTTCAAGTTCAGTTTGTTTCTTAAAGCTGCCATTAGATGTAGGAAATCTATGGAAGGTTAGACCCTTGGGTGGGGTTTGCTCCTGCATAATGGATAAAGTTGCACACAATTTGTTTTTTAATGTAATGTTCACAGGATGTATCACTGCTTGACTTTTATTTTGAGCTTTTAGTGGTTTTATTATGTTTGCTGTCTTTTATGGCCACATTCAGTTGAATAAAGATTACTTGGCAGACTGGCTTGAGATAAAGCAATCTTTTTTTTTAAATGCAATCCATTTTCCTTAAGGGAAAAAGGGATGAGTTTAAACAAAAAACTAAAATGTTTCATTTTTTAAGAGTAAACAGTGGCTCGTGGGACCACTGCCTGCTCTAAAAACATTTTTTTCACATTCCTATTTCCAGTTGCCAATGGGTTACCACCTTCTTTAAAGAGGTGGTAAAATATGAAAGTTTTGTGACCAGAAATCGATTGAAAAACATTAATGCATTGTAATACCATTTGTATTTGGAAGTGATACCCCAAACACGCCCTTTCTAAATACCAAGTTGGTATTGGGTTGCAAATCCAAATTGAGATTTTGTATCTTTAAAATAAAATGCACTTTTGAGTTCGAATTGGGCCATTTGCAATTTCAAAAATGCTTTGAACATTTGGCCTTAGACTTTATGAATATTGCAGATAATACAACATAATACATTTTAATGTAGGTTGAAAATAGAAAGCTTGATAGGGTTTGCTCATGTTTTAGAGGGTATGTACGAATTTCATTTGAGAGAAGGTGGTACATGATTTTGTATTCAGACTGTGCTAATACTTTAATTTCTTATTGTGTTCTATGAGTGACCCTCTTTTTGTAGGGTAAATATGTTCATGTGGATACACTGTAACTTACCAGGAATGCAATATGGCAGTTAACCTCCAGTGCCTTCTAAAGGGGATTAGAGTTTGCATCCTAATGTAGATGGAGTTTGTGTTGTGCTTAAACAAGTAATTCAGTTTAGTTGCTCGACTACAATTACCTTGGTAGCAATATTAATATTACAAAATGTAGAAAACACTGATATATCTCGATCCTTTCATGCAGAGGGTGTCCTTCATGTTAAAACCAGGCAGCATGTTTGTTGGTGGTATAACGTTTAGGCTATGTCACATTTGTCATGCACTTAACACTTCCACCTTTAATAGAGGACTTCTCATTGGAATTAGTGAACTTATTGTTGATGTTTTCCAAAACTCCAATAAGATGATAAGACTCTTATTGCACAGGCCTGCTGTAGGCACAGAACCCCCACAGTGAACATTCCAGTTGACATCCATGTTGGGGTTAATGCAAAAAGGGTCTTATGCTGGAGCTTTATTCTCAGGCTTTTTCTTGGGGACTACATCAGCCACCCTTTTGTTAGGGGCCAGTAAATGATGGAGGCCTAGCGCAATGCCTCCTGACAGAGAGGTGGATGACTGTACTCCTCAGTCAGGGTGTGCCAGGGGCAGGAGAGGTCTACAGTGTACTGAAGAAATGCACACAGATCTTCCCTGAAATGCCACACTTCACAACGTCTCAAAGAAAATTGTAAACATAAATGTATCCCAAAAACTAAAATTGCAGTAAATATCCCTACTTGGAGCTTATCAAACCATATCTCCATGAAATTTACCTTCATAACATGAATGGTTTAAATTTATTATATAAATTAATTAATGGCTCTTTTCTAACATTGGGCTTTTGGTCATTCAAGAGTTGAGAATGAGAAGGGAGAGGGGGAAACAAGTTGAAGAGAGAAAGGGTCCCATGACAATGTGACAGTGGAAGAGTAGGAAAAAGAGTGGCTCATGAAAGAAAGCTATAAAGGAAGAGACTTGTCATTGAACATTGGAGATAGACCATTTTGCTGAAATTGTAATTGGATTTATAAAGCGCTTACTACCCCTGACAAGGCATTGATGCACTTTTGGGTGATTAGCATGCTACTCTTGAACCCAAAAAAGATTAGTGGTGGATTAGTATAAGGAAATATAAATTATTAATTTGAGTGGTGAACATGTGAGTTTGTTAGTTTGATCGAATGGGATATAGGCGGGATGGAGAAGGGAAGAGTCTAGAAAGTGTTATATGGAAAATGATAGCAAGATGAGGTTTGGGTTGAGTCAGAGGAGGGAAGAATCTGGAAATGGATTAGGGAACTCATAGTAGTAGAATGAGGTTTGAGATGAGTCAGAGTGGAGGTAGCAGATATTTTGAGAGAGGTATAGGATGAAACACAGAGTAGTGCATCGGAGAGAGTCAAAAGTTTTTTTTCTGACAGGAGTAAAGTAATAAATATATAAATACATAACTCCATAGAAAGGGTATATATGCATGAAGAAAATAATATATTGAGGTATAATGTTTTATGGTATAAAGGCCCATATGCGTGTAGAGAGAGTTAGAAACTCAGACTTTCAAGTGTTGCACATATCTAAATATGTAAATATGATCAAATTATAAATGTTTTAATACACAGGCATATTCTGTATATCTCTGTTTGAGCCTAGTGGTTATGTAGTAAATAACTAACTCTTGAGTAGTCTTCTGAAGATAAGATAGTTATCCATGGATCTTATGTTTGGGGGCAATGAGTTCCATAGTTTGCCTGCTTGAACAGAGAACATTATAGTATCTGCGTTTTTTCATGTATGCTGGGATTTTGAGGGTAGGTGCCAATCTGGAGCAGAGGATCCTTTGTTGTATGTATTTTGTGATTTTATTCCTGATGAAAAGTGGCACTTTTGCCTGTATTGCTTTGTGGGTGGTACAAAGCAGCTTGAAGATGGGTCTTCTGGCAACCAGTAACCAGTATAGGGCCCTCAAGGCAGGGTTGTTGTGGGCTTGTGGTTTTACAAGTAGTAGTCTTGTGGAATTGTAGTCTTTTCATAGTTGAGAAGGGTGATCCATGGTAGAGGCCATTGGCATAATCAAGTTTAGACAGTACAGGACAGATAGTAGCCTGGACCCTTTGTGGAAATCCTAGGTGGGGGAAGCTGTGTGGCAGAGTTTTCATAGCAATGAAACTTGATCTTGCACATTTTTCTACTTGAGCATTTATTGATAACTTTGAGTCCATGGTAATTCCAATACTTCTTGCTTCTTTAGATAATTAGGAGGTGGTCCCAAATTGTCAGGCCAGATGCATAGTGGGTCATTATTTTTCCACTTGCCACATGTGGATATTTCTGTTTTGGAAGCATTCAGTTTGAGATGGCTCCATGTCATCCACTCAATGGCTCTGAGACAGCTAAAGAGTTTTGAATTTCCAATGTCTTTTGGGCTTTCCAGTTTAAGACGTATTTGTGTGTCATCTGCATAGTTAAAGCATGTGAGCTGAAATTAATTGATCTTTGCCAGTAATGACTTTATGTATGTGTTTAAAAGCATGGGTGAAATGATAACGTTTTAAGGGACCCTTGCTTTTGTGAAGTGTGTTTTGGGTGAGAAAGAGGAAGCAATCCCCTCTATGCTGGTTTCATAGAGTCTTTGGATTAGAGTGTCATGGTCAACTCTGTTGAAGGCAGCTGAGAGGTCCAAGGAAGAAGTGCAGCAAGCCTGTACTGGTCTACTGTGTTTTCAAGGTCATCCAAGATGGTGTTGAGGGCAGATTCTGTGCCTCTTCCTATATGTAATCCTGTTTGGAAGTAGGAAAGAAGGGCATTATCTTCAATTAATTGTGACATCTGGACGAGTGCTGCTCTTTCTATCAGTTTGCCCAGGAATGATCCATTTGTAATCAATCTGTAGTTGTTTTACAGTGGCCATAATAGAGAGAAGTTGTCTGTAGAATTATAGATATTGTGTTTCTGAAGAAGCAAGTAAGTGCTTTAAATAGACATTTGGCACAATATTAATTGTATTCAGGCTGCTATGTTCTTTCATTGTGGGATGATTTATTTACTGTCATAAAATAATGCCATTGAGGCAGTAAAAGTCTGTAAAATAAATTAGAGTCCCTATACTAGAGCACAATGAATTAGTTTCACTCTGAAAAGTTTTTTAAACATCTAATCTATGATGTAACAGTTTATAAACATCTGTCTGTTGATTTCTTTTCATGCATTATTGATGATGTTAGATAGGCTCAGACAGGCTACTGAGTCATCATGCTGCCTTACATGTCCTATCAGTGAAACATTGTGTGTGTGTTACCAAATAGGTCAAGGCTTGAGTTTTTGTGGTCGCAGCAAACCAGGCAGCTCAGCTGTCTGGTTTGCTAAAGAAATCTTGAGGACTTTCCGAAAGTTGACCTGAAAAACGCATTCCGCCTGTTGATTTCCAATGGCTTTGTGATTTGTAACTCACATTTTCTGGCTTTCTATTTGCTGGCTTTATTTGCTCTATGCTCTCTAAGTTCAGTTATTTTCTCGCGTTTCCTAAACCATGTTTACTGTATTCTTCTAGCAACTCCTTTTCTGTAAACTGGCTTTTAAATCTTGTTATCTTTTCACACTTGCTGTGCATTCAAAGACTGATGTCAAATATCAGGCACTGTCTTCTGAGGGCACTTGTTCACATTCTTTCTCTGACTTCAAAGTGAGAGGATTTATGTGACAATTTTGCTGGATAGAAGGGGTAGGAAAGACGTTTATTCTAGCACACAACATTTAAATTAACTGTGTAAGTATTTCAGAATATATAAGATTAAGGAACATAAATGAAGCACATGTTTGGTTTCTGTATAGTTTTATTCGTAAAATGGTATGCCTGTGCAAATGTAATGGTCATTTCAATTAAAAATGTGCTGTCTGTAATGGCAGTAGGCTACCATACCATACATACTCCACTCTACGCCAATCCACTCTACACCACTCCACGCCACAGCACTCTACTCTGCACCACTCCACTTTACACCACTTAAACACCATTGCACTCTTTACCACTCCACTCTATGCGACTGCATGCTACATCTCTATTATTCCCTGTACACTTTACTCTATTCCAGTGCAGTCTTCGTCACTCTTCTTTACACCATTGCCCTATTTGCCACTGCACTCTACACCACTCCAGTCTAGGCCAAACCAATCTATTCTTCACAACCCCACTCTATGCCACTTTACTGTATGGCACTCTGCAACACTGTACTCTATGGCACTGCACTCTATGCCAATGCACTTTACTCTGTAACACTCCGCTGTATGCCCCTACACCCTTTGCAAGTCCACTATACACCACTCTACTCTACTCTGCATAACTGCACTCTATGCCACTGCACTCTATACCACTTTACTAGTCTACGCCATTACATTCTATGCTGTTGTATGCACCTACACTCTACCCTGCACCCCTGTACTCTACGCTACTTCACTTCACTCTGCACCAGCCCACTCTATGCCACGGCATTATATGCGCCACTCTAAACTTAACCTGTGCAATCTATGCCAATGAACTCCCAAAAAAACACTCTGTCACTGCACTCTATGCCACAGCACTCTACTCTGCATCACTGTAGTGTATGCCGCTCAATGGCACTGCTTTCTAATCCACTCCACTCTACAGCACTGCCCTCTGACACTTTAATGTGCGACACTGCACTCTCTGCCACTGAGCTGTTCGTCACTCTACTCTGCACTATTCAATCCTGTACTACTTTACTCTATGCCACTGCACTCTATGCCACTGCACTCTACATCACTGTACTCTACTCTGCACCAGCCTATGCTCCTCTATTCTGTGGCACTCTATGCCACTAAACTCTATGCCACTCAATTCTACTCTGCATTCTATGCCACTGCACTTTATGCCACACAAATCTTTTCTGCGCCACTGCCCTCTGCATCACTCAACTCTGTGCAACTCCCATCTGCACCATTCTACACCACTCTACTCTACACCACTCTACTCTACACCACTGCAGTCTGTCACTGCACTCAGCATCATTCTACTCTGCACCACTACACTCTTCACCACTGCACTATACCATGCACCACTCTAATCTGCTTCTTTGCATTTTACGATGATGCATTGTATGCAGCTGAATTCAATGCCACTGCACTCTATGCCACTATACTCAGCACCACTCTATGCCAATGTACTCTAAACAAGTCCTCTCTACCCTATGCCACTCTACACGACTACACTCTGTGCCACTCCAATACACGACACTCTCTGCCATTTCAATCTAAACTACTGTTCACCATTCCACTCTACGACACTCCACGTGACTCCCCTCTTTGCCACCAACTTTTAGCTATGCTGAACAGCAGCCACATCCGTGGCCTTAACGCACTGGCAAAGCCTATAACTCTTGATTAGACAAGACCTATTTGCTTTGCTAAATCTGTTTTATTTTATCATAGGCCTGTTCAGAAAGCTTCATACATTCAACGTCCGTCAGACCCATATGAAGAAAACATGAGAACATTTACTCAAAGTCACAGACTTACTAACTGGTCTAACAAGAAAAGGCCAATGTTATCGGAATCACACCTAGAAATAAGATGTTATGGTTGAGGGTGCAGGTGTTAGGGTGGAATTTAAAAAAAAGGTTCTGTTATCTTATTTATTCAGTTTTAATAAATGAATTGTTATTGGGTGCAGAACTGCATAATCTATTTAGCAATCGAATTTAAACCCTGTGGTTGCTTTCATGTATAATGCTATGGTCGATGCTCAGTTGGAGATCTTTAATTCACAGATTGACCCACAACAGGGTTATCTCAGCCTTTCATCGTTATGATTTACATGTATTGTGTGCTAAGTAATGATAAAGCCCTTAACATAAGCAGATAGGGACAATTTGGTTTGTGTTGTGGGCTGCATAAATAGAAATCAACTAGCACACTTCTTATTGACTTTACTTTGTGGGTTTTTACCACTTCCACTTACACAATATGTATCTTTTAAAGAATCTAGCAGGTTCTGGTCCAGGAACCAGTAAATAACACAACTTCAGACTTAATTCAGAATACAAACATTGAAGTATATCAGTCTTGAATAAACGTCGAGGACTGGATCACCTCATTCTTGAAACAAGAATTTAACCCCCCCAGATGTGCCGATTAAAGTTTCTCTTTTGTTTTCGCAGGAGATGATGTAAAAATTATACTTCAGTGCACAACTACTGAAACTTGTTCTGAATAAAAAAAAAAATTATATAGCAAATTATGTTCACCCATTACATCATTAATGCCATCACTGATACACCAAAATATTTTGAGCTTAGTTGTGAATGCAAGGCTGCTTCAGTTTCGTTCACATTTATTGGGTATTCTGGAGGTTTTTAAGGGCAGTTTAGGCTGCAGCAGCAATGTCAACATTTAGATCCTCTTGCAGATGTTCCATATCATGAGGAAAGGCTGCTGCGTCCATACCTTTCGAGGCACTGAAAGCAGTGGTATTGGTGGAATACCTCCGCCAGCTTCGACATGACCGTACTTAAATGCATAGACATGAGAGGCACCTGCACTTACCGCTCTTAGCATCTAGATTCGCTAGGATAAGTTATTAGTAACACCATTTACAGATGATAGGGATAAGTCAAATAAAAGCGTCCAGAAATGCCCAGTGGGTTCAGGGTGCAAGGAATAACCTATGGCCGTGCCCAGCAGAGTCTTGTTGTGGTGTGTTGCCGTTGGACAATCCATCTGACTCTTCATTTTGTTGTGCTTTTTTCCTATTCCCCGGACCCTCCATAAATGTTTTTGTCCCAGTTAATTTAAAGTAATCTTTACCGATGTGCATACGGGTCATTGGCCTGAAAAGCCCAGTTTGCCCACTAGTAAGAGGTTTTGGTACCCAGCATCATACATTTGACTTTTTATGGGGGTCTTGAACTGAGGTAGGTGTTCTATATCAAACCAGTGAACCAGTCCTTTAATACCAGGTCTTAATTCTGAGTATTTTTCAAATGATAAAATGTATTTTCAAAGCTACTGAGATGTGCCAGAGTCTCCTCTCACATTGGGTAGCTTTACCTTGGACATTATGAGTCAAGGTAATTTTTTCATGGTAAAGTTGAAGAATCAAAATAGCCATTTCATGAGCCGCAAAATGAGAGTATGGATTTCAGTGCCCCAGGAAATTGGATTCAAAATGTATTTTTTTTGCTTGTGTTAGGTGCATAGAGGCGTTTAAATAAAATCCATGTGTTTTTGTCTTGATTTAGAATTGTGGTACTTGAACAACGATAAGCACATAACAAGCATTTGCGAAGCAACGGGTCTTGCATTTGCTCAAGTTAGAGCAATTAGCGTTGTGAACTCCTAACCAGACTTTCCTTGCCACATAAATTGAAAGAAAGAAAAAAACTAAGCGCGATTGCGCTATGTAAAACCCAGCGCAATCGTGCTGCATAGAAAATAAAAATATAAAGTGGTGCAGAAATCAGGCTGAAAACATGGAGTCTTGTATGTTTTCAGTAGTTTACCGGTGATGTGTAGGTGGGCTAATCACTGTAAAAGGCATGACGTATGCATGCCTTTCACTAATGAAAGCAAGCAGACTCTAAAAGGCAAGCCCACAAACCATTGAAAGTGACAGGTGTGACACAGGCGTGGTTAAAAGCCCAAAGATAGTTTACAACAGGGACGGAGCGCTTGTACACTCGACCCTAAAAACGGTGTACGCCATGCATTGCATCACACAAAGCAAGCGCTAGGAGCTCTAAGTTAAGACTAAGGCCCTCATTATGACTTCGGCGGTCTTGTAAAAAGACCGCCGAAGCCGCGGGAGCCAACATACCACCAGTGCTGGCGGTATGCTTGGCCCCCTATTATGATAGTTCCGCCTGGTCAATAATCGAGCCGGAGGCAATGTTGATGTGTAGCGGGTGCAGCAGCACCCGTCGCGTGAAATGTGCGATGGGGCTGTGCCTGGTGGACCCTGCACTGCCCATGCCACGTGCATGGGCAGTGCAGGGGCCCCCAAGGGCATCCCGAGTCCCCCTTACCACCAGCCTTTCCATGGCAGTGTTTATCGCCATGGACAGGCTGGCGGTTGGGGACTCATAATCCTCAGGGCAGCGCGGCTGCTGCAGCGCTGAAGCCTGTTGGCGGTATTACCGCCAGTGTTCCGCTGACCGTCGGGGTCATAATGACCCCCTAAGAATCTACCACAGTTTTGGAGTGAGCTGTAGCATTGCTACATTCTCAAATTACACAGTTGGTAATTGGTTTCCTGTTACTAGATATTCAAAACAAGTGTTGCTTAGGCTGCAAATGGATTTGCATTTGTTGATATATTTAAACTAAACAAAAGGACAAAACACATTCACCCCTTCGGCGCTCCTATTGGGACGTTTTCGTCTGCACACGACCACCAAATCCTTCTGCTGTTTACAGCAGAGGAATATGTTTTTTATAAAAACAGACTCGGAAGCTGGGAAAGAGCCCACTAGACACCAAGGATTACTTTTCTTTATTTGCCCCCACTGTCCCTAAAAGGAAAACAGTCCTTCTGCCCCCCGAGTAAGTATATGGGGGCAATTGCTCACAACTGCCCCTAAGGGGGCAGAAAGCCCAGTAGCCACAAGGAATACATTTTTGTTTGGGGTGGGGACTGCTGAGCATTGGCATGCCCCCATACAGTCCTTCTGATCCCCTACAGACTAAAGCATCTCATCCCAATGGCAAGCAAAAGGATGTTTGATTTTTTGGGTGTTGTTTTTACAGATTAGGCCAGGAGAGTTTGGCTAACTCCCAGTATCATTCCAGTTACAATGGTGAACAGCTGCACATTTTGGGCTTGGGTAGGCTGCCACCTGGAAAAACCTACCAAACCTAGGCAGTTCTTTAAGCTAGACATCTGGGGGAATCCAGGGCAGTGTGCTTCATATCCATCCCACACCATTTTCTGACCCACAATGGCCTGCAAGCCTCAAATGTTGACTAAAAACATGCATGTTTTTCTCACATTTCTGTGATGGAAACTTTTGGAATCCACAGGAACCCACAAAATTCTGACCGTCCAGCATTGCCCCACTTCTGCTGATAAAAACGCTGTGCCACTTGTGTGGTTGGGCCTAGTGTCAGTGACAGGAACGGATCCAACCAATGTCAATAGGAGGCCCCATGCAGGCTTGGTTTGATAAGTTCCTGTCACTGCACTAGGCCCAGCCCCACAAGTAGTGCAACATTTTTATAGTTACAAGTGGAACAATGCTTGGTGGTAGGAATTTTGTGGATTTCTGCAGATTCTGGAAGTTTCCATCACAGAAATGTAAGGGTAATGTGTGATGTGAGCCAAAGTTTGGATTTGCAGCACATTGTGGGTAAAAAAATATAAATCTCATGGAATCCAAGCAAGTCACCCCTTCCTGGATTACCCTAGGTGTCTAGTTTTCAAAAAGGTACAGGTTTGCTAGGTTTCCTAGGTACCGGGCGAGATTGGGCCCAAAAACCACAGCTACCCACTTTGCAAAATAATGGTCAGTTTTGCATTAAAAAATTTGATGTATCTATGTTGTGCTTTGGGCCGTTTCCTGTTGCGGGCACTAGGCTACCCACACAAGTGAGGTACCATTTTTCTTTGGAGACTTAGAGGAACACAGAATGCACCTTGCAAATGTTAGACAATGTGTAAGAAATACCCTCTAACTCACATGCTAGTATGGGTACCCACAAATCTGAGATGTGCAAAAAGCCACTGCTTCTAAATTCCATTTCTTGTGCCCATTTTAGAATTGCATAGGTTTACGCATACTTATGGCCCTGCATATAACTAACACTCTTCCATTTACCTTCTTCCTCTATCTCCAGGAAAAAATTAAAATATTGCCATTATTTATTATATGTTTTTATATTATTATTTTGTTTTTTTCTTAATACCCCTCAGATTAAGTTTCAGACTGATTATTAATGTAGGAACATAGTATATTAACATACTTACTACTGAACATGAACAGACATGGTGCACAATAAAAACTAAAACATTACCAAGGATAAACTCTAATGCTTCAGCCAAGGGATTTTTGAAAGGGATCATCAATGGATTTTTGAAAGGCTAGCCCAAGAATAAGTGAAAGTGATGGGCGTTAGATGGGCGTGGGTAAAAGTCCACAGAATACTTACAACAGGTCAAAAATTGCTTGGTCTCTCGGACAAAAACAGAGACTTTCAGACGAATTATTGATTCTGCATTCACAGTTGAGTTGTCATAGTAGTAAGGGTAGAGTGATATTTACTCTAATCTGTAAGAAGAATTTCAGCATTTGTAATTGTGCTTTTCATTAAAGGTGAAGACATGAGCATTGCATTTACACTGCTGTTGCACGAATGATAGATTCTGCTCCTAAACCTGACTTAGGAGTTTCAGTTGTTTTTCAGTTTTATTTCTAATCATTACTGTACTTTAACTGTTGCTTTTGGGTGAACTTCTACAGCTTTTTAAATAAATGTAGAAGCGATGTATATTTATATATGTATATATGTATGTGTGTGTGTTTATATTTATATATATAATAAGTATGTATGTGTATATATATATATATATATATATATATATATATATATATATATATATATATATATATATACTTATATGTCACCTGTGAATGTTTTCTCTTCTCAGAGGGAGGCCGGTCCCTGTCAGCCTAGTCTTAATCATTACTTTTTTACTTTTCAAGTAATACATCTCTTTCAGCTGCAGCCTCAGAGCATAGTTGACAAACATAATATGCCAGACACATCTTTCTAAAATGCTGGTATTTTTTAATTTTGTATATTTATTAAAGCCATTCTGTTTCTCTCTTTTGTAGCACTCGCGAAGAGTAATTTACGTGTGCATGTTGCTGGCCACTGTGTACGTTTTTGACATACACAGTGGCCAGATAGTATTATTCTATAGTAAATGAATATCTGTTTTCTATCCTTTATAATGCTTAGATTGGAAAGGGGCCTACGAAACAAAGTTTTTAAAAAACATATGGCTGACTGGAATGTGTGTTTTAGCTGCAGATTATTTTCTGTTAGCCGATTAGCTGCAAGGCTATTGGCTCAAAAAGTCTTTGAGAGTGTTTTGTTTTCTAACCGATTCAAGCCACGAGAGAGAATTGCCACCATGATTGGAAATAAGAATTAGCTACTGTTGCCATGGACACAGGAGTTCACAGTTCCATTGTTAGCTTTAGTGCTCTAGATTGAGGTGGCACCGCCTGAGCACTGGCTTTGTTAATGAAATCAGAGAATATGTTTTTTATTTTTTTATTTGAGCCGTGAAAGTTCTCAGATGCAAAGCTATGCAAAGCCGAATTTTCTTCTGCCATGTAGCATTTTAATGGAAATCTGTGAACGCGTTTTCTTATTTTAAATAATGGCTGCAACAAGGTTGCCCAATCGTGAATTTGCAAGGCCATCTCCGTATTTTCGAGTGTGTTAGTGCATCTAGTGGAAACAAAAACCCAGTAAGCACGTGAGTTAAATACATGTTACAAAGATTGCTTTATAAAAAAATCCCAAAGTCACACAGTCATCTTGCAAGCGGTATCTAAGACCGAGGGCAACCTGCCATCCTGTAAGAAGAAATGATCAAAAAAGGTCAAGAGTTGAACTCGGCAAACTAATAAAGCCAGCCTTTATGTTACCCAGAGGAAGCATTTCGTGCACTAGCGTCCTATACTCTGACTCTTTTATGTCAGTCTTCTCCTAAAAGATCATCTTATTCCCCTCCTGATCAGGCCCCCTGCTCCCATCTTTAAAGATCTCTTAAACATTGAAGTCTAGTCAGCTTCCTGTGTGTGTATCTGCGTTTCTGCATTGGAGCGTCAAGTAACAAAGAAATAAATTCAAAATTAAAAAAAACCTCCAAGGTAATGATCCTTCATTCTGTATTTCTCTCCTTGGATCCCAGGCTTCCCCTGCACACCTCACATATTGAGGTGATCACCGCCATTTAATGTCCACTAGGACCCACACCAGTGCTGCTCTGCGTGTGGCAGGCAGGTGGCATCACGTTTTCAGATTTCCACTAAGTTACTTCGCCAACTGAGAGGTTCCCTCTGGACCATATCTGGCCCAGTTCGCTCCAGCAGACATGATCAAGCTCATTCCTCCTGTGGATCTGAGCACAGCAGTACTACTGAGCGGGGAATTGGCAACCAACCTTTAATCTTTACTTACAAAAACATATGCAGACTTGCTTTGGAGCTGCTCGCGGTAAGTGATTTATGTTTCTGGGAAAGATGTGGGCCAGCCACAAATAAAAGAGAATAAATACTTGCCTACCTTCCCTAAATGTGATTTTGTTACCACCCAAATGGATCTTCATTTCAAGGAAGACTAGCATGGAAAAATATGAGTGGCACATTAACCTTCCTGCCTCAGATATTTTACAATAGAGGTTTTATTAGATTGCGTGGGTCCCAACTAAATTATTGCAGCACAGTGATTTAAATACCTTCTTTAAAATTTAGATATGGAGGCAGTGCCCTTTGTGGGTAATACAGTCCAGTGTATTTTATTTTTTAAATAGCTGTAGAAGAATTGACTGAGTGGAACAGATAGGTATTGTTTTACCTCGCACATTGGTCAATTTTCCCATCTAAAATGAAATGATGCTAAACATTGGTAATACTTCTGCTAAGCATTGCTCTAGCTGAATTAATTCAATCCATTTAAGGTACTGCATAATACAGTACTTGCTCTGACACATCCTTAGCTTACAGTAGGCTTAGATCTCGCCAGTTGCTTACATTGGTTGGTTTCATTATCACTCTCATTTGCTTGCTTCTTATTTGTTGGCGTGTGTGGGTTTTCCTTCCTTTTATTGTGTTTGTTCCTCCCCTGCACTGTGGAAGCATTACTGCGTACTTCCAGTGCTCGCTTTCAGCTCTGCTTTTTTCTTTTCTTTTAGTTTAAGCACTCTTCAGAGCACACGTGTTTTCAGACTGTCTCCTTTGTGTGCTTTTCTCCTCCCACTCCGCTGAGCTCCATGTTTCCCTCCTCCACCCTTGTACTTCTCCCCCACTCCCCTTGTTGTATCCTTGTGATTTCTTTCTGCCAGCTTCACGTTGGTGTCTTTCGTTTGATATCCCACCTGTGCCCCTGGTGTTGCTTCCTCCACCAGTGCTACGGTGTTGCATCCACCCTCAGTGGCACCCCCATTGTTGCATTCCCACCCAGTGTGGCTTCTCCACTGGCTTTAAAGAAGAAATGCTTTCACTCATTTTTTTCTGAAAATAAAATAAAACAGCCTTACATATTGTATGTGCATGCACGCCTACAAAATGGAAGTTTTATTATTAACTCTGCAGCCATGCAGCACTGTATGTGGGATACGATGCAACATGGCCAAACCATTGTTGAAGCCAACAGCTCCCAAAGGTGAGATCTATTTGCAAACCCAATGCTTGTTTTACCTACTGCCATAAAATAAATCACAAAGGGCTGTCTTCCTTATTATCTGAAATGTTTACATTCCATCTGCATCATTTTTCACTACTTCAAAGACACTGGTTCTAAAAATCCTACAATAAAAATATTAATGTTAAACAAAAGAAAACAAGGTGAAATGTTGTGAGCCGGCACTTATTTTTATGCCTCAAGCAAAGAGACACCTATGGGAAAGACAGAGAAAGAGAAAAACGAAAGCTGCAGCAGTGAGCTGAAGGGGCAGGGAGTGGCTGTAAATGGATTGAAGAGGCCAAAATGGCATCTGAATTACGCTGCCTTAGTATTCCGTGTTCTCACATTTAATTGCAGCAGCTGCGTGTTAAAGAGGAGGGTTTTGGGCACCGGCACGTTTTTATTTACAAATTAAGCACTGGCCAGGCCAAACATTATCTGCAGCCCATCTTTGTTTTCCTATTCAAAGAGCAGTTCGTAATTACGAAAAAAGAAAACCAACTTGTGCTTTTTTTGCATTGCTGCATCAAAAGGAGCAGGTCAGATCTTCTTTTTATTATGTAAAAATGTTATATAGCAGCGTGGGGGCCACAAAAAACAAAGGATAAAGAGATTCAGCTGACATCCTTTTGTGACAGCACTGTTTGGAACAGAAGGTAAGTGGTTGTTGTTAAAAGGCTTCTGCCTCGCTGAAGTGCTCCCCAGTTATTTGTAAAAAACACTTTCCAAGCATAACTTTGTGAATCTCCCAAAGTAAAGGAAAAATGTAACCTTTTTTGTTTTATGTTTGATTTTTGCTGTTTCTCTTCAATGAAAGTTGGCATAATTTACTTCTGATGGGAGTGTGCCATTTGTTTTGTTTAGTTTTCTGTTCCTTGCATCTTTTTAATTCTTGTAGATTTCGGTTCGGTTTATATCCTGTTCTGGGGACGTCAACGTAGTCACACAACATATGTTTGTGACTGCAACACTGCAGTGGAACCCCAAATTTAGAGTCTAGAAAAGAAAATTATACCAAGATAATTGAAGGTACGTTGGTGGAGCGTGAAGCATGAACCAGCATAAAAGTGTACCTGAGTTGGGATGCAGATCGACTGATTGGTCTACAGTTTGGGGGAGAATTATGAAACATTTCTTGCATAAGAGAGTGGGTGAGAGAAAAAGAAAACCAGTGAATTGCCGCTAAACCAAAGTATCTTCTACTTTGGTTAGTGGAATGCTACATAAACATATGGGCCTCTTTTCTGGTTAAAGGTGACACATATGTGAATAACCAAGAACAAACTGGATTCCCAACTTCAAGAAGGCAGTCCAGGCATGTAAAAAGGAGTTGCCCAGGGGATGTTTCTGCCATTAACTCTTACAACAATGAGTAGTAACTGGTCGATGAGCTTATTTAAGCAAACGAATGCACTCATAAGTGACCCGGAACCTCGGAAGACTAGCTGTATTTACTTCCAGAAGTAGCCTATAACTGGGATAAAGCTCAAAGTGCTGCATGCAGGTACTATTTACAGAGTAGTGAGGGTCTGTAAATCTTAGTCATTCCAGGAACTAGTCGAGCTGAGCAATCTGTGCCACCCCTTCATTCCATTATTTCTCCTTACTGAAAGCAATTTTGTGAGGTTATGCAACAGTAGAGGAGGTCCTAAGCCCTGTGTGACACTGATGTTGATGATGATGCAGTAAAATGGCTCCACTTAAATTGGATGCAGAACTTGGGTTGCACAGTTGGCCTTACAATGACCAGAAGAGAGATTATAAGGTCATATTTCTTGATAAAACTGATTGCTGACGCACACTTATTTTGGAACAGTATTATGTATGCTCCGCTGGTTCCTAACCGAGGCTATCAGTCAGTATAAGAAGGCAGTGCTTATTTTGAAGGTCATTTATGGGCCTGGCCATAATTCTTTGAGTTATATGGTTCCCTTTCAATGGCCCACCAAATTCCTTAGTCCTCATTTTTAGGTCTAGCAAGCAAGCGCTTTGACCTGTTGTAAATACTGTGGGTTTTTAACCACACCCACCTCATGCCTGTCACTTTCACTCGTTCATTGGTAACTTCTTTACGTTTGTCCCGCCTTATGGCGTTTTTTTTACTGCATTGAAGACTGATCCTGTAACATGTATAATTGCACGATTGCCGATATACTTCAGTGTGGGGGAATTTTTTTTAAATTTGTCTCTCTCCTTCATGCTTTATGGCAGCCATGGCCCTCACAGTACTCAGAGAGCCAACAGCACAAACTCCATCGGCAGTATTGGAGCACTGATCACATTGTTCACACTGTTACCTAATCAGAGTAATTTCTTTTGGCTCCCCCCTTCATGCTCCTTAGCTTTCCCAAAAACACATAATAAATAAATGCTTTACTTAAAAAACACAGGAATCCGCAACAATGCTCTCCCGGCACAGCAGGAGAGCCAATACTACAATATTTACTGCACTCACGAAAAGTCACCCCATAATGCTTTGCAAGCATTCTTTTTCAAAACTGTTTTGTCAAAAACTCGGCCTGTGGTGCTCCTAGGACAATGGGACCACCACTAAAACGTTCAACATGAAACACGTTTGTTTTACATCTTGGAGTAGCTTGTATTCTAAGAGTCTTAGAATTGCAATAGGTCTGAAAATATGTTTGGCACTTGCCCTCTAGTGGCTGAATATATGGTTGCACTTCATTACTGTGTGACATTCTGTTTTTATGTGGGTATGCTCTCTAGGGTCGAACTAAATGGTTACATGACCATGTTTCTTACAAATGATATTTTTATTGTGGTGTCCTCTAGGGGCTGTTCTGAGCATTACAGTCAACATATTACAATGTTTGCTGTACTCAGTCATCTTTAATGCTTTGCAGGTCATTTTTTTACAAAACATTTTTGCCCATAACCCAGCGGTGGTGGACCTAGGACAATGGGACCACCTTCAAAACATTCCCCACAACCTGCTCTTTCTGTCTAGATCAACTCTGTGTCCACACACTAGGTTAGTGGGGACCCCAAAACAATAACCCCTCCCTCCATTCAGTGTCTTTAACTTCTCTCATGGCTAGAACTTTTGTTTTACAGCTGGAAGTAGTTTGTGCTTTAAGGGTCTTGTTTGTAATGTAATTGCAGTACGCCTGCTAGCGCTGAAAATGTATAATGTACTATGCCCTCTAGGGGCTAAATATGGTTACATTGCAATACTTTCAGTCATTTTCTTTTTGCGTGGTTATACTCTCTAGGGGCTAACTATATGGTAACATGCCCATGTTTCTTACAAATGCTATTTTCATTCTTGTGTCCTCTAGGTGCTGTTCCGAACATTACTGATTTCTGCTAAAAGTTTTTATTGTGTTTATATGATTATTGGGTATGTTTTATTAATCTCTCCTTATGCAATTATGACCATGATTCAGGCCATCTTAACATCCTTTATTACACTGTGACTGTTTGAACAATCTTGATATGTTTGGGTGACCCTTCTAGGTTTTTTTACTCCTCCGTGGCTGTCTTGTTTTGGGAATTGTGTAAGCCAGCCAGCAGCTCTGATGGTGGGGTGGTGAAAGTGGCATTCTTTTGGAATTAGCATAGCAGGTTTAAAGTGGGATGCTAAGTTGCAACATTTTCATTTTTGGCTGCAAATAGAGGAAGAAGGTAAATGGAAGTGCTTTAAGTTTATGCAGGGCAACTGGAATTATGTGGCAGGAAAAGACCAAATTATGAGGCAGGGTTGACCAATTTCTGTGGCAAGAAAAGTCCAGTTATGAATAAACAACCCCAGTAGCTCTAACTCAAGCAAATGCGAGACCCATTGCAGTGCAAATGCTTGTTTTATTTATGGATTTGTGTGTTGTGCTTATACGTGTGCTTGCTTGTTTGACGTGTGCAGGATGCCTTCCCCAGGTCTTTTCCTGTCAGTTTGTGAAGGATGCCTGAGCATCAGTAGGGTCAGAAGTCTAAAATTTTACTTTGACTTTATTGAATGTTTAGAGTATTGAAAATAAATAATCACCTTCAGAACTTGATACCAGAATGTGCAACAATTTTGGCTAAAGTCACAGCTCTATATGTATTGTAGAAACATCATCTGAAATAGTCTAATGTCTGTCAATAAGTGCTCCTTACACTGATATATTCCAAAGTCTAGAAGTAGCTAAGCCTTGTTGCTCTAATGTCAGTTTCGGAGGCCCGCTGGCACCTTTTACCCACGCTCATTACATCCATCTCTTCCGCTTTCACTTCAAATAAACTTTTCTGAAACCACGTGCGCACAAACCCATTCATAGACACCCACCCTCAAATTCAGACAATTGCATCATAGCTATGTACCTGTCTGGAAATATCCACTTATGCAACAGTATAGATAACGTCCACCAAACCAGAAAAGTCCTTTGCCACATAAACCACACAGATTTCTTCTGAGACTACTTTCATTGTACTTCTAACAATATCCAAGATTAAAGTAGTCATGTAAACAAACAAACCTCTCCTAACTAAGCACAACCTCACACAAGCACGCTCAACTTTTCACTGCAGCTGTCTGGAGACGCACTGTACAAAAACTGATAAGATACATGACGTTAACTTTTTTTAAACAACTTCACTAACTAGAGCGCTATTTGTGTAGACATTGGGGGTTATTACAACTTTGGAGGAGGTGTTAATCCGTCCCAAAAGTGACGGTAATGTGACGGATATACCACCAGCCGTATTACGAGTTCCATAGGATATAATGGACTCGTAATACGGCTGGTGGGATATCCGTCCCTTTACCGTCAATTTTGGGACGGATTAACACCTCCTCCAAAGTTGTAATAACCCCCTTTGTGTGTTGTTTTCTTTCTGTAAGCTGTCAAGGTTTTTCTCGATGCATTGTTATTAACATTATGCAACACATTGTGCAACACATTTAGCAGTGTGTATTAGCCTCAATTAAAGGGCATTTTGGGGGGGGGGGTCTTGTTTACTGAAAGGTTCCGTTTTCTTTTACTATACTTACTTTTACTGACGTGACATCAGCTCATGGCCAATTCAGAGCTACATTTTGTATGCCATTCGTCTCTACTTGCAACGTTTGCTGGGGAAATCTTGGTAAATTCATTGCTTCACGTTATTCTGTTACACGTTTGCTTTTATTACTGTGCTACACATTCCAGGATTTATCTCATGAGTTGTAGAGCTCTGAGCGTGAATTATTTTGCTTTATGCATATACTGATTAAATGATTCTCCTCCCAATGCAACTAATTTACCTCTTCCCATCCAGAAATTAAGTTCATTCATGGTAAGTGACCAGGCTGTGTTTTCTATCTTTATTATAGGCCCACGCTATCTCAAGTAAACCCAATTGGCATTATCAGCAGTACCACTTTTTGCCTGGGTGTGTCACACTTTCAAAATGAAATAGCATTAGAAATACTTTAAAACCTGATAGTGTAGTTCCTTTTTAATTTTAAATCAATTTAATAATTAAAAGATCATTACTGCTAATGTAGGATACTAAATTGGGATGTGGGGGACTTGATTGTGACTTATCTCTATCCTTCATACTGTGCTTCATTCTTGTCTCATGCTCTGTCCTTGCCTACTTACCTACAAAAATTGTAAGACACACCCAGCACCTATGAAAAACATTGGTATTAGTTGGGAAGGATGCCAACCCTTGCCAAGTAGTAAGCCCAAAATCTTGATAGGTCCAACACACAAGTTCAATAAATAAACCTGGGCTCAACTCGTAGTAGCTGTGGCACAGAATACAGATGCTTAACTTAAGCAAAAATTTGTAAATTATTTAGCAGCACTAAAACAGTCAAAAAGTCACAACATAACACAATAAAAATCCTACAACTTATTTCTAAGCAAAGAGAAAACGTCAATTAGAAAAATGACACACAATGAATAAAAGGCAAAAAGGGGTACCATAGATGTAAAGGTTTAGGGCAAAAAGCAACAAGAAAATGTAAAGAAGTCACTGTTGTTGATTGACTAGGACCCAGGCACAATTTCAGGCTGACAGTGATGGAGCCCGAGGTCATCCCGGTCAAAGATTTTATCTTTTGACTTAGTCTCTGTAAGGAAGTCACAATCCTCCAGCAGGCCAAAGTTGCAGGCTGCATCCTGATGAAGTCTGGTGGTTTTGTCTAGAAAAGCTTTGAGTGGGAATACTCATCATCATTGTCTTTTATTTCGATTCATTGAATCATAAAAGGTAGAAAAAACAGAAAGAAAACCATTGAACGTTAAAATATAATAACAGACATTCTCTCAATCCCATGTGGGGATTAAAATTAAATAAAATTAAAATGTACACGCAGTATGTTTGAAATATACTCAAATTTCATGTCCATTGAAGTCCTCTCATTGGTTGGTGCTTCTTTCAGCTTAGCCCAGTGAAGATTACCTTCAAATTTAGGGTCTGATTTAGATCTTGGCGGGCGGGTAACTCTGTCACGAACGTGACGGTTATTCCATCTGCCGTATTACAACTTCCATAGAATATAATAGAATCATAATAGAGTGAACGGGATATCCGTCATGTTTGTGACAAAATAAACCTCTCCACCAAGATCTAAATCAGGGCCGTAGGGTCAGATTTGCAAGACACTGATGCAGCGCGGTGCTGCACCAAAATTAGCAGCGCTGCGCCAGTTTTGAAATGCAGGGATGTGCTCTATTATAGTGCAAGGGTGTCTGTGTTGAGGGGTGTGGTTGATTATGTGCAGGAAGGTGTCCATTGTTCACATAAACAGTTATTGATGGTATTTTACTTCTTCTATGAGTGCTGCAGAATACAGCACACATAGAAAAAGCAAAAGAAACGACGAGGAATGAAAGTATTCCTCCTCGTTGTGCCATGCTAAAAACACTAATGGGGTGGCATTAGATTTCCGCGCTGCCTCAGATTTATTAATTCTTGTAAATCTGCGGCAGCGTCAAAAGCAATGCGTATTGTGGTGGAACGCTCACAGGAGCACCCATTATACACCCTTCTGATGCATAAATCTGCGTTGGAGGGGCCCATATTTACAAGGCAGCATAAAGCCACAAAAAGTGGTGTTACACCTCCTTGTAAATATGGAGAAGTGGTTAGCGCCACCAGAGAGTCACAAAAAGTGATGCTCCAGAGGCACGGGGGCCTTGTAAATCTGGCCCTTAGTCTTTTAACTGGAGCTCAAAATTCCCCATCTGGTCAAGCCTGGAGTCTGTCACTATGTTTTTTTTTTTTTATTGAACACATTTTCAGTGAGGTTCTGCTGAGGCTTCAGAGCTCTAGCTAGTGTAGACAGGGTCCAAAGTTTTGACTTTTTGGAGCAGTTTCCCTTGGTCTCTTCAAAGGCTTTCAGGACCTCAGAAATAGCACTTGGGAGCCAGGACTAACTCCAGCGGATGTACCAGAATAGTGCAGTCCAGGTCTAGCTGCTACTTGTCCAGTAATCACTCCAGGAGAAGGGCCTCTTGTAGCATTTTGTGTCCTTGTATCCACACAAAGGGTTATGCATCAGACTTTGAAATCCTGGGCTCCACATAGATAACAAACAGCAAGTTCAGTCTTCTTTTTTTCTTCCAGAGGTCCAGAAAGTATTCTGATGACCTGGACTGCGGAGCAACTTTTATGGGCTTCACAAGCCAGTGGGTGTGAGTGAGACCCTTGGACACTCCCTAACCAATAAGAAAAAAAGGCCCCAATGGTAAACTTTTAAACCTGTTCAACACATCCCTGTTTGCATTATTATCCAACAATGCACTATTCTGAATAAAACCCAACATAGCTGAACCATTTTTCCCTTGGAAATGTCTGGGGCTCCATGCCGGGTGTGTCTACACAAATTAAGTCCTCTCCTTTTCAACAACATCAAATTAGTTCTTAGACAGCCACACTCACTGGGGTCATGTCATGCTGGCTGCATTTGGCCTTTTGATCAAAAGACCTCTTTCCCAAGTCTCATTTTATACTTAATTATCAATGGGCAGGTCTCACCTTTCAATTTATTTAAGTTCCTGAAACCCCTCACACTGCCCTTCCTGAGAGAGTTAAATCCAAGTTTCTAACACCCATTTTTTCCTGCCAAAAAGCTGGCATCATTGGTTTTGCTCAGGGAGCAGTTTTCCACATCATTAAGGGGAGATCACTGACAGGGGGCACATGGTGTTGGTCTAATGCTACTTGACCTACTGGAGCTTCACGCAGACAACGCCTAACTTTTCAAAAGTTATTTTTCCTTCTTATTTATCAAACATCTGACTTCTTCATTAGAATGGTTTATTATTAAATATAAAAACAGTGGAGTGATCATTTCTGTAGCTTATCTTAAACCAAAGTTAGCAAAACTAGTATTTTAATTAAACTGTATTTTTATTCATTGGATCAGCTATAGCTGTTTGCTTTGCAAATGGCCTTTGGGGGCTAGTCACTGTAGGAGCATGCCAACATGAATTTCTTGCATGAACCACTTTAAATACTAGACACCGTACCTTGTGGGCCTACCTAGAAGTTACTTTTTTATTATAGTGTGGGGTGAAAATCTCCAGCAGTCACTCTACACATGTAGACATGAATCCAGGTTTTTCCTTGCCACGCTAGTGGATGGTACAAAAGGCACTGCAGTCCACATGTGACATTTAACTTCCCACGTCATTGGTGTATTTGCCTGCACCATATACTACGGACTTACTGGAAAATGACATTTGCCAATTAGGGATTAGCCAGTTTTACCATGTTTTAGGGATCAGAGCACATACATGGGGGACTGGACAACAATGCCTCAGTATGCACAGTTAAAAAAATTTAGCAATACCTGTTTGCATAAAAAGGGACGATCACACATAAAAGAAGGATTTTGTCACAGTAGCCCTTACAAAAGTGTCCAATAAATGCAATATTTTTAACTTTCTATAAATTAGAATTAATACAGGAAATGGTACCCCATTTTATGTGCAATAAATTGTTCTTGATTTTGCACAGCTCTTTTTGTGATTAGGTGTTAGTGCTTGTTGCAAACGCATCTGAGTAGGAATTCTTTTCAGCATTTCGGAAATGAATATCGTTAGGAGCGTCTTTCTTTTTTCACTCAGCAGGTGAGTAGTGTTTGCATCTATTGTTAGAACGTGTGATTTTTTTACATTAACATAACAAACACTTTTCTTAGAAAAGAGCATATCCATTCTCCTCGCTGACATCTAGGCATGATCATGGAAATGCATTTAGCGGCATGATTCAATCAAAGTGTGAAAGTGGGATGAAATTGTGCATTTAACTTGAGGAGCTGTTACGAGTGTCAATTATAGAATAGATTCATCTTCAGAAGATTGTAATCATACTTGAGTGGTCAGTGTTACAAGCAGGATGTGAAGAAGTCCACTCATGCCAGGAAGAGTGGCTTGTGGAAGGAAAGTGACATAGCCAAGGGATATCTGCTGTGTAAAACACTACCAAAAATTAAAGATGTGAATTTTGCATTGCATGTGGTTGGAAATAATTCACTACTTTGAATAATGTTCAGTACTAAATGTGTGTGGTTTTTGCTAAACATTGATCACTGTTATTTGGCTTATTACTTTTCCAGTGCTTACCATCATCAGTTTAATTTGTAAAATTCATAAAGGTATTACATACATGTATGGCAGCAAACACCAAATATGAACATTTTACCTCAGAAAATGTGACTTCTGAAACAAATTCATGGCTGTCTCCGTGATAGCGACAATAAGGATGGAAAGGACTGCAAAAGGCCCAATTTGAATCTTTTGTGTTATGTATTGCAGCCACATATCTAACCTTTCAGTATCTTTGTGCTTCTCTTTCAAGCTGGCAGATTGCCCAATTCCTTCTCTTCCTGCTACCTTACCATGTCCCTGTCTGTCATCAGCAGACTCCACTCTTAACAACTGTGACAAGATGTGTTAAGACAATCCTTGCGAACCTCTGTGGTCATTAAGTAGACGAAATACCCTTTTTTGTAGCACTTTGCAAACATTGCATTTATGTATTATGAAATAAACGTTATACTCCCAAGTAGGCAGTGTATCATCCACAAGTCTACAGGTCCAATGGAGCCCTTTATTCCCCGGCATGCTTCAGCTTAGGAACTACCACTGCCTCTGCAGAATGATCCATCACATGCTGGAAAAATGATATCTTGTAGTCTAACCGTACTTTGATTTAAAAAAATGATTTTGTCAACTAATGACAAACAGTGGTCAGCAAGGTTTAATAATCATCAAATTGTTTTGCATGATTGCAGATTTTTGTGTTTATTAGAAATCCCTGACGAGTCAACGTGCGAGAGTGACTATTACAGATATTAAGTTGCAAAGCTTGACCAACTCCCACAAGAATGAATGAACACACATGTTAAAGAATATTAATCCGAATAGGTATTGTTAATAATTGCATCGAGGAGCACAGAAATCCATATTTCACGATAAACTATATTGCTAATTATCAGGATGATTTTAAAATACAAACAAATAAAGGCTTTCCCTTTACTTGAAAAAAACTTTTGAAGTGGTCTGTGTCTCTTCAGCTAAATACTTTTAGTCACAATAGTTGTAAGACTCCCTACCCTCACTCGGTATGTACCTCTAAGAAGCCTATAGACTGTGCTTGGTCTCTAATGCGTATCATTGTCCCAGGACATTTACCTTCCAGAAATACACGATCCCACTATTTTTATCATGTACTAGACCTGTATGCATCACCCATCTTGTGTGTCTATCACCAGACACATGGCTCTAACAATCACAAAAGGCCATTAGAACTGAAGCAGAATGCACCTAGGGTGGATTCAATGGTTTGATACATCAAAACCTAAATATAGTTTGCAGCAGATGATTTAGTTTAAGTTAAGCAACCTAAAGTGCTCCTTTAACCAGCAAAGACTACTACCGCTTTCTGGAAAACAGGACACTTTCCGCACATCAGCGTAGAGTTAAAAAGTTGGCATTAAAGACAACTTTCTTAAAGTTGATATTGGTAATAAATTTGTGTCTTATATGAGCTACCTTGCTTTATGGTAATTAGCTCAAACTTTATCAGTGCCTTCTGGCAAATAAAATATATAATATGAGAACTGTCATCATGAGCATCACATACCTTTATTTGTTAGTTTCTGTTTCTTGAACATTCATCATCTGAAGAACTTTTCAAATGTTTCTCATTTTTTCTAGCTGATTTAGTTTTTCACAACTAATATGGTGAGATATGAGAGCAAAGCACTTACATGCAATTTATACCAAGGAAATCTATCCATGCGTGCAATGACGGCAAAGACTTAAAATTAGTTCATGTTTTATCCATAACAATTAATTATAGCAAACTCTCTAGCACGTAGGAATGGAATCAATGGCATTGTTCAAAAGTAAATTTATATATATATATATATATATATATATATATACTTATAAATATGTAAATATAGATAGACATATATAATTTCCTGGCTGTCGCCAGGAGGTAGTTATAGTTATACCATCTTTCCATAGGAAAAGCATTTTTTTACTTGCCTATATCTTTGGCACCACTTGACGAATCCTTACAAAATGTTCCCAAAAAAAGTGTGGCAGTGATTCTTGTTGCACAAAGTTTCGGGATGATTCGTCAAGCAGCGGCTGAGGAAAAGAGGGCGGTGTAAAAAAAAAAGTGCATTTCCCATGTTAATTCCCATAAGAGTTTGAACAAAACTACATCCAGAACTGTTGGACAGAATTATACCAAATTTGGCAGAAAGCTAGATTTTGTTCCGCAGATTGTGCTTTTTGTTATCTGATGTAAATCTGTTCTGTCATTTTTGAGATATTAAAGGGAAAATATATTTGTATATCTAGGGCCGTGGATCCGTCACAATTTTTGCGATTATCACAGTGAATTAATGAATGCGTGCGCCTACAGGAATGCTGTGACTGGCTGGCCGCAATCTGACCAGAAAGTTGTGCCTGCCATTTTAGGTTAAGGGACTCAGTCCCTGGAGCTGAAAAATAAAATAAAAAGAGATATAAGGGGTCATGGTATGGGTACCCTGACCCCAGGAGTGTGATTGAGGGGTCTTTGAGGGTCGAATTATGAGTTTACAATGATTCTTTTTCATCATGCATGATATTTGCGAATATGTTGTGTCACTCAGCGCAGACCCCCGTGTAACGTCGTAAGGAATTTGTGAATAGCAACGAAAATGTAAAAAAAAAAACACATTCACAGACTCATTCCTACACTAAATCATTCACTCATTGAAGCACTCAGACACTCATGCACCCATCCACAGACCCATTGAGAGAGTCATACTCCCACTTTCAGGCCCACTCAGAAACTCATGCACCCACTCACAGACCAATTCAGACACTCACGCACCCACTCACAGACCCACTGACACCTCAAACAACACTCACAAACCCACTCACACACCCACTCATAGACCCACTCAGACCCCCACACACCCACTCACAGACCCACTCAGACACGGATGCACCCACTCACAGACCCACTCAGACACTGACGCACCCACTCACAGATCTGCTGAGAAACTCATGCACCCACTCACAGACCCACTTAGACACTGACTCACACACTTATGTATGTAAGTGGGTGAGTCAGTGTCTAAGTAGGTTTCCAGTCAAACACTTATGCACCCACTCACAGACCCATGTAGACACTTATGCACCCACTCACAGATGCACTCTTACATTGACGCATCCACTCACAGACCCACTCAGACCCTCACGCACCCACTCATAAGACCCACTTACAGACCCACCCAGAGACTCAAGCACTCACTCACAGACCCACTCAGACACTCGTGAACCCACTCACAGACCCAGTCAAACATTCACACACCTACTCACAAACCCACTCAGACTCTCACACACCTGCTCACAGACCCACACAGAAACTCACACACCCACTCACAGAGACACTCTCACACCCAGATACCCTCACACCTGGACAGTCACTCTCACACCCCCTCTCACACCCACATAGACCATCTCAGTCCCACTCACACCCAGACAGACTCTCTTACATCCACTCTCACACCCAGAGACACTCTCGCACACCTATTCTCACACCCAGAGAGACAGACCCTGCGGCCAATTCCCACCATGCACTGCCTTTTCCTGTGAACGGGGTTGGGTCGGTATGGAGGTTGGCTGCAGGGCCAGGCCAAAGGCCAGGCCCTGTGGCCGACCCACGCGCAACACTGCCGAAGACCAACCCCCAATGCCTGGCAGTGGTTGGATTTATATATAGTGCTTAAATTTGCTTTATTTTAGAAGAACATATAAATCCCCTAGGAAAAAATTAAGGCTACAGGGATGTTATAGTTAGGAAATAGAATTAAACAAACATAGAAATTCAATTAAAAAAACCAAAGGCTACAGGGACATTATAGTTAGGTTCTGAATTTACTCATAAAAAATCCATAGAAATTCAGCAGTTATAGTTAGTTAGTTTATGGTTAGTTAGTTCAAGTAACTGTAACTCACACCCAAAGGTAACTATAACTTGCGGCCTCGCAATGCACTGCTAATTACCCCAGATATCATAGCACTCATGACAACTTTTATAATGTCGATAAAACTATCAATGAAACATTAGCAGTCAAATTACTGATGAAACACTGTGCATATCACTATATTCAGGGCTATTCAGCAAACTTTTGATCCATCGTATGATAGCAGCTCCTCGACAGGTGAACCTGCCACGTGATGGGAGCTGATATTGCATAACACATAGGGGGAACATGTGTATTGCCAGGTCTGTGATATCTTAGGTAATTCAACTAAAATTGCATGAGTATTTTGGTTGTGTATCCCAGGGTGGGTATGCCACTTTACATTTCAAGTGACATGGTTTCTTTTATTAAATAATATTATGTTTTTGCTGTGAATTCATTAGGGTTGTAATTTTTATTCACTATGTAGCCAATATATACTCTCTTGATTGTGTGTGAAAGTAAAAGCCAGGGGAAATGTCTAGCGTTAGTTTGAAAAATTGATATGGTAGGAAACTAAAACAATGTAATGTATTGGGATTTCCTTAGCAAAATAAAAGTATTGACTGTTTGCAGACAACGTCATTGCACACCCCTTTAGACTGAACATAAAGTATTTTTACTTTTCAAGGTTATGCCAGGGAACCGCCTGTTTGTTTTAACGGTGTTAAAGGCAAACAGATGCCATAAACATTCTTCAGGTCCTTTGGTAAGTTAACAGCGTATACATGTATATCGGAAAAGAAAATGGTAACCTGTACAATATGCTGGTGAAAACCTAAGATGTCTCCTCCGATTAATAGACGCAGGAAAGCATGATTCATTTTCAAAACAATAGCGTCCTTCTCCATGGCAGCCACAGTACTGTATTTGTTTCATTTAGCTGACATGTTTTCTGTATGTAAATAAAATATGGAGGGGAGTGGCATATACATTTTAACAGAGTAGATAAGACATGTTTTGAACTCTGGGAAGATGTGATCTAAAATGCAGTCGTGAATCCAATGTCTGTCCCCATGTAAATGACACGCACCTTTCTTTAACCAGCCATCTAGACAGTTATACTAAAGTGTTATAACAAATTCACTGATCTTCTGTTTTTAGCTGTAACTGCAAATGTTTTAATCGGTTCTACATTTATTTCTGATTTTCAACCAGCCCTCAATTTCACCAATATCTCTGAGGTGAGAATTATTTAAGTTTGGCATTGGATGTGTTTTTCTCTTAACTAGAGCTCAGTGAAGAGGTCATCACGTTATTCGTGCAGTGAACCGACACAAGGAAGGGGTACAAGACCTTATCATACATGTAGCTGCCTTTCAAAGATGCTCTCTAGAGGGTACTTGGCCTCATCAATACAATGCTTCTAATGGCTCTGGCATAGTAGACTTTCTGTCCTTTCATAGCAGTGTGATCAACTTGCAAATTATTTCTTTATTTCCACTACACAAAAGAAGTCTGCTGCTGGTTTCAGTGGCTGCTTCTGCTGCACAGTGACGATCAAACACTTGCACTCCATCTCAGCAGCCACTTTGGATTGAGCGTGCTGTCTGCTGAAAGAATCTGAGCATAATTAATTCATCACCTCCAAGCCAGTGCCTTGATCCTGCTTAATAAATCCCACCAAGACTGAAACAATAGTTTAGGAGCCCAAGGTAAATAAATGTCATTAAATTAAGCATGCAGCCTGCCCGGCTTGATCTCTGTGTGCTGCTGGTCTGCACCTGGTAACCGAGTAAAGGGATGGCCAGCATGCTGATTTTTAACAACAGCAGCAAACATTTTCTGTTGATTTTTTTAAAGATTGGTGATGATTACTTTGCACGAAGATTCTACATCCACTAAAAACAACAGTCTCCACTCTTGGTCATCCTGATTCCTTTTTTTTTTTTATTGCAGACAATGTAAATAAAAACCTAGAGGGAAAGATTAAAGACGAATGATCCCGGGGTGGGTATACATCACAATAGTTGAACATAACAGTCTGATCTCGCTGGTTTTAATATTTCAGCAGCGTTCAGCGTGGGCGGGCTCCATGCTTTGTGCTGTTCCCTCCTGGTGCTTGCTTTGTACTACAGAGAACAGGGCCAGGAGAAAGGTGGCTAGGCGCTATCCCTTTCTTGAAATGCCACAGCTTTGCTTTGTTACTGCATGCAGGGCATCTAGGATTTCATTAGACTTTGCATCAAAAAGATGCTCTGGCTCCTTTATTTCAGGAAACTGGCATTTTTTCATATGAAAAAACATACAACTATGCGTTTTGGCTGAAAGCACAGCCTTGATCACGTGAGTTAAACCACCATTGTATATATTTTTTCGAAATACGATTTGGATATAGTGATTTACTGACTATGAATTTTTGATTGTTAAAAAGAAAGGAAAAAGTATTATTAGTGTCCAATATGAATGATATTTTATAATGATTAATCATGTAGGTCCTTGTTTCGTATTTCCCTCTATTTAGTCCTGTTTTTATGCAACTGAATACTATATATTTGACTATTGTTCAATTGGTGGTTTAACTCACGTGATCAAGGCTGTGCTTTCAGCCAAAACGCATAGTTATTAAAGCCCTTTTGCTTTACTTTCTGAATTCCTGAGTGTTCGATTCTATTTATTACTTTCTTTTGATTTATGACTTTACCGATCTGCTCTTGCCGGTATTTCGCGCCACCACTCTTGGGCAGTTACGAGCCCGGAATGAGCATTGCAGATTTGTTATATATATATGTATATATATATATATATATATATATATATATATATATATATAATGTTGGCCGCATTTACTATGTCATCGCACTTTATTTCCCTTAAAGCCATGTTTCACAGCTGCCAGCACTGTTATGCAACATATAAAAATGAAACAACGCATGGGTTGTGTGGAGTGGCAAGCAACGTGATGGCTGAGGGTAGGGGACTTATGCCAGTAGGTATGGCTTTAAAGGAATGTTGTATAGTATTGTGAAGAATTACAACTGGATAGCATGGGAATGGATATGTATTTGTGTGGTAAGCAGAGAACTGCAGAATAATATTTGTAAAGATTAAAATGTCAAACGACAGTTGAACTTTCAAGCCAGACCTAAACATCCATGTAGAATAATGACTGCCCAACTCAAATCTTTGCTGCTGCCAGAGGAAAATAACATGCATTCTCTAGTTATTTAAGACACTTTAATAGCTTTACAATGTCATGTGTGTACCCCTAAAGGTTCAAGCTCAGGCAGCAGGATAAATTAGCAAAATGATCACAGCTGTTTGGAAGGCTAGCACGTTTGTTATGGAAACACACCACCTTTGCCCAATGCAAACATTTACTCCTGGCTCCCAACATGTGGGCAGAGTCAAAGCCCCTCTTTTGTGGTTCTTGCATGATTGTCTACTGGCAGCTGTCCTGTCAATCCAGATCGTTATAAAAGTAGCTCCAGCAACAAAGCAGTGGGTGACGGATAGTGAGGGGAGCGCGGGAGGTGGGGACAAGGGGCAGCCAGAGGAGGGCTGGGGATGGGGGACAACAGGAAGCTTGTTTACCAAGAATAAAAATAGTTCCAACAATAAAGGCAGCAGATAAACATTCTAAAAGGAAGAGGTACTTGGTTGATGCTCTAGATAAAACACAAATACACAAAGCGAGACAGGAAACCAACTGGCAATCGCACACAGTAACCAAGGGAAAGCAAGTAAAAGAGAGTGACAAAAAAGCCAAAAACTGGTAAGTAATGAGTGGCAGGCTGTAACCCCTTTTAAGATTTTTTTTTTTTTTTACAAGAGATTTCACAAGCACAGCCCAAACGCTGTGCAGATGAAACCCAAATGATAAGGGGATGCTATTTGGTCTCATAATCTGAGAAGTAGTAACTATTATGGCCATTGAAGAATGAGAGAGAGAGAAAGAGAGAACAAAGAAAGAGAGAAGAAAGGGAGAGACAGAAACAGAGGGAAAGGGAAACCAAGATCCAGAGTGTGGAAGTCAGGCACAGAGAGAAAATGTGAAGGAGATAGCCATGTAAGTTCAGACTTTATTGAAAAACATGAAGCAGAAAAATAGAGTGAGAGGGTGACAGGCCAACAAAACGGATGGAGAAATGGAGTGAAATGAGATGGAGATAAAGAGTTGTAGAATAGAAGACAAAGTTACACTGCATGTGTTTGTGTGTGGGGGAGCTGTGTGCAGGAGAGAAAGAGGTAAATAGAGGGGGTAGATAGGAAGAAAAGAGGAACTGAGAGCTAACTAGCATGTGTAGGTGTTTAACCGATAGAATAAAGAGAGCTACAAAGCAATAGATGATACAAAAGAGAGGCAGAAAGAGAAAGTAGGGCATTTTGAATGTGGATCCTGGGCTGAACCATTGAAATACAACTCCACATGGTTCACAAAACATTTATGATGTATTGAAATAAATAGAAGAAATCATTGGAATGTATATTTTAAGTCAATAGTTGAGGGATTCATTTAATTATTACGGTACTTAATTTTAATTTAAAAGCCATGTTTATCATTTAACGTTTAGTGGGCAGCTTTTTAAAGTTTGGCTATTCGGATAGACAATATGGGTTTCAAACATCACACTGTTATATGTATGATGTAATGGAACGCTGACGGAGTAAATTCATAATAAAGGTCTTTAGAATGTATTGGTTTGAACTCTGCCAGACAGTTGCTGCCAAGACTGGCTGGAGGAGGTCAGATGTTGGTAGGCTGATTACATTGGCATCTTATCTACATGTATGGCTGAACACTGGTGATTTTTTTACTGCATATACATTCAAAGTTCATAGTACGAAACATTCTAGGATTTGGAAAACTTTTTCTCACTCAAAGTACTTATAGAAATGGTTATCAATTTGGTATTTGGAAGTAGCATGTTTTGAGCAGAGTTGGACTGTCATACATGGCAGTAAGGCAGTGCCCAATGGGCTGGTCTGACAGGTCTGGCTGTTGTTGTAGAAGTTGTGGCCCGGTTTAATGGCTAGCTCTGCCGGTTTTCACTTTTGATTTCAATGATGTTGCTACTTTTTTAGTCTGTTTCACTAATGAGGGCAACTTTAACTTTGGTGCCATGGCCTATTGTTGGCCCCAGTCCAACCCTGGCTTTGAATGTCTCTTCCAAATACCGAATTAGGACCCTATATATCAATAATTTGCTACTGAAATTCTGGTTGTGAACCATTGATAGGTTATCCATTCCCAAGTTAGGGTGATAGCTCATTCACAAACGTCTATGATGCTATAGTCCAAGTCCAATTCATATTTCAGTTAAGTTCATACTTGCCCACTTATATCTTTGAGTCTATGGATGTTTGTATAACCGAATTGACAAATAAGGATCAGCCACTTTCAAAACCCAATACATGACCTAGTAGTATGAGTGACTTTACACAAGGATACCTCAACTCATGCTTTGACCCAGGAATACTTTTGTAATTTTTACTGGTGTCATTCGGGCAACAAATCTGAACAAGATCTTGAGAATCTTCCTACATCCATGCTTTGACCAGTATGGTGGTTTTAGAGGAGATGACAGACCATGTTAAGGCTGTCAGATGATACTTTCTGCTGTCATTCTTCCACCATAAGACCTTGGCCACAAGACAGATGCTTGCTTACCCTTTCAAGTAAGCCTTGTGTCAGGATTTCCTATCGGTAAGAGAAGAACAGTGGGGTTTACCTCTGTCAGCACTGCATTTTGGTTGATCACCACCCAGGGGAAGAATGACTAGACCTGCGCTTATTCTTCTTTCTGCCAGCTAAGAGATACTCCTGGTGGGAAAGTTGAGGCAAGGCATGGAGACTGCATTCTAAGAGCCACTGTCACTGTTGGAATATATATGTGCCGCCGTTAGACCATTGCTTGGTCACTTTGCAGGGTCACACAATTACCTAGGTGCCACCCTCCAGCAGGGTGATTGCTTGAAATGCTTGAGATTAGTTAGCACTGTATTTTCATTTACTGGCCTGAATTTAAGGATTTAAGATTTAAGTTCCCTTCATGTATGGTGGTCAGTGATATCCACAATATTTAGATGCTACCTGAAATTCCTTTGTGGAAACTTTTATCAGTCACTTTTAATTAGTTTGTTATGAATTTAATAGTATTCGATTACATTTCTGTGATTCATAGTTTAGCAAAATGGGGTTATGCCGTAATCTAATGCCAGAAAAATACACGTTTTACCAAAACATTTCTAACCACATTAATCGAAACAGTCGGAACACAACTCAGGATGACTTTACCTTTCAGTCTACACCTCTATCGTCAGTTACTGCATATTTCCAAATGCCCCTCATTTAGCAGTCTCGGTAGGGCTCAGACAATGCCATACCATGGTGAGGAGAACTTTGGCCTTTGAAATGCATACGTTGTATTTTACACACTCAAAATGCTTAGATCTTTTCCCTACTAGTATACATACCTCTGCACTCTAGCACATCTCCTTTCCCATGGACACTGCTTTTTGAAATTTTCCATTGACAATAGATTGTATGGAGGTGGTGTTGCTTTGTAGCATCTGAACCTGCTTTCTGGTGATTGGTTGCATGGCTTTGAACTGTTCACGTTCAATCCACAAGCTCAGGTTGTTGGGGTATCAGTTCTGTAGAGAGCTGAAGCAGGCCATGCTTTGGTTTCAGGCCAAAGAGCCGAGATGTGCATGGAATGTAAGAGTGTATCGAAGATTATTCATCCTCAGCAATAGGATCAAATTGTCCAATTTCTGCTGAACTCTACCGGGAGCAGGATCCCATCTGAGATGGTTAAATCCACAGGGTGCCAGAAAACGCCTGCTGCTTGCCATTACTTATGATTTAGCTCCCAGTCCTTTCATATTTCACTGATGTCTACAAACTGTAATATCGAGTTACAGCAGTGCTCGGAATGTAATAATGTTCATAAATGTTGGATGAGTCCAGTTTTCATTCTGCTTGGTGTGTGATTCGCTTTCGTTGAAAGGACTCTTACAAGGAGCAGCATGCATCCCCGCGAGCTCACTAGCTCCCAGGTGAGTGGGTAATCTTTGATTCCTCTGCTACTCATTTTGCCCTCTGCTGCCCTAAAGGCTTCCTCTGGGTGAGAATTTCCCACGCTGGCTGATGCAGCGTTTACAGTGGCTCAGAGTTCAATATCTTCCTCCCGGCCAAGGTACGAATATTATCTCTGGGGTCTGAACCTCTGCTAGTCTGCTTCGGCGGCTAGTGCTGCAGCCTCTACGTTAAACTAAGCACGTCCCTTGTCTACAAATGTTGAGGTATCCAAATCACCCTCAGGCATCCGTACATCTTTTAAAATCTTTTTCTGAGGTCACAATATTTCCCTTTTTTTAATACACCATGTTTGATAAATGGATAGGCAGAAACAATTTTAAGTTGTAATATTATTTTGAAAAAGAGCATATTCAGGTACCTTCCAAATTACACTTGTACACGGAATGCTGTTATTAACATAGACGCAGTGGGAACACAATATTTTATTGTTTGGTTCTCATTTAAAACACTGCTTATGCAGTTATTTGTATGGTTGACTTTTAAAGCATCGGCCTGTCACAGAAAGCTACTTCATAGTTATGTGACGTGTGTAGAGGCAGTTTTTAGGTCGAACCTAGACAGCGCACATGCGCTGTCCATCTACATGCTGTAATTTACATCTGTGGGCTTGCCCATGCCCATCACACACCCATCAATTTCATTCAGTCCGGGGCCTGCTTTTCAAAGTTACTTTGGTTTCCTTTGTAAATGCTTTACTGTTACATGGATTATTTCCCGATCATCCATAAACGTTAGTGTGGGCTACCTACTTATTTTTTAGGGTCGAGCCTGCGTTGCATGCGCTCCCGCATGCGTATCACAGCGAGACGCTTTTGTATTTAGAAAAGGGCTCGGAACCCTGTCAACTTCACGTCAGTGTTTTTTATTGGTTCATGGGCTTGCCTAATAAAATCTGCTTGCTTTCATTAGTCGAAGGCACGCATACGTCATGCCTTTTCTGGTGGCTAGCCCTCCTCGAGCGCAGCGACCAAGTACAGAAAACATGCAAGGCTTGCTGTTTTCCATCGGGCTCGTGGACTTCTTTTTCTCTCATTTACGAGCGCGATCTCGCTTGGCAGAAGTCAAGTGCTTTACACAGTTAATTTCACTTTTTCGGGTTATGTACATAAATGCACTTTTGCCCGATAGGTGAAAAGTCGGGTTAGGAGTTTACAACGCGATCAGCTCTAACATGAGTAAACGCGAGACCCGTTGGATTGTAAATGCTTGTTTTGCTTCAGCTTGTTTGTTAGTTTCCTGCTCATGTTCTGCTTTGTATCCACAATGGTTCGTTTGGGGAGAGGTGGCTCATGTCCACCAAACGCTCTCAGCTGACACCATTCACAACCAGAATGTAGCCGTGTATGATTGTGTAAACAAACTTTAATTCCTGATATGCTTTTGGAGCCCACGTGGCTGGGCACCATGCTTAATGCTTCATATTATTGTTCTTTTTCAATTAACTGCTCCTTGGATTGACACTTAAGTTTATAGTTGTTTTTGAAATTCAGATGAAGACCCGATCCCGGCTCCCCAGTTCCAAAGTTGGCAGCTCTAAATTTTATGGCCATTCCATTCTCCAAGACAACTGGCATTTTTTTATGGTTGTGTGTAACAATTGTATATATCTTCAATCCCTGGTTTTTTTTGTTGACAGGATGTTTTTTGAGTGCGAGGTGTATCCTGGAAGTGCGCACGAAACCGGACAAAGATATTTATATGATTATTTGAAAATGTATTTTTATAAAGTGCTTGGTGTTAATTTATAGCATGCTTGTGTTAAAGCTTGTGCACTGACCCCCTCATCTCAAACCACTTCACATTATGTCTTGTTTCACTTGTCACACAACAGTCGCAACAGTTTTTCCCTTAATAAAATGTTGAATTTGTATTCTACATGTAGACGAAGAGGCACGTCTTTCCAAGATGTACACTACCTTTACGTTGAGATTCAGTTGTAAATGCTGGAGGCTTTCTCCTTGTCTTTCCTCTTCTCTTTCTGAAGATACAACCTAGCAGTAGATATGGGTGGTTCAGACAGCCATATAGAAATCCATGCAAGAGGTCCCCACCTCTAGGAGGTGCATTCCACACCTCATTTTCAGTATCTTCTCTTTTTCTTTGGGTAATAGTAGTAAGGTGGTGTTTCTGAGGCAATAGTTTTTTTAAACTCCATGGATCCAGTCCCCCAACCCCCACTTTAGACAAGGGCAGCCCCACCTCTATGCACGATGCAGGGGAGGACGAAAGGTCAAGTAACATTCTTCAATTTATCTGCTTGTTTTAATATTTCAGTAAGGCTAACCTGTTGGAGATTTCTGCCTGTAAAGAAAGTGTGTAGTAATTGTATAGGTCTTCAATCCCTGGAGGCACAGCACTCGGGATAATGTGTTGCGTGGCTAAACACATAAGGTCCCAAAGGCGAGACCTATTGGCTATGCCAATGCTTGTTGCTTATGAGAACCTCTTTTTCAGGTAGCAAAGATCTGGATAGTGAACCATAGTGAAGTGCCTCTTGTGAGAAGCTTAGCTCTTATGCTTGGCAGTGGTCAAAATGTTCAGAGTGGGGCCCTGTCCATTATCGAAGGCAGGGTAGTCTCAATAGTTTTCATTGCTGAATGTGAATAGCCTAGTGTTGATTTTTTGTTTTCTTGACAGTTTGCAAATTTTTCAGTTTTGAGCACAAAGGGTTCCCTCAGTGGAACTTCATATTAAATCTGGCTCTAACTATTTCTGGCCTTGTGCAGATAGCCATGAATTTGATTCCCCAAGTCTCCATAAGTGAACAGAGAAATTTGAGGACTGCCTTGATTGGATCCGTTTTTTTCAGTTGAGACAAAGTCTAGCAGCTGATTTACTTGTTAGTCCCTAGTAAAGTGCACTACATGTGCCCAGGGCCTGTAAATGAAATGCTACTAGTGGGCCTGCAGCACTGGTTGTGCCACCCACATAAGTAGCCCCTTAACTATGTGTCAGGCCAGCCATTATTTTTCCATGCCTCTTCTCCTCTGTGGTCTTCATACGTGGTCATTTTGATGCAAACCAGGTACTTTGTGCTAACAAGAGACAACTATTAATTTCTAAGATTTAAGACTTTTTTTAATCCTGCAAAAGTGAAATTTCAACGTGTGCTTATTGAATCTTTATTGTTTTGACCGTAATTTAATCAGAAAATATCGTATATTTTTCTAAACCTGTGTGGTGTATTTTTATGGTGTTTTCACTGTGTTGCTTTGTGGTTTATTTCACAAATACTTTACACATTGCCTTCTAAGTTAAGCCTGACTGCTCAGTGCCAAGCTACCAGAGGATGTGCACAGGATAATTTGGATTGTGTGTGACTTACCCTGACTAGGATTGTGGTCCCTATTTAGACAAAGGTGAATACCTCTGCCAACTAGAGACCCCATTTCTAACAGTGCCAATGAGGAGCAATTATAGGACTAAAACTTTAAATATCTTCCATAACGTCTCTGTGTCATAGCTCCATCCATGCAGAATATATACATAAACAATCTGAAGTCAATCAACTGTTTTGCCTTTTATACTATACTCAATTATTTTTTACTGTTTTCATTATTTTCAGGAAAAATAGAACTAGTTTGCATTTATGATAGGAAGATCCCGATCTCTGTTAACAAAACTCCTCTCCCTCTCCTCAGGCTCTTGCCAAGCCTGTATTGCTAAAGAGTATAGTTTGTCTTTTGTTGGTCACGTTACCAGTTAACTCTTTTGCTGTTAGTCAATCTGAGCTGAAACATGTAGTAATCACCTATAGACAGTAAGATCGCTCATTGAGTTAAGCACTCACAACTGACACCTTGGTTGACTTGATGGTCACAGATTTGAATCCCATTAGAGTTTACTCAGTCTTTCATCCTCAGAAATTGAAAAATAGAGTAGAAATGTAGTAATAGTAATATACAGTCTAAAGGTGATTCACAATTCGAGTAAAACACTGACGAAAGCACTGTATCCAGGCTAGGTAAAATACCAGTGCTTCACTCTGTACCTGACCAAAGCATTGACTCCAGGCTACGTATATACCAGAGCTTCACTCTATACCTGACCAATGCATTGTATCCAGGCTAGGTAGGATACCAGTGCTTCACTCTATACCTAGTGTTTCACTCCATACCTGACTAAAGCATAGCCCCCAGGCTAGGTAGAATACCAGTGCTCCACTCTATACCTGACAAAAGCATTGTACCAGGCTAGCTAGAGTACCAGTGCTTCACTCTATACCCCTGGTAGAATACCACTGCTTCACATTATACCTGACCAAAGCACTGTCTCCAGGCTCAGCAGAATACCAGTGGTTCACTCTATACCCCTGGTAGAATACCAGTGCTTCACTGTATACCTGACCAAAGCACTGTCTCCAGGCTAGGTGGAATACCACTGCTTCACTCTATAGACACCGAAAGAAGGCATCTCCAAACTGGAAACTAATCTGAGTGACAGGCACTTAATAGTTCCTGTAAAGGACGTAATTTATGTTCCATCAAAGGCCATAGAAAAACATTAAATAGGCCAAGTTGTGGTACATTGTGTGTATGTCTGACGACAACATTAATCTTTTTCTGCATTTTATAGCAATCCCATACTTTCTATAAAATTACAAAATTGCCACTTAAGAGCCCTGTAAATAACACTAATTAAATCTGTGTTTCACATTCTCACCCTCGCTCCACCAGTACCTATAAATTGCATGATAACAAAGCTTTGGCTTAAATTTCACATACCAAAGTGATAGTAAAAGGTTTTATGCTACAAAACACTTAAGCTATTCTTTTTGCAAGTAGTTGCGTATAACTTTACTGTCTCCGTGCTCTCTATCCTAGTTCCTTTGTTTTGCATATTTTCCTTTGTCCTTTTACTGTCTTTCTTTATAATTTGTATTTTACATTGTATTAATCCTTTTCACCGGGTGCGTAGTCAGATGTGTCTTTGACCTTGTATTCAAAGCAGTGACAGCTTGACAGCAAAGAATAACAAAATACAGGGATGCTCTTAGGACGTGACAACACCTCAAGACTGCTTTCTCTCCATGCTGCAAACAGCTTTTATTTGCCTTTAATTCTAAAGCTGAAGTCAATTTTTTCCGACACTGCTGCACAACATATTTGCACAGATGTTTTGCTCTCGCTCGTCCCTCCTTGATCGACCACATCTTTAACTCTGTTTTTGAATATGCAGGGCATGTACCCTGGAAAATGACTACTGTGTGCTGAGCTCTTACAAATCGTGCACTTAAGGCTCAGCATATCCCATCACCACCGCCCATAGCTCAAGGCTTCAGCAGTCCTTGTGTTTCCTAGGAAGAGCTTGTAGCTGGCATCTGGTGGATTCCTGCAGGAGACGTTGAGTGCATGTATCATTAATGCTCCCTGGTACTGAACATCCATATACCATAGGACCTATAGCCTGCAGGCTGATATAGTAGTTGTGACGTCAGTTCTCTTGCGTACTTTTCCGACTTTTTCCACTTCCAAGCAGGTTATCGCCTTAATTTTCCTTCGTTTTCTATATCTCTGAAAACTAGATTTGCTTCCACCTAGGCTAACAGATCCTATTAGGTTGCATAAAATCTGGAAATGGACAATATCGGGTATGAGTGACAGCTATTCTTTAAGGGTGGGGTGTCGGGTATAGTAGCTTCCCCGTTGAAAACATGGTCAATGTTCTTTCACCCGTCTTCTACGAAATTGTGATTTGGAGAAAAGGGCATTGGTATTTCACCTGTTCTAGCAGAGGCTCACGCGGGGGGCAACATTCACTTACCACCATGAAGCAGCAGTCGTAATGTGGACGCCCTCAGACTCAGCTACCTGGCTGCATGACGTAGAGACCCACTGGGACAGTCTGGTTGGCAGTGAGCACTGTACATCTCTGAAACAGTGAGAACGTAATGGTTTAGGAATAGGATGCCGAACGCATCTGTTGTCCTGTTGCATATCGTTCAGAGTCTCACTTTTGTGATTGCTTTTAAACAATGTTCAGACTCCGACGAGGTCCTTAGACAGCACGCACGTGACATGTTTAATCTGCTCCCCAGCGCGGCCGGGCTGCCACGTTCTGCAATAGCACGAGCGACACTTGAGTGTAGATACGGGCACTGCAGTTTTACACCTGTTGACTCAGTTGTCTGAAGTGCACAACTGCAGGACACGTTGCTGCCCCAATCCACCAGTAATTGTCCCTGCGCTGTGCCGCATGCGTATCTGTTTCTTGCAGATAGGGATAGAAAGCCTTGAAAGGTTTCGCTCGGTAACATAAGCACTACATAATATCACACATATGGCACTAACCTCCAAATGAGCTTAGCGGGAGAAAAAAGGGGATTACAATATTTTACCATGTCGAAAAAAAGTCGGTACTTTCACCCAGCAGCAGCTTCAAAATGTCACCGAGAGTGGCCACTAGAATAAAGCACTAAAATACTGTAATTGTAACTATTTTTATGCTTGTTTCATTCAGCTGCTCAGAAATCCACACAGTGGGAGACTCCTTTTCTCCTCTTCCGAAGAAATGTGAACAAATTGTGTCAGCGTGAAAGAGCTTTTTGTGCGCGCCAACAGTTTATAGCTACTTACAACAAACTGTACACCAGAAATTGGGGGCATTTCTAAGGAGCACGAAGCACAAGAAAAAGCAGAATAAATTAACAGTCCATATAGTACACTGATGCAGAAAGAATCCACCTAAACAGCGTCTGGTCCTTCTTGGCTGGCCGACAGCCTGCTGTTTGGAACTTGGACTGCGAACAATCAATTTAATGTAGAAACATTTTAAGTACTTTGTTACAGTATTCTCCCAGACGTTTTAGTATTTTCAAGACTACAAGTCATGGTTTCAAATACATTCACTGGCACCACACCTAGTATGAATACACCTTCGGGATACTAGGCCAGGGCGGAGCTCACAGAGTTCTGCTCTGTGGAATTCCACAGAATTGGCTTAAAACTCTGTGGAATTTCGTGGAGTTCCGCGTACTGCTGAGTGCCACCTGCCCCACTGGTACCCTGGCCCAAATGCACCCGATCTCAGAAACACTAAGCAGGGTCGGGCCTGCTTGGCGCTTCCGAGATCGGGTGCATTCAGGTTAGGCCCCTAGGCAGTGAAAGCTGCAGTTTCAAGCCTCCTGTGCTGACACACAGCCCACTGGTCTGGACCCTGCTGCTCTCCACAGCTGGACACTTCCCTTTACGACTGTCTCCTTCACACACTTGCTACGGAGGGCCAAGCACACCACCTGTCTTGCACCAGCCTTGCAATCGTTTCCTGTGCACTTACACACAGCTTCAGACCACCCTTTCTTTAAGGCCCAGCACTATCAGCAGCACGGCAAGCCAGTTCTTTTCTCAAGGAGAGATCTGAAGCCAAGTATCCTTTTTTCCAAGCACAGACCTCATGCCCCATATGCAAATACTGTGCATACACAGTGTCATTCCCCATGTGCACATAGAAAAGTAAGCGTAAGAAGGGTCTGACCTGGGTCCAACTCCCAGGATCCCGTTGCCAGCAGCCTGGCTCTCTATCTCCCTCTGCACCCTAGTCTCAGCTGGGCTGCTGAGGACAGTGAAAGGAGGGAGGCCTGGATCTGGTGCAGCCCCACAGCAGCAGCTTGCAGCAGCTCCACATCGACGTCAGGCCGAGTGTGCACTGTCTGCAGTCCAATTATGGACCACTCAGCGCAAGGGCAGACTTTAATTATTGTGATGTTCCTGTTGGCCAGGAGGACTCCCAGAAATTCCATATTGATGTTGAAGGCTACTGGAAATAGGACAAATCTCTTGGTTACTCTGCAGAACACATGGATGGAATCAGATTTAAAGTCCTCATATAGATGATGAAGGATCTTTTGTTTAGAGAGGATGCTAACCACTGAAGGACAATGCCATCTAACCCTATTCTTGGGGATTTGTTTTAGTAGGGATGGATGGATTGATGTTCAACAGTGTTGTAGGCTGGGGAGAACCATCAAGCTGATGAGACCGAGGTTGCAGTTGACAATATCATACACTGTTGAATACTTGGATGATGGTCATCTCCGTGCTACCTTGATATTTTATTTTCGTGGACAGCATACCCTTGCTAATAAAGTAATTCCCTTTTCAGAGTGTTTTAGAGGTTAAGAACTTATGGACTCATTTTGATCTTGATGGGCGAGTTACTCCATCACAACAGTGATAGATATCTTGTCCGCCGAGATCTAAATCAGGCCCTTGGTATGCTATGTGAAGGATTGGGGTGATAGGCCAAATGTACCATCATTCTGCTATCACTGCACAAGATAGCATGGGAAACCACTGTTTGCAGTGCCTTGTCCACCAAGTGAACTTTACCTAACATGGTTTGGTCGTTAAAGACATAATCCATAAAAGGTGCTTCTTAGAAGTCATTAGTCTATTTCCTGGCAGGCTACACTTATATTCAAATTATTGCTCCAGGGAGTCATTCAGAATAACAGAAGTACATTTGGAAATCTCTGACAGTCATATTTTATCAATAGTAATCAAATGTGTAAATTTCCATCAGGTGGAAAATTTGCACATGGATGTAGGGCATAAAATATGCATTTTCAAATGTAACTGTTTTTTAATACCTCACTGATATAATTGATTTTCCCATGGAGAAACCACAATTAAATATGGCATATTAACTCCCTGTTCCCAGTCTGGAAATGCATTTACTCATGCTTTTGACATGAGGAACCGTGTGTGTGTTTCCAGGGGGTGATGCTACCTGCACTGCATGTGCGACTATCCACAAACGTTTAGACTTGTGAGAGTTCACCTACTTTTACAGGATCACCCCCGAACACTCGTCAATATTAGTAATTTTGTTATTGTGAAAATATTACCAATTTAGCAGACTTTTAGCATTCACGAATGTCATCTGTAAGAGCAGGCCATCCTAATTCTGTTTATTAGGCGTGAGTATTTAGGTTTGCAAATTAAATACAATTGTGCATAAGTTGCATTAAATGTGAAGACTTTTTTTTAAATTAGTGCCCTATTTACCAAATGATATTCTGCACAACTGGAGAGAGGGAATTTATCCTCTTTTAGAGCATATTACAGACATACATACCAGAATTAGGACCTTATGTACTAGAGCATTTTGTGGTCACAATCCCTGTGATTCACAAAATCAAGAGGTTTGCAACCACAAAATGACATTTAACACTTTTTGAAACCCATTTCTTGATACAGAAAGCCCTTTCCAAAACACAAAATGGGAGGTTGGAATTCATTCCCAGTCGTAAATAGGGTGCATGAAAGGGGCATACCCTTCCAATTTTGAGACTCCCAATGAAATGTATTAGTGACTAGAAACCGTCAATTTCTTTCCAAATGGGATACATTTTGCTTTTAAAGCAGCCCTCGTTCATTTGAGATACATTTGGAACTTTAAGAAAAACATTTCCCATATGAGAATTGTAAGAAATTGGGTAACTGATTGGCTGGGGTGTGTGCCCTGGTCAAGCAGCTACCACAATCCTTGTCAGGGCAAGACAGAATCAAACCCCAAATTAACCTTGCTCAATCCCTTGGAAGCATGGCACAGAGCTATCCAGCTTAATTTAGAGGCAATGTGTAAAGTATTAGTATTTGTGCAACACTTCAAACAGTAAAACAGTGAAAGCACTACTCAGAAAGATTTCACACCACGTTAGAAAATGTATCTTAACTTAATAAATATAACAAGGCCAAAATGACAAAAACCCAATCAGTAGAACCAGGATTATGAACTTTTAAAGAATAAATTAAAAAATAGTGCCTAAAAGCAGAGAGTGCCACCTTCAGCTAGATTGGGTCAAAGTCAAAAGTTACAACTGAATGTAATAGAGCATTGGACAGAAAGAGTCCCAGATTAGTCCTGCTGAAGTTTTACCTTCCCACATTTTGTATGAAAAGCCACATTTGAGTTGGGGAGGGTAGCAGGGATCAAGGAGAGTGTTGAGGGTGGTGGTTGGCGTGGCATGAAGAGAAGTCCGGGTGTCACAGACGAGTGGAGTGGGTTGCAGCTTCATGCTGGCGGGCCTCCGTGGGCGATCAATTCTTGCTGTGCAAAGAGATGGGCTGATGGAGGCTTCAGCAGAATTTCAGTGTGAGTGGCACGTTTCCTGTGCAAACAGACCAGTTTGTGGCTGTGTAGAGCCCAAAAGCTTGACTTCAAGAGCCCGTGAGCCGCACCAAGGTTTGAGGACTGAGAGGCACCACTTGGGGCCAGGAACTCGCTGCAGCTAGGTCCAGGAGCTTGATGGGGAGACTTTTATGTCCCCCAGGCTCAGATTAGGAGGCCAGCAGATTAGTCCTTTGAGTAACTCTGGGGTGATGGGTTCAAGATGAAGTTGCAGGTTCAGTTCTTCTTCCCCAGGCAGGAGGGCCGCAGGGCAGCACAGCAGGGCGGCGGTTTCTTTAGAGCAGTAGTCCAGTGGAGTGGCAGTCCTTGTAGCAGCACAGCCGTCCTTCTTCCTGGCAGTGTATTCATAGGTCCAGACATGTACTAAAATGTTGGTGTCTGAGGTCCAATATTTATACACAGATGTGCCTTTGAAGTGGGGAGAAGCTTCTAGAGACATGCCTTTGAAGTGCACAGATGCACTGTCTTCCAGGCCCTAGCTCCAGATTAACTACAAGGAGTATGCAGGCCTTTGTGTGGAGACAGGTCACAGCCTTTTCAAATGTAAGTGGGGCTGGGCCCCGCTCCTCCCACTCATCCTGCCAGTGAATACCCTTCCAGTCTCATCTAAGCTTACCAATGTGAATGGTTGTCTAGGAAGAATACACAAAGCCCAACCATCAGATTCACCCAGAAATGTAACCCAAAGTCAGGTTGCAGGAACCAAATGACTAAGGCAAGAAAATGCCAACTTTTTAAAAGTGGCATTTTCAAAATTGTTACTTATAATCAGACTTCGCCAGAAGTTATGATTTTTAACTAGGATTCCAGGGACAAAACACATGAACTGTTTTTCTCTTCCCATTTGAAAATTACACTTATAAAATGTACTAAGACAATTCTTAGTACAAAACAAATGTTTTTCCCTACCAGGACATGTAAAACGTAAAGGTACATGCCCTGATTTTTACATACATTGCACCCTGCCCTCTGGGCTGTCCAAGGCCTACCCTAGGGGTGACATATATGTATTAAAACTGAACATTTGGGCCTAGCTAAAGGTTTATTTTGCCAGGCCAAAATGGCAGCTTAAATCAGCACCCTCAGGCTCTGCAATGGCAGGCCTCAGGCATGTTTAAAGGGCTACTTAAGTGGGTGACATAGTTAGTGATGACGACCCACTAGTAGTATTTAATTTGCAGACCAGGGGCACATGGAGTGCCACTTTTCAATGGACTTACACGTAAATTAAATATGCCATTCAGGTAAAAGCCAATATAACATGTTTTAAGGAGAGCGCACAAGTGCTTCAGCACTGGTTAGCAGTGGTAAAGTGCCCAGAGTTGCAAAGCCAACAAAACCGTAGTCAGTGAAAAATAGGAGGAGGAAGAAGAAATGTTTGGGAATGATCTTTCAGAAAGGGGAAAGTCCAACAGGAGTGCAAACAGGGTGTGTGGACTGTTGTTTCTTGCTGGCCACTCTCCCCTTGTTTGTAGCCAGTCACAGAGTGTCATAAAATAGTAACCTGCCTAATTATTATTCATTAAGCAAGTCGTTCTGTGATCCCCTGACACTCAGAATTTTGCCATGCTACTTAATAATCAACAGGTGACAACACAAAATTACAAAAAAACAGTAAATTATTGGTGTGAAATTTGCAAACATGTTTGGGACCTCTCTGTACAGTGTGCCCTGACTCATAAAAATGGTAAAATGTTAATATGAAAGAAGGCCAAAAAGTGTTATTCTGTAAACTCTCATTCAAAACGAAAAATGCACATAATTTTGGTTTACTAAAACAGTAATCAATATAATAACCTTGCACAAATAAGCAGTGGTCATCTTTTAAATGCAGTTTACCTACTGCAAGCATATTTGAGAAATCACGATTAAAGCTGCACACATTATGATATTAGCTCAGGACTTTCTAAAGTAGGTCGGAGGGGGTTGGATCCATGGCAAATTTTCATAAAATGCATTTAATACAATTAATCTAAATTGAACACATTTACATAGTTAGTGGTGGTAACATTATCAGCCACCCCTACATTCACTAACCATCACACAGCCTTCACTACATTGTGGGGGAAATAGATTGTTTGTGTGAGAACCCCTCCCAACCATCTAACCCTTTTTAGGTCGCCCACGCAAGCGCTTTGACCTGTTGTAATCTATATGTCGACTTTTAACCATGCTCACATTACGCCCATCACTATCACTCGTTCATGGGCTTGACTTTCAAAAATCCTTTGTTATCATTGGTAAATGCTTTACATTTGTCCCTCCTTGGGACGGTTTTGTTACCGCCTTGGACACCAAACCTGTTACATGGATAATTGCACTTTTGCCGATACGTTTGTCTGCGAGTGAACTTCCTTTTCCTTTTGTGTCTCTTCTTCGCTCTCATGCTCATGGCGGCTGTGGCGCTTTGAAACGGCACATGTATGTCAACTGTTTTACTTTTTATTTTCAATATATGTGGCATGAAAAGTCCAGTTAGGAATTTACAACGCTAATAGCTCTAACTCGAGCAAACGCGAGACCTATTGCATTGCAAATACTTGTTTCTAAATGTATTTATTTGTATTTGGTGAAATCAATTTTAAAGTTAAATAACTATTACACATAAGTAACTTAGCTGAGACAATGTAGTGGTCTGCGATATTACAATATAATGGTGATTAGTGGTTAGGCGACCTAGTGGAGGAGATGTAGTGGGCGTACACTGCCGGTGCCTAGCCTCACAGTTTGTTACAGATTAAGGCGCCCTGGGCCTGCTTCTGCCAGCACGTCCCTAGCTGTAACCAGGTCAGGAAAAGTGGTATGACTTGCCAGTGTATATAGATTATTTTCCCTAGGGCCCATAAATATGCATGCTCACGTTTTCCCGGAATATTTTATTTAATATTTTTAGGAGTTAATTGACAAGTTACAGAGGCATGTTCCACAACTGTAGTTTTAACAAGAAGCTTATTCATATGTAAATGGTTACATCATGTGAAGGGAAAACACTGGACAGCCTAAATTGTTCTGGGCCAGTGTAAAATATTGAAATTAACTTGTCAGTTTCCTGTAATCCACGTGTCCAAATCTGGTTACCTCCTGTTTCTCTTAAATGATGCACAACTCCCATTACATCTTAAAGACCGTTCCTAACCTTTAACCAGTTTAGTGCTTTAGAAACTTGAAGTGAATGGCCCTTTGGCAGAGATCGCATTAATAAGATGAAATAAAGGGACTTTTCACTAACTGAGACCTGTGTCTGAGTTTCATATTAATAAAAGAGTGATTCGTATTTGCAACTCATATGGTATAAATCATACTTAAAAGTGAGATGTAGTAATTGGGGAAAGATTTATGTGGATTTATATTAAATAGTTGGACAGTAGAACATTGTGTGCAAATCCCGGCTTTAAAAGAAAAAACGAGCATGGAGTTAGGAGGTGAAACTAACACTTGACTGTTACTCTTATAATGCCGTTTATACAAGATATAAATTTTCATTTGTGGAGGAGCAGTTACTGCGACTAGGCCTATGTTACTTTCTGTATGGATTTTTTTTATTTATTTTTAATAAAGACGTATTTGTATCTGTTTGCCAAAATGCACATCCATTTTTATGGTATGTTGCATCTTTACTTAATATTGTATTCACAGAATCAGTTGAGTGTCAAAATATAAATATTCGGTAGGATTGCACCAAAGTCAATGTGTAGTGCCCTGGGATTTTTATTTAAAGTGCCAACCGCCCATGAATGGTTGAGAAACTGAATGTAACATACCTAGGTGCAAGGCAAATACCTAGGTGTGTGTCTTACTTGGAACACTTCTCCTCTTGCCTCCCCAAAGCCCCCATGATGAGTTTCTGGATTTTTGTGCATGAACCTCTGGTTCCGGCTGGTATCCTTACACCAAAATAATTGTGAAATAACCGCATGCACCAAGGAATATTAAACCCTTTTCTGCTGTTTTTTCCCCAGTTCTGAGAACAAATTCTCTGATATTTTTCGACTGCTCAGAGCAGATGTGAGATGTCAGTCAGAAGGCCAGTGGGGTAGATGGTGGTAGTCAGGGGGTCCGTCACCATGGCCAGGCCTAGGTTTTTGATCCACACCCCTGTTGTGTTGTAGGGGTCGCTGGAGACTGGGCTGTGCACCTGCCTGCAACCCCTGCCCTTATAGCTGTTCCACTGATCGTACGTTAGTGTTATGTATAATTTTAGAGCAATGTGTTTTGTCACATCCAATATTCTGTACCACTTTTAGCTTGTTGAAAAATTGAGAGATCAATCGCATTATGGTTTGAGGCAACTGATATCCATTGGGCTTAATGTTTCATGTTACATTATTTACAGATTTAAATATTGGTGTTTAAGACAAACACATACTAACTCCGATCAATAGATATCATGCATTTGCTGTTCTTTATTTTTAGGTTGATTCTTGACTACAAAATTGATTCTTTATTCTAAAATCGCCGAGTAGTGTGATCTGTACTCATTTGCCCCTTTGAGCAAGAGCCACTTAATGAAGAATCTGTCAGTAATTGTTGTGGATTGGATTTCACTCGCAAGTGCACAATATAGTTTCAGGAGGGTACCAGTTATTTTGAGCTTTGTTTAATGATGGCACACCTCTTGTAACAGGTAACGTTCTTAGTTTTGCATACTACAGTATTGTTGATTTACCGGCCCTTGTCACACTGGCCATTTTGTGCTTAACAGCTGCTGATGGGAGATTATTCCATCAGAGAATCAATTTGGAAGTGTCCAGTCTTGCTACTTTCACAACAATGTGCGTGTTCTTACCCAAGTTGTCTTACTCTTTGACCTTGACCACCTTGCCTCCATCTCACTGGGTTGTTGATGTTGTTCACTATTTGTTCTTGCCATACTGTCACTGTGTCCTTACTATCATTGTCTGTGTGATGTTTAATTGCAGTTTGTATGTCATCTGAATGACCAGAATTTTTAAATTAAAACTGGGAAAAGTCCACTGATGAACTAGAAGGAAGCAGAAAGGGGAAACACCCGGAAGCACTACTCCAGAACAACAAAGTCATGAACAACGCAAGCGAACCAACGCTTGCATGACCAACGACTTCATTTTTCTGTGCCTTAACCATGCATGTGCTGAACAATGCACATGCGTGGTTAAGGCACAGAAAAAGGGAGTCAGCATCGGGAGAGGACGCGGTCAAGTAAGTAGGGTTGGAGGTAGTTTTTAGGAGTGAGGGTAATTTGGTTTTTAAGGGGTAAGAGATGGGGTAGGTTTGTTTTTAGGGGCGGGATGGTGGGTCAGAGTTGTTTTAGATTTTAAGGTGCAGGGGTCAGGGTAGTGTTAGTTTTGGGGTGGAAGTGGGGGTCGGGGTAGTTTTAGTTTTAAGGCGGGGTGGGGGTCGGGTTGTTTTAGTTTTAGGGGCAGGAGAGGGGTGTCAGGGTAGTTTTAGTTTTAGGAGCGGGATGGGGGGTCCGGAAGTTTTAGTTTTAGGGGTGGGGGTGGGGATTCGGGTAGTTTTAGTTTATAGGGGTGGGCGTTCAGGGTCGTTTTAGTTGTTATGGGTGGGGGGTCGTGGTAGTTCTAGTTGTAGGGGCGGGGTGGGGTGGGGGTCGGGGTAGTTTTAGTTTTTAGGGGTGGGGGTCAGGGAAGTTTTAACTTTAGGGGTGGGATGGGGGTCGGGTAGTTCTAGTTTTAGGGGCGAGGGTGGGGGGGTCGAGATAGTTTTAACTTTACGGGTGGGGTGGAGGTTTGGGGTTGTTTTAGTTTTGGGGGTGGGAGATAAGGGTAGGTTTAGGGGTGGGGTACTTCTGGGCATTAGAGCAGGTGGGGGGGTCGCATGCTGGAACCATGTATGCCGTCCCACACATGCTTTTACAATGAAAAATTGTTCTTAAGGCTTGCGTGGTAAAGACATTTGTGGTAACAACGCAGTCGTTGCTCCGACTGCATTGTTTAGGAATGCGTGGTTCCAGCATTCGTTGTTCCATCATACATGCAGCAGAAAGTAAGATAGCAACGTCTAATATATATAGAAAGGTTGTACCTCTGAATACCAACATCAACAATATTGTATTACAAGAATATCGAGGACATATTACTGAGGGATAAAATAGCAAAAGGTAAGTGCATATAGGGAAGTATAGACTTACTCTTTCTAACTCCACATCTACATCCGTTAAAGATATATGTAACATGTAGTTACATAAATGTGGAGTTAGGAATAGAAAATCTAGAATTACGTACCTACCCCACCGACAATGTGGGTTCAATTTTAAGGATGCACACAATATGGACAACAATATTAAGCTTTCAAAACTGTGTTATCGATGTTTCACTTTTAAAACTGGCAGCATGACACCTAGTTCACAACTAATAATCACACAGACACATACACATGGATGTTTGAAGAAAGGCGTATAATGCAAAGATTAACGGGCATATTTAAGAGCCCCTCCCGCCACCTTAGCGCCACCATAGCATCTTTTATTTTACACTAATCTGGCACTAAAATGCAATTTTCCCTGCACTATACTTACAAAATGGTGCAATGCATGCATTGTGACACTTTGCAAACCCTTGCGCCACATATTGCCTGCGCCAGGCATAATGTATGCAAGAAGAGGGTTACCCCGTTAAGGGGGGGGTGTAAAAATGGTGCAAGAAAATCTAGAAGATTTCCTTGCACCATTTTTTCTCTGCACTTTTAATGCCTACTCAGAGCAGGCATTAAAAGGGGGCATACCATTATTTAAAATGGGCCCCTATGTTCTCTGCAGGAGTAGCACCAAAATGTTGACAGTACTCCTGCAGAGCACAAAAGTAGCGTAAAAAAAATGCTATTGCCCCCTACCCTGCGCCATGATGCGCCATATATTAAATACGGCGCACACATGGTGGCAGTAGGGGGGTGCTAAGGGGCGCAAGGAAAGTGGCGCTGCACTAAGTGCACCGTCCTTTTTTTTTAACATCTGCCCCTCACTGTTTAAATGTAAGAGTGTGTGAGGGTGAGTGATTATGACTTTTAACCTCAAGTTGTAATTCCAAAAATTGATCAAATATTGTATTCCTGAAATGTCTACACTGAAATGCAGGGAATAGTGTAATTACAAGTATCTGTTGATAAACAGTCACAATGTGCCTTCCTAGAACAGATGTGGTTTTAATAATCTCAAACATTTGCATTTTCAAATTAAATTTTGCTTGACTGTATTGTGCTTTGCCTGCCTGTGCTTAAAAAGCACACTTTGAAAAGTTACACTTGGCTAAATTAGATATTGTTTAACTTTGCTCAAATGGTCTGTCAAGCTCTGTTATATATAAAAACAACCTGCGTTTACATAAATCTTGTAGACATAAAAGTGTTCTGACAGTCAGAAAAAAAGTGATATAGAGCATGCAAATGATATATCGGTTAGAGGTTCCAGACTGAGGCAAGCCTCTTTTCATTCAGATCTCCGAACATATGTTTTGAATAAAGCTCTAAGGCATTTTCCAGTAACCGGGCTTGTCTTACAAAAACGAGGAAAGTTAAACAAAAGAAAAACATGCTCCAACATCGAGCTCTGCATTGTCATACTTTGGTGCACATTTCCAGCTGGAAGCAAACGTGATATTTGTAATGCTAATTTTTCAGGCCTAACCTTCTATACCCTATAAAACATGTCGTGGGGAAGGGGAAGAAGTAATTAACTACCCTGTCAGTTTTAGCACGGCTTAGCATATATTTATAGGGCAGATTTGTTGCGCTCTATCACGTTCATTATTGAACTTTCTTCTTTGTGAGCGGGATCTTGTGCAAACTGCTGATCCAAGGTTATACAAAACTTGCCCTATTGTGTTAGCAAGTTGTGTCCTCCCAAAAACAACACACATTTAAGTACGCGTCGCCGTTTGCCACGATATGAACAAAAGCATCCGTGGCTATGAAAAAGTTCTTAGAAAACTGCTGGGGCAAATCCGTTCTTTGTAGATAATCTTTGTGAGTGACAATCCCAGTTTCAAATGTATGATATGTTGTTTTGTTTTGTTTATTAAGACAGCCATAGCAGAAAGTGATTTTAAGCAATTAGTGTATTTTTTTCAGGGACATATTAACATAGATAAAAATACCAACTTATCATGGGCAGCAAAAAATACAACTTATTACTTGTAGACAGAAAGGTAAGCTTCTTGCTTCAATAAAATAAGTATTTATTGTTCATTAGAGCGATTTGGATAAAATATGGCCTAACGTAATTTTAGAGATGAAGTAGCAAGTTCACATCTTTTTTTTTTGCTGTGATTGTCCCCTTTGTAAGTAAATGACAATTCATTTGGGAATACAGGGAGAGTTGGACGCAGATCCAACAGAGAAATGTTTGACACCTTACTGTGTTTGCATAAGGTGCTCTTGTAGTGTTGAATTCATAGTCAGACATGTATTTTTCGTCCTATGACTCAAATCTGGTTGATTTAGAGGTCTGGTGAAATTTCTGTCTCCCTGCATAGCATACCGATGTCATTCTGTTAACTGGTGATGAAAAATGTGTTGCATTGAGACATCTCAGCGAATGTGACTCTCTATTGTGGGATGTGCCTTGTTGGAATAGAAACCTTAGGTAGAAATTAGGAACCTTTTAAACTACAAATCTGCACATTAATGGGTGTTCAATTGAACAGTCTTCCTATGTTTAAAGCTGTGGTGACATGGCGATACATAATGCCTCACCAACAGCTTTGTAGGTTTTGTAATGGGATAACTGACTCCCGTGGGCATTTATTAATGCATTGTCACTTGTTGCTATTTTTCTTATGATACATAATTTGCTCTTAGACTAATTTGAACTGTTGCACATTTGCCTTCTAAATTCGGATTATAAAATTGTGGTTGAAAACATGATTAGATTTAATTGTTTTGTAATGAAATTTGAGAGAATATGTATTTTTTTGTTTCTGTGCTATTAAACTGATAATAAACATTAATTGGTTGATGATGATGCTCATTAACCAAATTAATGGGGAGTTGGACCTCTCTACAATTACATTTAATTTGTATTTTATCATAGTAAATAGACGTTGAGTATTATTAGTAAATATGGGCCCCTGTTAGGTATTATATACCTGGCAACACTCCTCCGTTAAATCCAGTTGTACATAACAAGGAGTCTTGGGCAAACAGGGTCCTGCCCACAGCTGCCTGCACGTTCTGTATTAAATACTTTACACATACAGCTGCGCAGCAACTATTGAGTCACAAATGCTAGACCCCTGAGTAATGGGCAGGAGCTTGGTCTGAGATGTCCAGTAAGGACGGCATATTTTATTTCCTGAAGACCCAAAGGGAGCAGTTGTTAGTGCACTATTTTATTTTGTGGGTGGGTGGGAGTGTTGTAGAACACGTTAGTCCACCTTTGAATTAAGTGAATCTAACACTGAAGCAGAGCTCCTGTTCTCCACCGCTGCTGCCTGATGTTAAAGGTCACTAAGTGACCAAGTCTGTGTTTCTGGCTCTCGTTTAGTCTACGAGCAACAACGGCTCAGGCATGTGTACTTCATGTAATACTATGCCTCGCCTGGGTTTACAGTTAGGAGCTCCATTTATGCTACACTTTATGCAGAACCGTGGAGTTCATAAAAATAAGACCCAAAGAGCGAACTATAATTTTAAAGTAAGGAAGACCACCATTAAGGTACATATTTCCAAAATGGAGAGAAATGTAGGTTGATTGCTGCTACCCACGAACAGATGGATTCTGAAGTTATGATTTGTTTTTGAATAATCCTTAAAGAATAGGCTTGTCTGTGGATAGTCCATATTGTTATTTATACATTAACCATTATCTTTTTTGGTGTCTGAATACCGGGTCAATGTCACTGAGAGATTGAAGCGAACAACAGCGGTTCAGTTTGCTTTGTCGTCCCATCATTTCTTACTAGCAATTATCACCCATGCCAAAAAGAAGAAAATGGAATATAAGTCCTTACAGTTAACTTTGCCGCAGGCAAAAAGACATATAGCAATAGTATGTCTGGTTGCAGAGAGCCCCACTATGGGATTATGGGTTAGGGGTGTGATGAAGTGGGCCTTGGCAGAAGAGATTCACATTGGACGCATCGGGGACAGAATGTTGTGAGAAGCTGATAGAGGATTTGGTGGACTGGGCTAATGTAGTACAGAAATGTTCCAGATTTGAGTATCATGACTCTCAGTTAGGACCCTGTCATTTACTATTACATTGATCAATACAGTAGATAAAATGTTAGGTGGCAGCTGAAATGTGACTTATGGAATGTTCCTGTCATGATACTGATTTTGTGTCAGTGGGTTCATTGGATGCTACTACACGGATAGGACTCTGGGAGGGTGGGTGTGCATCATATATATGTTGCACAGAGAGCTGTGTGACGTCCATTTGTTACATGTAAAGCGATACCGTGTTGTTTGTACTAATGAAAGTGGCAAAATAAAGATTTTTTCAAATAACATTGTCGTTTTCATCTGCACGATCATGAGTAATTGTGTGCTCTCCCTGCTGTTTAACCATTCATGTTTGATTAAATGATTCTTATGTGACTCACAAGCTTTTTAAAATCAATATGTACCTCATACCCAATTAGTGACCCTCCCGTCTTTTTAGTTCAAACAGCTAATGTGATTTCATCATATTTTTCTAGCATTTAATGAGTAATCTCTTTGAAAATTTTCCTGACATGGAAACCTTTCCATGTTTACAAATAAGGAAAAATTAGCGACAAACTCAGATATTAACAGATATATATTTTTAGAAACCTCCAGCTTTCTAAGGCACGTTGAGGTTTGTGTGTTATTACAGATTGTTTGGAAAGTCTTATCAGGGATCATTATTTGCATAACATCGGGTGTCAAAATAATAGTTGCAAAAATACAGCCACGTGTGTGAGAGGGCACTACATGGTTTCTGCTGCAACTGCCGGTTTGTGATACTCCACTATGCGTGTTTTACCTGCTTCACATCTCCTCCCCAAATTGAGAAATTATTTAGTTCCCAAGTATAATTCTTATCTGTAGAATGGTTCAATGGAAATCCATCATAATGTGTCATAGAATATTGGTCATCTTCATCTGGTGCTTGTTCTTCTGGCTCTACCTGATTCAGTGATGTGCAGCCTACCTTTGTAGCCCTGCTTGTTAACAATGTGTTGTGCATTCAGATCTTTTGTGTATGGTCTTGTTGGTGAAGGGACTCCTTGCTGTTGGAGTTCAAAGTCAGGTGTTAGACAAGTTATTATCCATTACATCAGCTAGAGTACAACATTATTTCACTTTGCTTGTTTACCATTCCCCCCTTTCTGGCCACATGTTCTTGCACTTGGGATCATAGACACAGTGGTTTAAGAGCTGCAGTTCATTACCTGTGCCCAACCAACATTTTGATGATGATGATGTTTCATCCCCTAAGATGGTTCCTTCTTTAGCAACAATGGTAAAGAATTATTATTTTCTCTTTTTTAAAGTAGTCTACCATTCTTTGGAACATTTTTATTCTCCTCCTTGACCTTGGTTGGCCATGCTCATTTAAAGCAGAACATACTTATTCTGCTTTGTATTCATAATGCTCTTTTCGCCCATGTTACTTACTCCTTCTGGCCTGGAACCACAGCTACACACATTTAAGGAGGAGATTTACAAGCTCTCTTAATAGACCATTGCAATATTTTCAAAGTGAGAACGCCTGCTGTCATTCAGAGGAAAATCTACCTTTGCTCTTATCCTGCCTGTAATTGACAACAGTTGAAGTTAAATCTTGAGATGTTTAACTTTTTATGTGATAGACTATGATAGACTTTGAATATAGAAGGCAACTATATTCTTTGGGTATAGAGGCATAGTAAATTCCAAAATTGTAGCTATTAGCCTCAACTTAAAACCTAGCATGGCAGATATTCCACCAACCAGGAGTCAATAATAATGATGCACCTCCATTATTGACTACTGGTTGGTGGAGCATCTGTTGCAATTGAATACCAATTAATTGAAGTATGCTAGAAGTAGTAACTGCACATTTATACCACAAATCAAACTCCAAATGATTGGCCCAACAAGATATTTTTCTTTCTTATTAGTTTTAAGTTACTTCTCAAATACTTTATTAATAGACGTTAAATCACCCTATGGTCAATGTCGTATTTTAAATAATAATTAAAAGTGTAGACAACGCATGATCATTTTATAAATAATCAAAGTAAAAAAATAATGGACAGGATCTTCCTGCCTCTACAGTTATAGACGTGAGAATAAACGGCATTTATGATAAAAGTGAAATGTGACCTAATGCAGTTGAAAAGTCGTTTGTTACCAAAGTGAGTTGGTGAAAATACCTATTTAGGTACTAAAAGCTAAAGCAGGCTTAATGTTTATTGAAGCTGTCAACAAATTGGTTTGATCAATGATAGTGAATATTTGGTTGTAGAGGCTGAATCCAGAAAAGGTGTTGTGAAAGGGAGTTTTAGAGTCATTTGTCTGATCCGGATCAGCACACACTCACACAAATATGTATAACTTCCAAAAATGAGCCCCTTTTTGCTGCAACATATACCATGCACGTTGGTGTTTGAAGTTAACATTTGTCTTATTTTATACTATTAATTACTGTAAATTAAGCACACAAATGCATCAGAACATTTTTCAAGAAACTTTTTTTGACTAAGAAAACCATGTAATAAAAATAAAGCAGTGCCTTAATGGAACCCCAAGATCTAACAATAATGCACTCCAATCTTAAAATGAAAGTGCCAATCAATCGTTTCCCTCAACCTTAAGTTCCAGGAATAGGCAATCTCAAAAACACATCAGATCTGGAATGGAAGGCCACCCTCCGTCTGTATATTGTTTGTTAAATGCTGTTTGCCAGAATGGTAGTGGATAAGGTTTGGTTCAAGAGTTAGAAATGGGGTCTCTAGTTGACAATGGTTTGCACCCTGTGGCACAAGCAGTCAGGCTTATCCCAGAGGCAATGTGTAAAGCGTTTGCACAACACACACAACACATGTGACACAATAAATACACGACAAAGAAGACACAACAACAAGACATATAAAAATAAACTGTATTGCATAAAACATCATTAGAATAAACATGAAATGTATCAGTAATACCCTGCTACACAAGCAGTTGTCAGAACATCACACAGTTTACTAATACTCTGCGATAGCAAGCTGTAGTCAGGTTTAAAAAAATCAACAAAAAGATCAACAAAAATATGGAAGCAAAAAGAGAAAAAACAAAAACAAGTAGTGTGTGGTCACGTAATGGTCTGCACTGAAAACAGTAGTGTACACTTAATCACTGTATGTCAAGTACAAATACAAGTCCAATCCTCACCGCTGATCTCTAATATTAGAAATGGGGTCTCCGGTTGGCAGTCAGTTTGCACTCTGTCCTAGCAGGTAGGCAGGTAGGATAACTCCTAAGTTAAAACAACAAGGGTGTCTGTGATCAATTTAAAGTTTTGTATTTTAGGCAGGGGTGCTGACAGTAAGTTGATATTAGACTGGCTGTTAGAAATGGGGTCTCTGGTTGGCAGTCAGTTTGCACTTTGTCCAATCAGGGACCCTCGCTCTAGTCAGGGCAAAGAAGTTACACACTCAAGATAACCCCTGCTCACCCCCTTGGTAGCCTGGCATGAGCAGTCTGGCTTATCTCAGAGGTAATGTCTAAAGTATTTGTACAATCACACACACAGTAACAAAGTGAAAACACCACAAAAGGACTCCACACTAGTTTAGAAAAATAGCCAATATGCATCTTAGTATAACAAGATAAAAACAACAACAATCCAACATACACAAGTCAAGACATTGCTTTTTAAAGTTTTAAGCAAGTATTAATCCATAGGAATCAATGGATGTATCTCTTTGGCACAAAGAACCTGGGATGCATAAAAAACAAAGACGATGCAGACCACTGGGGAGGTGAGGTGCCGGAAAAACAAAGCGATGCGTCAGTTCCTTACTGCGCAGGGGGCGGTGATACATTGAGTCTTTCCTCGCAGGTGAGAAGATGCGTCAGTTCCTTACTGGCACAGGAGGTGATGCATTGATTCTTTCCTCGCAGGAAAGGCGATGCGTCGATTTCCGGACACGCGGCCTTGGTTTCTTACTGTGGTGCAGGGATGATGTGTGGAAAATCCTAATGTGTTGGGTTGACATAACCGGGATGAAACAGATGCTGCGTTGATTTTTCAGCCGCAAAACAGGTGATGCATCGATTCTCCAGCAGCGGGGCATTGCTGTGTCAATTCTTCAGCCGTGAGACAGGCGCTGCATTGATTCTTCTGGCACGGCATAGCACATTCATGTGTGGATTTGCTCCTTCAGATCACCAGCTGGCACTTCTAAGGGCCCAGGGACTGAAGTTGGCACCACTTGGCAAGTCAGGACTCTCAGCAGAAGAGCCCAGGCACTGGAAGATGAAGCCTTTGATGTCACCAAGACTTCTCAACAGGAGGCAAGCTCAGTCCAAGCCCTTGGAGAACTTTTGGAAGCAGGATGTAGAAAGCTCAGTCCAGTCCCTTCACTCCCAGGACAGAAGCAGCAAGCAGCAGGCCAGCACGCAAAGCAACAGACAGAGTGGAAGACCCTGCTACAGTATCTAGCTCTTCTTTCTGACAAAATGTCCTCCATCCAAAAGGAGTCTAACTATGTGGTGCACAACACCCTGCCTTTCCCTGCTCTGGCCCCAGACACACTCCAGAGAGTTGGAGACTGCTTTGTGTAACGACAGGCACAGCCCTATTCAGTTGAAGTGTCAGCTCCTCCCACCACTCTAGCCCAGACAGACTCATCAGCCTGGTGATGAGCGATCAAGATATGCATGGCACACCTCAGCTCCCTTTGTGTGACTGTCTAGAGTGAATGCACAAACAGCCCAACTGTTATCCTAACCCAGACTTGTATTCAGCAGACATGCAGAGGCACAGAATAGCTAAGCAAGAAAATGACCACTTTCTAAAAGGGGCATTTTCAATCTTACAATCACAGAACAACTTCACCAAAAGGTGTATTTTTAAATTGTGAATTCAGAGACCAGAAACTCTACATCACCATCTTCTCCCAAGGCAAAATTATGCTTAAAAGATATTTAAAGGCAATCCCCTGTTACCCTATGGGAGAGATAGTCCTTGCATTAGTGAAAACAATTTTAGCAGTATTTCACTATCAGGACAGTAAAACACACCTGTACATGTCCTACCTTTTAAATACATTGCTCCCTGCCCAGGGGGCTGCCCTTGGCCTTCTTTAGGGGTGACATACATGTAGTAATAGGGAAGGTTTGGGTCTGGCAAGTGGGTGCACTTGCCAGGTCAAAATGGCAGTTTAAAACTGCCCATACACACACTGCAGTGGCAGGCCTGAGACACACAGAGCTACTGATGTGGGTGGCAGAATTAGTGCTGCATGCCTACTAGTAGCATTTGATTTACAGGTCCAGGTGTGCCCACACCTGGTGCCCTATACTAGGGACTTACTAGTAAATCATATATGCCAGTCATGGAGAAACCAATTACTAATACAGTTTACACAGGGAGTATGTGCACTTTAGCACTGGCCAGTAGTTGTAAAATTACAGAGTCCTAAGGCCAGCAAAAATGAGTCAGAAAAAATTGGAGGAAGAAGGCAGAAAGTTTGGGGATAACCCTGTAAAATGGGCCAGGCCCAACTAGCAGGCAGTCAACAAAAGCCTTATATTGGCCCAATCCCAGTCCTCATTAGGATCCCTAGGTGTTGATGTAGGATGGGTGAATCAGCTAGTACTATGTCACAACTGCCAAACAGGCTTTTCAGACCGTGAGCTAACTGGTCGTACTGCCAGTGGTACAATTTGGGTAGTACTGATTCTGTACATAATGAGTAAAAGGATTTTATCATGTTTTTGATGAATTAGTCCAGGTGTGCAATCCCCTTCTGCTCCCAACATCCCCTGTGGAATACTTTGAATTCAACACAGATACTTGCATTGTTTCAGATGGATGCTTGTTTGTGGATCTATGTTTACAATTTTTTGTGCGCAACTTTCCATATTGATATGGAGACTCGTATTATCAGGCAATTGCGTGCTGAGATTAACATTTTGTGGGTGTAGAGATGTATGAGGCCCGAGGTGCCATCCAGTAGGGCACATTTCAGTTGTACCTGCAGCACTGGAAATGTTGAAGAGTGAAAAGTCAACCAATTGGAACAGACAGTACACCATGTAATATTTATTCATGTTCAGCATGCATAGTTTTCAGATTGCAGTGTGTGCATGTAGTTTGCATGACTTTACCCTGGGATGTGTGCTTTATACAAATGAGTGATTTTGTGTCATGATCAAAGGTTGTATCATTAGGTGGAGGCATAATAAAAATGGGATGATATCATGGTTCACTCATCATTTTAACCACCTAGACCCTGCCCCACATACACACGTGAGTCCATCATATCTCATTTAGGGTTTTTATATCTGGGAGTTCAGGTTATCAACAACCATCTCCTTTAGTTCCTTGTTTATTCTGATCCCCATGTATTTTAGTCCCATTGGCACCCAAAGCACACTAAGATGTCCATTATTAGCCCTAGTAGTGACCTTTGACATGGGGAGTGCCTTGTATTTCCATCAGTTGATTTTTTTTAACCAAGTATCTCAGTGAAGGAACTATTTGATTATTGACATAATAGTATAAAGTGAGACTTTGGTATACGTAATTGTTAATTAAATATTGTCTGCATAAAAACAAAGACTTAACCTGATTCCAAGCCAGTGGAGTTCCTGTGAGCCCATAGATTATTTGTAGCACATTTAATTGGGGTTCCATTACAACAGGGAAAGGAGTGGCGATAGTGAGCATCTCTGCTTAGTTGCAGGTTTGATGGGATATAGCTTGCACTGTTGTGTCTATGTATATATAGGTGGTCATTATGACGTTGGTGGTGTACTGACCGCCACTATTAAAGTGGCGGTAATACCGCCAACAGCCTGGCAGTAATTACCTCCAAATTATGACTACGGCATTGAGACCTCCCATAGACAGCCAATGTAGCACATCAATTGCCAGGGCGTAAAACACCACCGACCACGTCGGTAGCCATCTACAGCCAAGCAGAAGTCAAGGTACCACCCACCATATTTTGACATAGCAGCAAACCGCCAGGATTTCATGGGTGGTAGCAACACCATCAAAAGCCTGGCAGAAACACATCACAGAAAACAAAAGACTCACCTTCAGGGACACAGAGGACTTCGCGGCTGCCATGGAACTGGAACTCCAAGTCTTCCCGATGATCTCCCTTGTCATGGCTGTCCTGGAGTGCCAACGAAGACGACGACGGTGAGCACAGCCGCCTAGCACACAAGGGAGGGAGGGAGGAAAGGGAGAGTGACACACGCACAACACACACCATACACACAGACCACACACACGCAACCAGCCGTAGAGTAAATCGACTGTTACAGGACCCACAAGCAAATAATGCAAGGAAAAAAATCTGAAGTACGAACACTGTAATTTGCTGCCACCATAACATATTATGAAATCAGAATGTAGACATCAATGTACAGATTGGGCCAATGGCCAGTCCAAAGTACCAAAGGGCCACATGGCCACAGGGCATCGTCCAAGCCCGAACTTGTCTCCTGACATCATCCAGACTCCACTGTTCAAGGGCATCAAATTGGAAATGGGCAGGCTCCTCAGGGGTAAGGGAGGTTGGAGGGGCACCTCAGCTAGAGTGGGTATCATGCACACTGGTTCTGGAGGTGGAGAGCCCAATAGTCTCTGGAGGGGAGTGTTAGGCCAGAGTCTCAGGAGTGAGTATCATGCCCACTGGTTCTGGAGGGGTCTTGTTGCCCAATAGTCTCTGGAGGGGAGTGTTAGGCCACAGTCTCTGGAGTGGGTATCATGCCCACTGGTTCTGGAGGGGGGTCCTTGCCCAATAGTCTCTGAAGGGGAGTGTTAGGCCACAGTCTCTGGAGTGGGTATCACGCCTACTGCTTCTGGAGGGGGCTCCTTGCCAAATAGTCTCTGGAGGGGAGTGTTAGGCCACAGTCTCTGGAGGGTGGGCTACATGGCCTCAGGTGGTGGAGGTGGCTCCTTGCTTTCAGGTGGTGGAGGTGGCACCTTGCTTTCAGGTAGTGGAGGTGGCTCCTCGATTTTAGGTGGTGGATGGGCTCTTTGCTTTCAGGTGGTATAGAGGGCCCCTTGTGTTCTTTCTTGTGACGGGCCCCCTTGGCCCTTGCCATGTGACTTGTGTCCTTGCTTCCAGGTCTAGGAGGTGCCCCCACTGACCCCATCCTCTGTCCCTTAGGTTTTGCCACCCTAGACCTCTGTTTTTGAGGCAGAGGTGTTGTCCTCCTGGGAGTGGCTGCCATCCCACTCAGGGGCCCCTTAGTGCCAGCAGCAGATTTCTTAGTGGGAGCAGTGGCAGACTGGTTGGCTGAGGTGCTGGGCTGAGTCGTTAGGACCCTACACTTATGGCCAGGACGGGGGGGAGGGAAGAGGTCAAGATGGGCAAGGAAAAGCTTCTTAGGGACTTTGGGGCGGGATGTAGGAGAAGGGATGGGAGTGGAGGCATAGGGAGTGGTTGTAGGGGGTTATGTTTGCTCGACTTGGGTGCAGATGCATGGACAGTATGCGTGTGTGAGGTGGATGGCTGTTGGGTGTCTGAGTGCAAGCGTTTGTGTTTCTTGGGGGCAGACAGGGAGGGAGAGGACAAAAAGGACATGTGGATGGATGTTGTGGAGGTGTCTGCAAGTGAGGTGGGTGTGCTGCATGAGGTGGTGATGATGGTGGTGGCTGTTGATAGAACCAGTGACACTGGCTGCCATCAGAGAGGAGGCCAGAGCCTGAAACGATCTCTGTAGTGCTGCCAAGCCACCAGGAATGCATTGCATTGCTGTAACGGGATGCCAGCCCCTGGATGGCATTCACTGTGGTTGACTGCCCCACAGAGATGGATCTCAGGAGGCCAATAGCCTCCCCATTGAGGGCAGCAGAGCTCACTGGTTCGGGTCCTGAGGTCCCTGGGGCAAAGGAGTTTCCCCCTCCTGGGTGAGTGGGCACAGGCAACTCGGTGGGGGGCTACTGGAAGGGCGGTGCGCTGGTATGTGGGGTGACGGCTGTACCTGTAGCTGGGGTGCTTCCAGAGGTGTCCGCCACCACCAGGGAGCTCCCTTTGGAGGAGGTGTCAGAGTCAGTGTTGTCACCTCCTGTCGCGGCCGTGGTGCTCCCCTGTCCCTCGTTCCCACTGGTGCCCTCGACGTCGGTGGGCTCTGCCTCCTGGGTCCCGTGGGCTGCAGCTCCCTCACTCACCAGTGCCCCTGCTCCTCTACCAGATGATGCTAACATACACATGGACAGGAAGACAGAAGAAAATGAGGGGAGGAGAAAGGGAGCACTGGGTCAAATACAGCACCAACACCATAGATGGCATACACATCACCATCACACACAGGGACCAAGATTGAGCAGTATGCACTGCACTGGTATTCAATTGGCTAGGTAGCACAGCAGGATGAGAGCCAAACACTACCATCTGCAACCCTCCTGGGACCTACTAAGCCCTGTCTGACATGGAATGCCACCTAGCTAGCTTTCCAGATTTTGCTAGTCACCCATTTACCCTGAGCTGGACCACGCAGCAATGTATGAGCTGGCATTAGGGGCACCCACTGACTTAAACCCACCACCAGGATCCCATGCCAGGCAACAAAGATAGTTGTTATACATACTGTACTCACCCCCTTGTGGCTGCTGTGCTGCCCTCAAGCACCTATCCAGCTCTGGGTAGGCCACCACCAGTGTGTGGGCCATCAGGGGGGTCAGATTCCAATGGGCACCCCTTCCTCATTAGGAGGCCATCCCCAGCTGGGCCTCCCCAGTCTTCTGGGCCCAGTGTCTCAGGTCCTCCCACCGTTTCCTGCAGTGGGTGCTCCATCTGCTATAGACCCCCAGGGTCCACACGTCATTAGTGATGGCACGCCACAATCCCTTCTTCTGATGGGCGCTGACCTGCAGAGGAAACACAGACAGGACGACACCATTAACCATACAATCCAGCCTGTCACACGTATGGCCCACAAAAAGCATTTCTCCTCATCAGGCACACACATCACCTGGAGCCCTGCATGTACACTACCACCAGCCATACCCCCACCCAAATGACACACTGCCAGCACACACACACATCTCCATGCAGCCTTGTCGCATGTGATGTCCCCATGGTGTACTCACCTGTTTGTCTGGAGGCCCATACAGCTCTCCATAGAGGGGTAGGACCCTATCCACCAGGCGCTCTAACTCCTCCAAAGTGAAGGCAGGGGCCCTTTCCCCTGTGACATGGGCTATGGCAGGTTTCAGACACAGGTCACAACAGCACACGCAGTGGAGGTGTTGTCCTGTGGAAAGTCAGCTATCAAGTGAGGTTATAGTCATAAAATGGTGGTCACGTCCACGGCGGTGTACACCGTCACCACCACCGGTGATCCTCATTGGATTCGGTACTCCATAGAGACCCATTTTAGCCATTGACGAATAGCACGGAGATGCAAGACCGCCTTCCTACATGACGCCCAATGCCGGCGGAGTTACATCACTTCCACCTGTCCCTACATCCAGGACAGGCGGTCACCATTTTATGGAACTGGTACACAATCTTAAATTGAAAACTGAGTCATTACTGTCAATTTTACATATATTGCCATTTACATAGTCCAGATACATACATGCTCAATGTGGACTTGGCTACACTGGAGGACAGGAACATAGTACTCACCTATAGACCGGACAGGGCCACAATCACAGAGCTGTGTGCTCATTTGGAGCCTGATCTGATATCTGCAATCTATCATTCCACTGGGATCCCCTCTCTTGTGCAGGTCCTATTTGTGCTCCATTTCCTGGCAACTGGCTCTTTCCAAGTGACAGTAGGCTTGACTGCAGGAATGTCACAGCCAATGTTCTCAATATTGCTGGCAAGGGTCTTGTCTGGCTTGCTCAAACACATTTAGAGCTACATCTCTTTCCCCTAAGTGGAATATTTGGCCACCGTGATGGCTGGATTCTATGCAATGGGACATATTCCAAATGTTATTGGGGTCATTGATGGAACACATATAGCATCATTTGTTCCCCCCTGGCTGACCAGTACATCTCCCACATCACTGCTAGGTATCCTGGGTCGGTGCATGATGCCTTCGTCTTAAGGAACAGCAGCATCCCACGTGTGATTGCACAACTACAGAGGCACAGGGTCTGGCTTATAGGTGAGCCTGAGTCCCCACCTGATGCATATCAGTGTATGCCTTCAGGAGTCATCCCCCATGCCATTGTGCAAGGCTAATGTTTGTCCCTCACTTCTTGCAGGTGACTCTGGCTATCCAAACCTGTTGTGACTCTTGACCCCCTGTAAGGAATCTGAGGACATGGGCTGAGAATAGTTATAATGGTTCTCATGGGCGTACCAGGAGAATTACTCAGAGGCCCTTCGGTCTCCTGAAGGCCAGGTTCATATGCCTCCATCTGACAGGTGAATCCCTCTGCTACTCCCCTGAGAAGGTCTGCCAGATAGTTGTTGTATGGTGCATGTTGCACAACCTGGCCATCAGATGACGTGTGCCCTATCAGCAGGAGGAGGAGGGTGAAAATGCTCCTGTGGCATCAGTGGACCCTGAGGACAGTGAGGATGAGGAGGAAGAGGATGAGGATGTGGACAACAGGACATCAGTCATACGGCAGTATTTCCAATGACACACAGGTAAGACAGTAGAACTGACCATTCCTCTATTCAATTATTTTTCTGTATGGCCGTAGCATGATGGCAGTCACTTCCTTAGCATCCCACCTGCACTTATGCCTTCCCATTTTGCTGATGTTGGTGTGGTTACAACTGTGGTACTGATGTGATGACTACAAACTACTACAGGCCATTTTTGGATGCAATCACAAAGTTCTGGACAATTGCACAGGATGATACAGTTCAAAACATTGCATGTTTCTGTCAGATAAAGCACTATTACTCAAGTTGTGTTCAATGGTGTTTATTGAAGTGAAAATTATGAAGCAATAGTGCAATGGAATGGGGTGATGGTAGAGGAGAGTCAAGTGTAGTGGTCCAGTCTGTTTGTAGCACAGGTCAAGTGTCCAAGGGTACATGGGAAGAGGAGCAATTGCAGTTCAAAGTGGACAAGGTGCACAGTGGAACAGAAGGGGGACATTCAGGAAGATCTCATTTCCTGGTGGTGGGCGTTTTCGGGGTGGTTCTCCTTCTGCAGGGGGAGGGGTGCTGGTGGCCTGTGGGTCCTGTGGCAGGGCCTCTTGTCCACTAGCTGCAGCAGATGTGGAGGGCTGTTCAGTTGACTGGCTTGTGGACGGGGCCTGCTGGTTGTCTGTGTAGTCCCTCATGATGTTGGCCATATCACCCAGCACCCCTGCTATGGAGACCATGGTGGTGTTGAGGGCCTACAATTCTTTCCTGATCTCCTGGTGGTGTTCCTCCTGCAGCCGCTGGTTCTCCTGCATGATGTCTATCACTTGACTCATCTTGTCCTGGGATTGTTGGTAAGCCCCCAGGACATTAGTGAGTGCCTCCTGGACAGTCGGTTCCCTGGGCCTGTCCTCCGTGTGTCCATGGTCCCCTGTGCCTGTGTCCCCTGAACTGTGTGCCCTTTGCCACTGACCCCAGGGCCCTGATTGTCTTGACTGTGAGGTCTGGACTGGGGTCCCTCTACAGGTGGGCACACTGCTGATTGACGTGTCCTGGGGAGAGAGCTGTGGGGACGTTGGGTGGCTGTTGTAGTGTTGGATACTGAGGGGGGAGGCTCTGTGGTGGACTGGCTGTGGGCTAGGGTATCCGACTGACCAGTGGCCCATGATGGGCCAGGACGTTCATCCAGATCCAGACGTCCAGAGTTGCTGTCATCACTGGGGCATCTTCTGGTGGGGGACTGGGTAACCATGGTACCTCCTCATCGCTGGGATTGGCTGGAGCACCTGTGTGGATGTAAATGGTGTATTATGCTACATGTCTGTGACATATTCTATATCCCTAGCTTCCCCTATATCGTTTGCTGTTGAACTGCCACCTTTGTTTGTGTAAGGTGATGTATTGTGGGATTCTTAGTTTTCCATGGTGTGCATGCATTGGTGGTGGGTGCACATGCAGGGCTAGAAGGTATGTGCATGCAGTGGGTATAGCATGTAGGGCTTGACATTTCATTTTGGTAATTGGGGTAGTGCACTGTGTGGGATGGAGTGGGATGATGGATGTCAGGGTGAGGGGTGGTGGTGGCATGCATGTATGGGGGGTGATAGGTAGTAAATATTGACTCACCAGTGTCCAGTCCTCCGGCTACTCTAGTGAGTCCCTCAGAATGCAGGATTGCCAAGACTTGCTCCTCCCATGCTGTCAGCTGTAGGGGAGGAGGTGGAGGTCCACCTCCAGTCCTCTGGATAGTGAGCTGGTGCCTTGCTGCTATGGAACGTACCTCCCCCCGAAGATCATTCCATCTCTTCCTTACGTTGTCCCTTGTTTGTGGATCCTGTCCCACGGCATTCACCCAGTCCACTATTCTCCGCCATAGCTCCATCCTCCTGGCAATCAAGATTTGCTGTACCTGTGCTCCAAACAACTGCGGCTCTACCCTGACTATTTCCTCCACCATGACCCACAACTCCTCATCAATGAAACAGGGGTGCCTTTGTGGGGACATGGGTGTGTTTGGTGTGTGTTGTGCAGAGCGTGTTGAGTAATGTGGTGTGGTGTGGGGTGCGTGACGGATGAATGGGTGTTTGTGGTGTGTGTAGTTGTGTCTATGATTTGCGTGGCTATCTCTTGGTTTTTTTGTGTTAGGAAAGGGTTGTGGGTAATGTGGGTGTGTGTTTTATACTGCTGTTGGTGGATGGGTGTGGTGTATGTATCAGTGTCAGGTGTGTATTTTTGGTATTGGCCAATGCTGTGTTTTTTGTATTTGGGTGGTCATTCTGACTGTGCCGGTGTATATCGCCAATGGCTTACCGCCGTTGAATGTAGGCTGTGGTGATTTGTGGATCATAATGTGGAGGGCATTGTTTTGTTGGCGTAACAGAATGTGGGGGTTCGTACCGACAGTTCAACACTAATCGTTGGTCTGGCGGATAAGTGTTTGTGGCAGTATTCTGTCGGTTTGGCGTGTGCATGTCATAATATATCGAACGGATGTTCGCCTCCGCGAAGGTATGTTGGCAGGTGTCACTGCGGTGGTAAGCGGGATTTACCGCCAATATCATAATGAGGGCCATAGTCTTTTATCCTTGGGGCTGAAATCCATCCTAGTCTTTCCCTTTATGGTGGGTGGAAGAGATAGTCCCATTTGATTTGGTCAAGCGCTTTTCTACATCAAACAAGACCACAAGTGCCACTAGCAGACTATTACAGGCAAAAGGTGCCCAGAGTCCTCAGATGGTTTCTGTAGGAACAACAAAACTTGAGGGGGGTACCCTGCACGGAAACTTGAGAGGGGCTCCCTACCCCCTGGACCCAGTCAGGGGCCTGCTGACCATCCACAGTGTACTGTGCTGAGGGGGCTTCCTGGAACTCGGGGGCCCGCCTGCACCTCAGGGGCAACAGGGGCCTTTTTCACGCCACTTTGTTGAAGTTGGCTGGTATATACCGAACTTGTATTTCATGCACCAAAGAGGAAGACTTTACATAGTCTTGTAACTAGTACCTTGGGTAAAATGTTTACATCCATATTAACGAGATAGGGTTGTAGCTACTGCAGTCTAAATGGTTTTTGCCTTCCTTCAGTATTAGGGATTTGATTGCGCTATTTTTATAGAATTTCTCCCTGGTCTGCAGTTGCCTGTAATATCTCTTACTTAGTACTCACATCTTCCAGTAAGCTTTTGGCTTTGAGTGAATGGGTAGGGAATCACATGTGGTTCAAGAAGGGCTCCTTTGCTATTATTGTATTTGGCCTTTCTAAGTGGTATAGTTTTTTTATCGTATGTTGCAAAGGCTTTTGAGGTCTCTATAGTATGAGTATGTGAAGAACCTCTGCTATCCAAGACAGTAGCAACCATCATGTGATTCGCTTTGGCATAGTTGTAGTGCCAGTTGTAGACCTGTTTCTCACCCCTCTCATGGTGGTGTTATTTGAATTTTATTAGTGCCTATTCCACCTGGGAGGTGGTTAGAAGGTTCAGAGAGTAGGTTTCTTTCTTGAACTTTTAAAACAGCTCAGGGATTGAGTTTACATTGATGAGCATCGTGAGGCCTTCGATGGATAATTCCACCCTCATTTGTTTTGTGTTTTGTGCGTTTTGCAGGGAATACCGAATCACACATCTATTGGCTGGTATATGCCACACTGAGGTGGATGATTGGTACGTTCCCCATGTCCCTTTCCACCCATGCCAGGAAGTGGTTGATAAAGCCTCCGGCTGGGCTCTTACGTGAAAAGAGGACAGGCAGAGGTGAAGGTTGGTCCAGAAAACAGTTAC